>NC_073272.2:133275277-133590833 GCF_029289425.2 Pan paniscus
CCATCTCCTTGGTTACAAGTGAGTTCCCACTCAGTTCAGGTGAGATATGGTTGTTTAAAGAGCCTGACACCTCTACCTCTCTTTTGTTCCCACTTTTGCCATGTGATGCAATTGTTCCCCCTTTACCTTCTGCCATTATTGGAAGCATCCTGAGGCCCTCACCAGAAATAAATCCCAGAACCACGCTTCCTGTACAGCCAGTAGAATCATGAGCCAATCAAACCTCTTTTCTTTATAAATTGCCCAGTCTTAGATAATTCTTTATAGCAATGCAAGAATGGCCTAATGCATGACCCCATTAGAGACCTCCAGCAGGAATCATCCAACCTAGCCATTCCCAAATTCATAACCCACAGAGACCATGAGAGATAATAAATTATTATTGTTGTTTTAAGCAATGAGTTTTGGGGTGATGCGTTATGCAGCAATAGATAACTATACAAATGGTTACCTCTCATGAATATAGACAATAATTTAAAAATCTGGAAAGTTTCTGTGGCAACTATGTAACTATGCATTTCGTGATACAAAAAAATTTCTTCCACAAAGTCATTTTTAATACATTTCATTGTACTTTTTCCCTGTTCTTTATTACATAGCTATTGCCAGGAATCTTTCCTTAGCTTATACATCCTTTTAGCAAGAGATAAAGTCTTACATAATAGATCTCACAGAAGACAATCATCACCAGAAAGTGAAAAGAGTAATCAACATGTCTTCTGAAAGAGAGAATATGGCTAGCAAAATAAACCTGCGAGGAAGGACAAGTTAACCATGGCCAGTAGAGCCTTCACAAAATGACTCGGTGAAAGGAGAAAGGGAGGTGTGAGACAGGAGGAATGAGGAATAGCTGGTCAAAGGGTACAAACTTTTAGTTATAAGATGAATAAGTTCTGTGAATCTAATGTACAGAATGGAAACTAAGTTAATAAAACTGTATACTTGAAATTTGCTAAGAGAGTAGATCTTAAGTGTTCCCACCACACACACATAAACGGTAACTAGGTGAGGTGATTGTTGTGTTAATTAGCTTGATTGTGATCATCATTTCACAATGTATATCAAATGATCACACTGTACACTTTAAACATACACATTCAGTCACACTTTAACAAAACTGGAAACACATGACTGGACACTCCCTAGTGAGGTAGATTGTACTTATTCTTCGTAAGAAAAAGCATGAGGAGGTCACCAGCCATACAACTCCAGGGCTGTTTGTATAGGGGCCCTAGATCAATGGGAGACCGAGTACAGTTATTTGTGAAACCTTATTTGGTAAATCCATTTTGCTTTCCAGAAAAAAAGAAGAAAGGTAAAGAAAATAAAATGAAAGAATAAACCAGAACTTATTCTTCACATTCTAAGGGAGGCAAGACTTGTTTCACAAAACACTCTCACTCCCAACACATCCCCTCACCCTCCGCTGCTACCTACAGTGGAGATTATAGAAAGTGGAGTAAAGATATAGTTGAGTTACAAGAATAACAGCATATAAGGAAAAATTCTGATTTTTAATATTTGGTCCCATTTTTAGACCACATGCCCCTACCATGTTTAGTTCAAAAATATCTTCACTGTAGATAAAGAGTAATTAACTCAGTGGTCCTCAGCTGGTGGGAGCTATAGAAAAAATACCTAATCCAGGGCCAAAGCCTGAGGGTCCCAGTTCAGAAGACGGGGAGGTTGTAGGTAACAGCAGAAGGAACAGAAATACAAACTTCCCTTTTTGCACTCCCCTCACAGTCCTCCTTGGTGGGAGTAGGAAGCTACCTTCCAAGTTTAGACAAACAACTTTCTTATATATGCTAATTTGGAATAGATAAGGTGTTGGTCAGGAGAAGCACAAATGACACTTAAAATAGATCAGATGAAATGAAAGGGGAAGTCTGGCCTGAAAGGAGCTGAAAACTGCGAGGAATCAGACAAAAGTGTAAAATAAAGTATGGAGAATGCATAGCTGCAAACTAGTTGAGTCCTGCTGACTCAAAATAATGAGAATTAGGCTTGAGGTAACAATGTGGCTGGCTGAGGACAGAAAATGGGGGTTTGAGTGAAAGCTTTTCTTTCATCAAAGATGAGGGGAGTTTAGGAAAAGTTTAGCCTTCGAGCAAGAATAATAGAATACAACTAGAAAGAGAAAGTCTACTTCTCAGACACTCAGAAAAAGGTCCCAGTGTTCTGGGATCAAAGTGAGTCCCAGTAGCTAAACATAAGTACCTAAGGCCTTGGGCTCCCTCAGAATTTTCTCTTGAGCTGAACAATGCCACATTCCCTAGAATTTAGGAGACTGTGGTTACAAGTGACCCTAAGAGAACTCTTAGAAATATTTGTTAATGCTCATCAAAATAAAGCAACAGAAACAGCACATTAAGTAAAAAGAATATCAATTGTGTTTGGTAAATGAGCACTAAAAGATGCTGTACAATTAACTTTCACTTAATCCGCTGATTACAAACTTTCCAGGGTCTTCCTCTCTCACAGTTTTAATGAGATCCTTGTAAATTCACTGTTCCATGTTACAAATAAAATATTAAGAGACATTTTTTCATTGACCAATCCTCCATCCAGGTGTTAGATTTGGGGTACCTTGATAATGCTCCCAAATTCAAAACTTGGAGTGAATGGAGATTTGTATAAATCTCTATCAAAAATTCTTGAGATGATGGTGGGAAAGAAGTACATAGATGCAAGTCTGCCTAGGCTATAATTTTGATTAAGGGAATTCAGACTTAGGAAAGGATTACTGTGCATACCATAGCTAGAGTGAAATGAACAAAACGTTGCCCAGCAAGGATGTTTGCCTCACATGCAAATAACTGTTTGAAATTAGTATACCAGGCACTACCTCTAAAGTGTTTGAAAAGTTTGCTCTTTTAAGCAGTTTAAAAGCTCCCTCAGGCAATCTTGTTTACAAATTAACAGAATACTGAATTAATGAGGTTCAACTTCTTTCTTTTTAAATAACCTCAAATACAAACTAACCCTGACACATATGGAAATAATCCTCTTCCCACTCCAATGATACACTGGACCTCGAAAACATAACTTTTCTTTTGGGAGCTGCTGAAGACTTCTTGCCAGTTTCATTTTCTAATGGCATCCTTCTGAAGTGAATGACAAATACTCTAATATTTACCTCCTTTATACATGACATAGCTAATGAAAGTACATATTAGTATTCCCCACTACTCTTTCCATATTTCTCTCCAAAGACCTGAAGAAATAGTTTGGTTTCACAGTCATCATAAATTTATTATACTGAACTTTTGAACTAGTCTGGATGAGAACCAGAACGATATCCAACATGAAAAGGCAGAATTCACTCAGTTCTGTAAAACTGCCTTCCTTCTGAAATCCTAAAAAAAAGTAGTTCCTTTTATTTTCTTTACATTGTGCTTTCTAATAGCCACCAGAATAGCTTATATTTGTAGTTTAATCAGTACTAATAAATGCATACTATATTGTCTTTGTGCCTGTAAGTTATAGATGAAGAATTCTAAGATTTGCTACCACAAGCTTTGATATAGTTGTATCAATTGAAACTTCATCACCTAAACCAGCTTTGCTCATAGAATTCACTCTGAATCTTCCATTACCTGAACTTCTCCTTATAAGAACAGATAACAGATTTTTTTCCTAAGTTTTTTCCACTGATACCTTAAATGTTCTTTATTTTGAAATCTCAAATATGTGACCCCTCCAGCCACATGGCAAAGAAAAAGCCAAGAGTAGTTAATTTAGGTGGATTTATCCAATCAAATTATATGTATACATACATATAACTGAGTATATGCATATGAGACAAGGTAAAGACAACAGACATCCAGCAAGGCAAACTCATAAAATGTTTCAAGACAAAATGATATAATTACACGTGATACCACATACAGGGCATTTGTCTACAGTTTGCCATCTGTAGTAAGGAGTATTTTTGTTTCTCTCGCCAAAAGGTACATTTTACGCTCTCTTACTTCATAATGGGCACAGATATCTTTTTTAAAAAAATGCTTAAAAAGCTGATTCCTGCTTGAAGGTTTGTTTCCCTACTGCAATTTTCATTATTCAGGAAGAATATCTTATCATACGAATTGCGGATTTCACATGCTCTCAATTTCAGGTCCCACTGCGCATGCACTTGCTGAAAGCAGACATCCGACTGCCTATATAATAGTTTTATAAATGGAGCAAGTTGACTTAAATTGGAACAATTTTAGGAGACTTTTCCATTGCCTTTTTTCCATGACAGCTCTCCAGCTCAGGGCTTTCAGATTTGAAAGAAAGATCTTTTACAACAGTGAGCACACACACGTATCTACAAACAGGAAATTTTTCATAAGTCATGCTCAAACATATGAATGAACTGTTTTCCAAACTAGAACTAGTTAATCCTCAGGGTTTTGCCCACTTACAGAAAATAAGTGCAATGCAGAGTGCCTGACTTGTTGGGTGGGAGTCAGAATCATGACTAATATTTTGAGTTATTTCTCTGGTTCCTGCTTCTATTAACGTACAAGAGAACTGGCGCCTGCTTCTATTAATGTACAAGAGAAGCTGACCATAAGAAAATAAATTTGTATTAAAAATACTATTTAGAAGAGACAAAAGAACAGCTATTTGCAGGGATGTGTGTCTGATTGTTGTTTCTGAAAACAGAAGCAGAGATTAACAAAAGAAAATCAATGCTGCCACTTCAATGAAGGAAGAGAGAAGGGATGTCATTTCAAATACATGAAGTGATAGAGGAAAGGGAAATATTTATCATATTTCTTATACAAGATCAGTCAGTATCAATAAAAACTAAGGTGGAAAGAGGTGCTGCCAATAATTATTATGAAAGCATCCATTACAGCCAAGAATTCAAAATTAGTTGAGACTCAAACCTAAATCAGAGACAAATGACACTTTATGGTTACTGACTTTATGCTTGTTTTGGGGGGTAAAGAAATATAGAGTGAGATTGAGAAAAGAGATTGGAGTTGGGGGAGTGGTTCAAGGAAAAAACAGAGAAATAATTTTTTACCTTAAAATAAATCCATCATAGCCCTGCTTCCTAAAACGTTCTGTGGAATTCATCCCATAGAGCACACAGATAGAGAAGGGTAATGGACTGGAAGATGAACTAGGAGATACACAATCTTCACATAAACCAACTGAAGTGGCCATACCAAACAAAAGCAGCATTGAAGCATGCATGCTGATAGACTGCAAGAATATCAATGCTGGTCACATTCCCATAGGAAACTGAAATCAATTGGAAATAGACAACAAATCTAGCATTTCTAGTGACACTGATTAATTTTTTTTTCATGAAAGTCATTAAAAGCATAAAGTTCAAAGGCACACCCTTCCTTTATGGTATATAGTCTCTATAAGGGCCATGCAGTCACATAAGCACAGTACCAGCAAGGTACAAATCAGTGTTGTGGGAGAAGGAGGGCTGATATGTTGCAGCACTTAGCACAGTGGCTGACCCACTCTCTAAATATGTCTGGGAGGAAGGGAATAAGGAAAGATGCATAGAATATAGAGGTTTAGAGAAAAAGAAAGATCATCAAAGCAATGGAGAGTAAGGGGGTTGTGAGTACAGGCAATGACAGTGGGACTATGTAAGCCTAGATAAAATGGGGGAAACATTTAATAAGTCTTGCAGGATATTATAAACATGGCTGATCTCCATCTGTACTGATGACAGAACAAGATAAAATACCCTTTACAAGAGTTTGGTTAAATAGCAAATGCTTGAACAGATTACTAAGGAAAACTAAAGTTTCTTTTTTTTTTTTTTTTTTTTTGAGACAGAGTCTCGCTCTGTCCCCCAGGCTGGAGTGCAGTGGCGCTACCTCGGCTTACTGCAAGCTCCGCCTCCCAGGTTCACGCCATTCTCCTGCCTCAGCCTCCCCAGTAGCTGGGACTACAGGCGCCCGCCAACACGCCCGGCTAATTAACTAAAGATGTTTTAAAAATAAAACGTATTCTCACCTAATTATAACAAACTAGGCTGGACAACAGATTAAATGAGTTCACTGAAGTTCCATAATGCTATAATAACTTCCTGATCGATTCTAGTAAGAACTCTGAAATTCAAATACAAATTTTATAGACTATGGAGGTACACCCATACTGACCTGTCAAGCTGTAACAATAATGTGTCCATAATTCACCATAATATCAGTATTCAGCTGAAGAGGTAACCATTTCTATTTCATCAGCCTCCTTTTATTTATTTATTTATTTATTTATTTTTGGTAAGCTTCTCTTCGACCACTTTCAAATCTTTTCCATCTGGTAAAAAAGTAACAGAAAAATCTCATTTCCTGTGCCCAGCCTGCCTGATCCTTGCTGCAGACAGGACCCACTTAACTGTCACCTGATCCTTTGGTCCAGTCCTCACCTGATCTCCCTGCCCCAACTCAACTGTAATCTCTACCAAGCCTAAATTCCAGAGGGCTGTCTTTACCTCTCTTAACCACATTCAACATATTCAACTTTAGATTATTATTGGGCTTCTCCTTCCTATCAGACAAGAAGTCCTTTGAGGGCAGAGATCATGGCTGACTCATCTCTGGATCCCTCTGACTCCAAGGAAACTGCCTGAGTGCTAATGTTTAATGAGTTGAACTACAGCCATCTTCTGGGTTTAAAGAAACTGTTACCTTATCAGTAGTTCACTGATCAGAACTTACCTAATTCTCTATTTCTTTCATTTAAAGTCTGGATTATTATGCAAAATATTATGATGGATGAAATCAATAACCTTCACTGTAAGCCATGAGATTATAACTTTAAGGCCCAAGATACTAAAATTATGTTCATTAGATATGTTCATCTTTACGATCTGACTTTGTGGGGTATTTTTTTTTGTTTGTTTTTTGGGTTTTTTTTTTTTTGTAAATAAAGCTAGCTGAGCTCTTCCTTACAGTTTAAGATGAAAAAGAAAAATTCAAACTTTACTGTTCAAACCCAGCAAATTCACAGGTTTCTCATTAGCTTCTCTACAGTCACTGGTAAAATATTTTGAAGAGTAGTTTCAGAACTTCACACAATTATCAGAATCTCCAAAGCCTGGGAAGTATCATGATGAATGAGAAGAGATCATTACTGCCAAATTTCTGAGGGAGGTGAAGATCAATAGCTAATATCACTACCAAACACAGAAATAGTATTTACTTGGTAATCCTTGCTATCAAGGCTGCCAGCCTTGGTCAGAAACTTCCAACACCAGTACAAAGGAATGCTAGCTGAGGCAGTGGGCTCAGAATCATGCAAGCTCCATTTCATAACTATCAGAATGATCATGCAATTTTAAGTATGTACAAGGCATATCTATTTGGTGAGCTCATCCTTCCTCATTAATGGCAACTTCTCTGCTTAGGGTCCCAAGAATGTACTCTGGGTGACAATAGTCTTTACCTACTCTAACTTCTTTCCTTAGGCAGAATCTCCAATTAGAAGTGAAACAGTGATCATATTCAGGATTAAACACAAGCTTTCTGGTGGCTCATGCCTGTAATCCCAGCAATTTGGGAGGCCAAGGCGGGTGGATCACAAGGTCAGGAGATCAAGATCATCCTGGTTACCATGGGGTAGAGAAACCCCGTCTCTACTAAAAATACAAAAAAAAAAAAAAAAAAAAATTAGCTAGGCGTGGTGGCGGGCGCCTGTTGTCCCAGCTACTCGGGAGGCTGAGGCAGAAGAATCGCTTGAACCTGGGAGTTGGAGGTGCAGTGAGCTGAGATCGTGCCACTGCACTTCAGCCTGGGTGACAGAGCAAGACTCCGTCTCCAAAACAAACAAACAAATAATAATAATAAACATGAACTTTCATTTGTCTAAATGAACTATTCCAAAATTTACTCCTCAAAGATTTACTTATTTATATTCAGCTGTTCTCTAGGAAAATCTTTATCCTGGCCTACATGAATACCCACTCAAAATGGATACTTCTCAAATGTAACTTCTCATTGTGCCAAGGCCTTATAAAGGCACATCATTCCAATTACACTTTCACCAGAGTTGCTCTTTACTTGTGCTTCAAAATCAGTGGATTACTTAGCTCTCTAGATACTATACCACCATCTTACCCTCCTGATAAACCAGTCAGTATTTTCCTGTATCTATTTCCCTTCCCTACTTCCCAATATACTTGTTATAGTGCAGATTGCATGGGTTATACAATCAATCTTGTTCTTTCTATTTAAAAATCTATCCCCTCAAATCTCTCTGAAGTGGGCCCTATCTCTTCCAATTATTTCACATTATTGCCCTAAAAATTTTCTCCTCTACTGATTCATTTCCAATGGCATTAGTATAAGTTCTACTTTCTCTACCTGTTGTTTTCCCCCTCCCATAGACTGCTTCATCCTTATTTGCATGCAAATCCATGATGAAATCAGCTATACATTTTCCTATTCTGCTTATATCTCTGCAGGCTGGCACGATTCTTCATTGTTTCTACTGTAATCCAACTCTGAGTACTTTTCAGGAAATTTCAATGTCATGCATCTCCCTAGGATTTCTAAATTGCTCATATCAATTGGGCATAAAAGCGCAGCTAGAAAAGAATTCAAACATTAGGGAGAACTTCTTGACCATGCCAGAGACTTAAACACCAGAACATACTACTGACTAAGAAGACACAAAATACCTGCATTTAGAAATATTTTCAAATGGATAAAAACCATCGCTCATTTATGATTTAGGTATTGATGTACCTAAGCAGAGGGACGAATTAAATGGCTTATATATATCCCTTCCAGGTCTTAGATCTTACATGGTCAACCTAACTGTATTTTGCAAACTTTTCTAAGAAAGCTTTAGATTCTTGTAGAATAATGATAAAATGCATTAAGGCAAAACCAAGTCAAGATATTCTACCAAATGACCTAATATTTTATTCAGTCTGAGTTCCTCTCCAGAACAGGTGGAATTTGTAACTTCATAAGGCCTTTGAGGGGTAGAGGGGTGAGACAGACCCATCTTCCTGCCTCCTCTCAAAGCTGGTACCAGGCTGCCTCCAGAAAGGAGGATGGGAATAATTAGAAAATCTTTATTGGATCTGGAACATTGTTTAGACAACTAGGTACAATAAACTGCTATGGATATTAACTTTACTTTTGAAAACACGCAGCTAAAATGGGATTCTTTGAAGATCCAGTCAAGATTTCCTCATTCTTGGGGAACTAAATACATTCTAAACTTTTAAAATCCTGGAAAGCAACTAATCACTTCTAATGAGCTGCCAATTGCTTGTGGGAAACTAAAAAATAGGAATTTTGCCAATCACAAGATAAGCAGCATGCTGAAGTGGGAATCATGGAGCTTGTGGGAAGTTCAATAAAGCCAAGAGAGTGGCAAAAGTGCAGGAGGTGAACTGAAGGTGGCCAGGCTTCCAACAGCAGCACACACGCTGGCATTTTATCCCCTCAATGATGAGGCAAGATAATGTATGTATAACTTTGGTGCTTTCAAATACTGCTGTTCTCTTTCATTAGTACCATTACCACCTATAACTTCTATTTGACCCTATCTGGTAGAGTACTTCACAGGTAATGTTACATAAATAAAGTAGGCTAAAGAACTATCAGGGAAATTTAGGAGAAAGTTTCAAAAGAAGACATGGTATATCATTAATATTTGGTTAATTTGATGTGCAATTTTTAAATTCCAAAAAAAAAAAAAAAAAAAAAAGCTTTCTTCTGTTTTATTCCTTTCAATGCCAGTGAGAGGCAGCATGGAGTACTAGAAAGACACAAGGAAAAATACAGGTTTTGAAATTAGACAGACATGAATTTAGATTTCATCTCTGCCACTTCCTAACTGTGTGACTCTGGGCAAATCAGTTAACATGTCTCAGTTGTCCCATCTGTAAAGTGGGTGTGATACTACACAAAGAATTACTGTGAGATATGTATGTATATGAGAACACGTACCACAAAAGCATATGGTTAACACTAATGGCTAATTTCCCATAACATCTTCTTCTTCTATCCAGTATCTCCCTCCTCCAGTCTCCTCAGTTTTCCCTAATCTGCTCTGTTTCCCTCATATTCCTCTTCCCTAGCCTGTTGTCATTTCTCTACAGTAGTCATTTCTCTCCTCTCCAAGTACAGCCTTACTTATGGCAAAACCCTAACCATTAGCAGAAATTATTGGGAGTTACTATATACTTGGCAAATTTATTCAACTAGAAAGATTTCCAGATGCTCAGGTTTGAATGCCAAAACATAACAACACAGCTTTGGTAATTAACATGATATCTTTCATGAACTAACATTAAGCATCTAGATGAATCAAGCGTTATGCTAGATATTGAAGTTATAGAGATCAGGATTCAGTTCCTGCCCTTGAAGAACAGAATCTATTGAGGGAGGCAAAAATGAAAACAAATAATTGTAGTAGAGCGTAAGAAGTGCAAGAAGAGAGTGTAAGAAGTGCAAGAAGAGATAGATATTTAACGTATAGAGCTGGCAAGGAGAATGGAGAAATCCAAACTGCTTTGATGCACTGCTGTGAGGTGTAGGGGATAGGAGTAGGATCTCATTGAAAAAGACACTCCTCTCAGTCCTAGCTATGCTCTTATAGAAGCTACATAACCTTAGACAAGTCAGTTCACCTCTTTAAGCCTCAGTTTCCTTATCCAAAAATTTTTCCACTAGTCTTTGCAGCTTTCTTGCTCTATTTGCCAAGTAGAAAAGTGAAGGAAAAATAGCTCTAGATGGCATATTTTTTTCTTTTTTCCCCCATATTTCTTCTCATCCATTCATTTTCCTTTGTAGCCATTTGCTCATTTCTAGTAGCTTTACTTTTGACTCTCCCCTATCATAATGGTGCTGTGTTTGTGGATTTGATACCATGGCTAGAAAAAGGATTCTTTGGCAAAAAGAAGTTCCCTTTTACAGAAAGATCTGTTTCTTCATTGTTCCTGGTCATATGAGATGATAGGTTGAGGCCTGAGCAATGGTTTTAAATTTTGACTCCAGGGATTCTTTTTTCACATGAAGAGATTTCAAAAGCTATTTCAGCAACTTAACATTGACCCTCACAAAAGTTCCACCTCCATATCCATTTAACAAATATTTATTAAAGCTTACTCTGTGTTAGGCAATAGGCTGGGGGTTATGGGGGATGCAGAAATGATTAAGATATGGGCCTGGTTGTCAAGGAGCTTATGATTTATTTAGCGGCTGTGGCACTGAGCCCAGTGCTATATAAAACATATTAGCAAGGCAATCATTGTTCTGTCACAACTGGAGCCATGAGTCCTATACATGTATATGTGGTTTTGACTAGAAGTTGTGCATTCAGTAAGCGTTGAAAGCCACATGTCAAAAACTGAGTTGTTCCAAAAAAAAGTTCAATCTCATTAGCAAAGAAATGAAAGTTCAAACAATGAGATTCCATCATTCTTCTAGCAAATTGGCAGAGACAGAAGAAGTTAAAATGCAATGACAATGAGAATGTAGTGACACAGGTCCTCTTATACACTGCTAGTGAAAATAAGAAATAAACTATGGTGCGTCCATAAGAAATTATGGTATATCCACACAAGTGAATTCTATGCAACCATTCAAGATAATGTTTTTAACTATATATAATGATATGGTGAAATACTCATGATGCAATATTAAGTGAAAATAGCAAGTATAGAACTATATATATACAGCATAATCACATTTTAATAAAACATTTTTCTTTGTGAATGCATAGGAAAAAATACTAAAAGGAAATATATCAGAATGTTAACAGTAATTATTACTTGATGGAGTAGCTACAGGTAGTTTTACTTTTCCTTTTAATTTTGGTGGATATTCCAGATGTTCTTTTTCTCTTCTCTTCTCTTGTCTTTTCTTTTCTTTGTTGAGACAGGGTCCTGTTCTGTCACCCAGGCTGGAGAGCAGAGGCACGATCATGGCTCACTGCAGCCTCAACTTTCCAGGCTGAAGTGATCCTCTTGTTTCAGCTTCCTGAATAGCTGGGACTACAAGCATGAGTTCCTACACCCGACTAATTTTTTAAATTATTTTTTGTAGAGATGAGGTCTTACATGTTGTCCAGGCTGCTCTTGCACTCCTGAGCTCAAGCGATCCGCCCACCTCAGCCTCCCAAAGTGCTGAGACTACAGGCATGAGCTACTGTACCCAGCCAGATTTTCCTTTTTTAAAATAAATTTTATCGTGTACATGTAAATTATACAATATGCTGTTACTATATATATATATATATATATAGTAAAATGGTTCCTATAGTGGAACAAATTAACATCTCTGTCGTCTCACATAGTTACCTTCTTTCTCTGAGGCAAGAATAGATATAATCTACTCATTCAGCACAAGTCCTAAGTACAATTACACTATTATTAACAATAGTCCTTATGTTTTACACTGGATCTTTTGACTTTTTCATCTTACAGGTTTGCTACTTTGTATCCTCTGACCTACATCTCCCCATTTTCTCCCCACTACTCCAATTCTGGTAACGACTGTTTTATTCTCTACCTCTACATATTTGACCTTTAGATTTTAGATTCCACATATAAATATGATCATAAAATATTTGGCTTTCTGTGCCTGGCTTATTGCACTCCGTGTAATGTCCTCCAGGTCCATCCATACTGTGGCAAATGGCAGGATCCCTTCCTTTCTTAAGGCTAAATATTAACAGTATTCCATCATACACACACAAACAGCACATTTTCTTTATCCATTTGTCTGTCAATATTTCCATATCTTGGCTATTGTGATAATATTTCAATGAACATGAGAGTGCAGATATCTCTTCAACCTTCTGATTTCATTTCCTTTGGGCATATACACAGAAGAGCGACTGCTGAGTCACATGGTAATTCTATCTTCAGTTTTTTGTGGAATCTCCATACTGTTTTCCATAATGGATGTACTAATTTATATTCCCACCAACAGTATACAAGAGTTTCTCTTCCTCTATACCCTTGTCAACACTTGTTATCTCTTGTCTTTTTTATCATAGTTACCCTAACCAGGTATGAGGTGGTATCTCAGTGACTTTTATTTGCATTTCCCTAATGATTAATGATGTTGAGTACCTTTCATATACCTGTTGACCAAAATTTTAAAAAAATAAAAACATTTAAAACAACAGTAAAATCACAGGTGAATGAACTAACATTAAGCATCTAGATGTAATCAAAATCACCTGTAATCAAAATTACAGGTGATTTTACTGCTCTTTTTAATATATTTTTGAATTTTCCACATTCTCTGCTACAATAGTGTGTATCTTTGTAATTATAAAAAGGTATTAAAATGCATAGAAAAAGGAATCTACACTAAAATGTTAATAGCAATTTTCCTCAAATAGTAGGATTATGGTATGAGTTTTATGTTATGGTTTCCATATTTTTACAATTTTGTAGAGTGACATGTACTAACTTTATAGCTACAAACTAAAACCTGATTAAGCAAAACTGGACTATCACATGAAGTAGCAAAGACTAAGGTGAACAAGCATATATTATTTAAATGAGTCTGTTGTACTGCCACAGAGCTTTGCAATACTTTTAGGCCCTATCTCCACTCCTTATGGTTTGGGTCAGGTCACTTAACTCGTGTGTGCTTTAGGGAATCAATAATTACTGCGTGCTTCTAATGGATACTGTGATGGTAAATGTGATAGCATTGGTGAAAGGCTTTGAACTCAGGAAAGAAAGATATACAGCAAGTGGTAATGGATATTTTAATTATCTACCATGTATTGTTTCTGTTTAGATTGTCCCCAGCAATCTCACCCATTCTCATTTCTTTTCTTATCATCTCTCTACAGACGACTCCCAAATTTCTATCTACCCCTCTCCACCACACAAGTAACACTTCTCTCTAAATCCCCCTTCTTCTGACCTATTCTTCCTGTTCTCTGGATCCTTTTTCCTCCATCCTTTGCTCATACCACAAATATTTTCATATCAACTTAAATTGATTATTAATGAATCATGAACTTGATTAACCAGTTTCTCTTAAATCAATAAAAGTTTGTTTAATTAACTTGGATATGAAGTTTATAGAACTATTTTAAAATTATTGTTCTTTGGCTCCTGCTAGGTATAACTACCTATATAAATTTCATGTGTTAGAAAACATTCAAATAGAAATATAATCTTCCCTTTCACCCCATGAGGTCAGTGCCCAAAGCTATGAGTTCAGGAGTCCCGGCCAGAGGCCTGGGGAGCTGGATTTCATCTTGGTCCCATCACCAACACATAGTATGATTTGGGGTAAATCACATTCCCTTTCTGGGCCCATTTCCTCACCTTTAAGATGAAGGAAGCAGGTTGGATTGTCTCAAAGGTCTGAATGATAAAAGCCTCTCAACAAATGGAGAACTGGGAAGCACCAACATACAAATGAGCTGCCTCTACTATATCCTTGCCTACAATGACATCAGGCACAAATCTCACCATATGACAATATAATTGGAATGACACAGGACAGCTGAGGAGCACACACCCCAAGCCAGCAAATAACCTTTTACTGGCAAGTACAGTCCACTAAGCCTTTTGACAATTATTCCTGAACAATAAAGCTGTCAGCCCTTGTTTTAAAAAGTACTTATAGATAAAGGGATAAAAGGGGGAAGGAGGAGCTAGTCATGTTATAAGAGTGGGTTAGCAGAGCTGGGGAGATATTTTAATCTGCCAGACAATGTTCTGAGATGGTGTGGTAAGTGGGAGATCAGGTTGTGATCAGGATGAATGGATATCCAGGTACACAGGGCATGACATATGTCAGAGTTTAATAAGTGGAACAATGGGAAACTCAGGAAAGGGGGGCTGCTAAAGGAGTGTCTTGCCATTATCTGGAGAAATTTCCGAACTATCACTAATATTCCCTACACTTACATCAAATAGACACTCTTGTCTTTCCACCTTCTCCTATAACCACCCTTAAGTGGTTAATACTAAAACATAGGGCACTATTGTGCAAATTAGGAAAAGGCATCCCCGCTGGTGCTAAAAGGTCCCCACTCTGGGCCATCCAGCTAGAAAAGAGATGGAGGGATTGTCAAAGGTACTTTCTGTGGCTGGAGTAATAAGAAAAACAGCTTGTCTAGCAGTATCCTGGCTGGATTTCAGCTCCCACCTGGATGCCTTCACCCTGCCCTGGCATCTACCATATCTACCATATTCTGGCACTCTCATATATCTCTCTCTCCTGCCCCAGCATTAGTCTGGGGTCAGATTAATTTCTGACTGCAGATTAATTTCTGCCACTCTTGCATTTACCTGCCCCACCTCCATCACTGCTCCAATTATACTAGACACTACTGTCAGTCATCATTGCACTTTGGATTGGGACCAGATTCATCTTAATGAAAAGGATATCATTTTAGAAGACAGAAACCAGAATGAGTCTCGTTTGGTTTGGGTTGGGGGGTGGGGAATCATATTTTCAAAAGAAAGTTCCATGTAACATTTTGTCCTATGAATACTTCTTAGAAAAATAACTGTCTGGCCAGGCGCAGTGGCTCACGCCTGTAATCCCAGCACTTTGGGAGGCCGAGGCGGGTGGATCACGAGGTCAGGAGATCGAGACCATCCTGGCTAACATGGTGAAACCCCGTCTCTACTAAAAATACAAAAAATTAGCCAGGCATGGTGGCAGCCGCCTGTAGTCCCAGCTATTCGGGAGGCTGAGGCAGGAGAATGGCGTGAACCCGGGAAGCGGAGCTTGCAGTGAGCTGAGATCACGCCACTGCACTCCAGCCTGGGCGACAGAGTGAGACTCTGTCTCAAAAAAAAAAAAAAGAAAGAAAACTAACTGTCCTTTGATCTAATAAGTTTAGCAAACCCTATATATTATCTGTCTCAGAGATTAAAATCACACAGTAGTGAATTAAGGCTCTGTCTGACCCACCAGTTCCCAAATGTGTTAACCATGGAATCCTACCCAGAAGCCCTCATCCTCTATTCAAGGCTCCATTTCTAGGAACTTTTCCAACCATACAGGGGTGCTGAGCCAGTCTTCCTGGAGAGGACTTCCCAAGGCAGAGCTATTAGGACCTGAGGGAAGGATTCCTGGAGTGAAGCAATTCCAGACTAAAATTCCCAGGCTTGGGGTCTCCCTGGGAATTCCCTCAGAAGGCCCATATTTGCACCTGGGAAGAAAAAACAACTGTTGCCTAGGAAATCTGCTCTTCAGGAACCCCAGGGCCCACTTTAGGTGTGTGTGGGTAGGGAGAGATGAAGGCGAAAGTTCCAGCTGCTATAGATGGTGGTGAATGACTTACACAAACAAGGACTGGGACTTGGGAGAGAAGAAACAGTGCGAGTCTGGGCAGGTTTCAGGTTTCTGACAAAGAGAAAATTTTGAGAGACATTTACAGATACTCTCCTCATTCATCACACAAATCTGTGTCAGGATTTTGAGTTTGCAAAGCATCATCAGTATCATCTCATTGGAGCCTTGGCAATTCTGTGAGTTAAGAAGGGGAAGTAAATACTTATGTGTGTTAGTCTGTTTGTACTATTATAAAGGCTGAGTAATTTGTGAAGAAAAGAGGTTTATTTGGATAGTGGTTCTGCAGGCTGTACAAGAAGCATGGTATCAGCATCGGCTTCTGGAAGGGGACTTGGGCTGCTTCCACCCACAGTGGAAGGTGAAGGGGAGGAGAGATCACATGGCAAGAGCAGAATCGAGAGAGGAGGAAGGTGGTGCCACGCTCTTTTTAGCAATCAGTTCTGGAAACTAACAGAACGAAACTCACTCATTATCTTGAGGACAGCACCAAGCCTGCTCATGAGGGATCCTTCCCCATGGCCCAAACACCTCTCACCAGGCCCAACTCTAACACGGGATCAGATTTCAACATGAGACTTGGCAGGGACCAAACAAATCATATCCAAACCGCTGCATCGTAGGATATGTGAATCACTGAGGCTTTCGTTCATGTGTTATCATAGCAAATACTTTAAATCCTCATAACAACCCTGTTAAGTGCCATTATTAGTACCGTTTTTTTCCCCCAGATTTTGAAACTGAGGCTCAGTATTCCCACTTCGAAACGCTCACTGGGCTAAGGTAAGAATACAAAGGGGAATCAGGCAGAAAAAAAAAATCCTTTCCTCAAAGTATTCACAGCCCTCTTGAGGGAGAACAAAACTGAACAGCACTCGGGGAACACCGAGTGAAAAACTATGACCACTAAAAACTTGTTAACAGTTAGCATTTAATGAGTGCTTACGTCCAGGCTCTGTGCTAAGTGCTTTGAATGCATTATATTATTTAATCCTAATAACATTTCTATGAGGAAGACTCTATCATTATTCTCATTCTAAAAATGAATAAACTAAGCCTGAGACAGATGAACTGATTACTCTAGAGCTGATCAGCTAGGAGAGAGTGGAGGTATGATTCTAACTCAAATCTCTTTGACAGTAGATCTGTTGTTAATTACAAAGTTCACTGTAGAAAGTCCTATGGAATCAATGGTGAGGAGTATCTCAACCATCATCATATTCTAGCACATATGGTAAGTCATCTTTTAAAAAATTGATTGGCCAGGCACGGTGGCTCATGCCTGTAATCCTAGCACTTTCGGAGGCTGAGGCAGGTGGATCGCCTGAGCTCAGGAGTTCGAGACCAGCCTGGACAACATGGCAAAACTCTGTCTCTACAAAAAATAGAAAAATTAGCCAGGCATGGTGATATGTGCCTGTAGTTCCAGCTACTTGGGAGGCTGAGGTGAAAGGATTGCTTGAGCCTGGGAGGTTGAATCTGCAGTGGTCACGCCACTGCACTCCAGCCTGGGTGACAAAGTGAGATCCTGTCTCAAAAAAAATTGATTGAATTGAATATCCATTTTAACCCAATTGGGAAGGTGCATTATCAGCATACGTATAAAACTGCATAGACTTAAAATTTTACTTATAGATAATCACATCCTAGTAAGTGATCTAGCTGCATCTAGTTTGGTTACCCTTAATTTATGGTAACTTGGGGCCGCTGGGCTCTCAAAAGAAGAGGTGCTATGGCAGGGACCACTTAATTTAAGTCACAAGAATGAAACTGACTCAGGAGTATCTGGAATTTAGATTCTAGGAGCTAGAATCTGGCCAGATTTTATGTAAAGTTTCAACTTTGGGTATGGTTTCCCCAAGATTAACAATCCTAAAGTTTGATCAACTGAAATTTGGTTACGTCTTCTGTGTTAATTTAAATGGGGACTCCAAATATACTAAATATATTTGGAGATGCTTCAAGAAACTGAAGGGTTTGGAAAGCCCAAATTCATACAGGAAGTTTTTAGCTCTGATATAGTTTGGATATTTGTGCCTACCCAAATCCCATGTTGAAATGTAATCCCTAGTGTTGGAGGCCCTGGTGGGAGGCGTTTGGGTTTTGAGGACACATCCCTCAATGGCTTGGTGCTGTCCTAGTTGATACTGAGTTCTCACGAGATCTGGCTGTTTAAAAGTGTGTGGCACCTCCTCTCCCTCTCTCTTGCTCCTGCTCTGGCCATGTGATGTGCCTGCTCCCTCTTCACCTTCCACCATGACTGTAAACTTCCTGAGGCCTCCCCAGAAGCAGATGCTAGCACAATGCTTCCTGTACAGCCTGTAGAAATATGAGCCAAACAAACCTCTTTTCTTAAATAAATTACACAGTCTTGAGTACTTCTTTATAGCAATGCAAGAACAGCCTAATATAAGCTCCTTAAACCAAAATCATAAATTAGTTTTGCATGTGATTATGGTGCTTGCATTTCCATTTCCTCTTTATTGAGTACAATCTTGGTATTTTAGAAAAAGGGGATTTTTTTTTTTGCCACTCAATAATTGAGGAATGTTACTGTCTACTCTACTCTTGAAGAATGGAACACTTATTTACTAAGTCATACCTGTCTTTCTGTCTAATCCGCATATGCCAAAAAAATCATTTACCAGGCTCCTCCCACTACAGAAATGCAATCATTCCTACATGCCAACAGAAAGATGCGTAAATATGTGGTTAATGTTCAGCCAATAGACCACATAACAAAGGTAAAACAGGCCACCTTTACCTTTATAAGGTGCCAAGTCATAAATGATAGCCATCTCATGGCTGTATTGCTTCCTTTAAAAAAAAAAATAGTGGCCGGGTGTGGTGGCTCACGCCTGTAATCCCAGCACTTTGGGAGGCCAAGGCGGGCAGATCACACGGTCAGGAGTTTGAGACCAGCCTGGCCAATATGGTGAAACCCCATCTCTACTAAAAATACAAAAAAAAAAAAAAAAAAAAAAAAATCAGCTGGGCGTGGTGATGGGCACCTGTAGTCCCAGCTATTCGGGAGGCTGAGGTGGGAGAATCGCTTGAACCTAGGAGGCAGAGGTTGCAGTGAGCCGAGATTGCACCACTGCACTCCAGCCTGGGCAACAGAGCAAGACTCCATCTCAAAATAATAATAATAATAATAATAATACTGACTACACTTATCACAGAAGACACAGAAGTTATTCTACTGCCTCCCAGGCTTCCACATATGGTCGTGCCTTGCACAACTCTAGAGAATGCCTTTCACATGAACCACAATGTGAATGTGCAGAGCACAACCTGTACAACTGCACATAGCAGGCTGCTACCTCTCCATATCCTCCATTCTCCCAAACGTCACGTAGGGTAGTTTTGAGTTTGCATACTGTAGAAGCCTTTGCTCACACAACATCCTGGCATTGAGCTTTGGCTCTGCTTAGCAGCACTGGGAAGGCCAAGAGATACATACTCACTTCTTAGCACTGCTTTTCTCTTGTCAGTTCTAAGAACATTCAACAACATTTTCATTCTTTGTTAGACATTAATGAAAACAATAAGCAAAGCTGGGTCAATAGTAATCGGTCTCGTGTAGAAAATGACAGCTAGTCAATTATTTTTGATAAGCCCCTAGAAACAGCAAATAAAACATCTTTGCAATAACCCCTTGTCAATAGAATAGCCATAAATCTGAGTCTCAATACTCCAACTAATGCTCTAAGGAAAAAAATATTTTCTTTAAGCATAGTAACAGAAACATTTTGAAGAACGATGCCATCTCTCTCTCTCTAACTAGGAATGAACATTTTGATAATCTTGAAAGTTTCTTCTTGGCTTCACTGGGCAACAGGAACATTTTTAAATTGTGGTTTTGGTAGGCAGTAAATAAATGGATGTAAACATCACCTATTCAGAGATAGCCTTAGCAGGCAGAGAAAGGGGCACTCAAGTGATAGAATTTGAAGAGTGCTGAGAAGGCCACAGAACTAATAAATGCTATCATTTATGTTTCATTCCTTTGTATTAAGGGCACTGTGCAACCACCACCAACATCAACACACACACACACACACCCCTAGTTAACATAAAAATATTCCTAAGAGAGATAACACACTATGCCTTTTTGATTACTGGCAAATTTCCCTTCCCACAGATGGTGTCTGGAAAAATAAGAATACTTGGTTATCTTTACGTGGAGGAAGAATAGGGTCAAGTAACAGATTCAAAACCTTGCTCACAGAGTATTTTCTGGAAAGGGTGCAGTAAGGTGGTGGCATGGGGGAAGAGAGGGGACAGGAAGCAATAAGAACAGTTGAGATAATATTTTAAAGGCATAGGATACTGAGCACCTTGGGAGGAGGAAGAAGGGATGACAGATGAAGGGAAGGTTAAAGGGCATGAAACCCAAACTGTGCACACTTCACGGTTTTGACTAAAACTGTTCCTGATCCCATTTCACAGGGATTGACTCTGAAGAAATTTCCCATCATAGAATTAGGAAAGTAAGCTATTATTTGGTATGTGTTCCTGGAAGGCTCACATTAACTGACAGTAAGGTCCTGGGAATTTATACCAAATTGGTTCTCCAGCTGTTGGCATATCATGATGGTGGGTAGAAACAAACAGCTGCAACTCCCATCACCTCTCCTTTCCACCTGGCCCCATCACTGCTCAGCCCCATGCCTAATCTCTATGAATACCCAATGCTCACATGTCCCAGC
Organism: Pan paniscus; assembly: GCF_029289425.2. Lineage (NCBI taxonomy): Eukaryota > Metazoa > Chordata > Mammalia > Primates > Hominidae > Pan > Pan paniscus. The sequence continues at coordinate 133,296,258 of NC_073272.2, forward strand.
AGCCTTGTCTGTCCTGAACTCAAGTGTAACTGACAGATTGGCTGTATTTCCCAATTTAACAGTATTTTTTCTTGGGAGTACAATTCTAAAGTTGTGGTGAAAATTTATGGAAAAATGTGTTACAATTTACCAACATTTGACTTTTTTGTTGTTGAAAACATTTCATTCATGATGCAAGGAGGTTTCTTATTCAAATATGAGTGTGAAACACAACTCTCAAAGTGTGAATAAAATGAAACTCATATGACAAGTGTTCATCCTGGATCTTCTTTCTGAATGTCACTTGCATTTAAATAGCTTATGGAAACATACCTAGTGTTTTACACAGATTACAAACTTGCCAGTGAGAAAAAGGATGTCCCTGTTCTTTCTTGCTGAATTTAAAATGTGAGGCATGCACTATAAACTTCCTCTTAGACACTCGTACTTTAAATGTGATATTGTTCTCTTTTTTTTTAATTTAGCATGTCCAGCTGTTGCCCTATTTACAAGTTCTCTTCCTTCAATAAAATGCAATTACAGTTATCTGTGGGATGTTCTTTTATTTGTATCCCACACAAAAATAAAGATATTTTAATATTTATGTTTTCTCCCTCTGTCATCAAAAATTCAAGCCTATCACTGCAACCATAGTTTCTAAAAGGGAATAACTAATTACATTGTGTGATTTTGGTACTGGGAAGCAACAAGAGTCCTTTTTTTACATATAAGCAACAAAACAATTTAATTAAGGTTATACTATTGCAGGTGGTATTTTGCCAAATAAATTACTTTTGCAATTTTTATAAAATAGATGCAAACAAAATATTGTGATTTCATATTGGAAAGTCACAGGCAATCCTCTCCATAGGGTACCTACTTCATAATGAGCTACGTATGTTCTTATTAAATGAAACGGGAGGAAAATAATGACAAGAGACATTTCACACAGGAAAATACACTGTTAGAAGGGGAAATCCATCTGGATTTTGGTTGCTGCAACAAAAATCTATACAAAGTTTGCTTACTTTAAAATGTATGGGTATATGTAAATCAGTTGATTTTGTTGTCTCAGTAAAATAGAATATTTTCTAATCTTTTCCTACATGTGGTAATTGGTCAGCAACGAAGCTGATAGTTAACAAAAACCTGAAGCCCACATCCAATTAATGCATCATTTTGGCATTAAGTCTGAAGCACAATTAGGAGGGTCAGGCAATTCACTGTATTGTATACCAACAAGTTCAACCAAGCCACTTCATGTCGACCAAGAACGCTGGGCCTCACTGGTTTTAGTAGACAAAGCTACAGCGATGTCTGGAGGCATTTTCAAACAGCTTAAGTAGCTCTTTAAAGTAACTATTACTTGTCATGTAAATTTCTAGTTTTAAGCAGTAGCCAGCTACTGACATTACTATGGTATACAGACAATTTAAATATGAAAAATTGAAATAAAAATAGACCACAATATCTGGTATTTCCAGACACAATCATCTGAAGCTATTTTTCTGCCTTCCTCTATGTGAGCAATAAGGAGAGAAAGAAAATGATACTTAAATTGAGGGAAACTAAAGAGAAATGACCTCATGTTCCATTAGCCAAAATCAATACCTTATATATGCAAATGCAAGTTTCAACAGGGTATCCATATGCAAATTGTAAATGTGAAGCAGCATCCCTTTTAGTGCACAACTGAGCATTAGGTTGCTATTTATTTAGGGGATTTTCAGTAAATTGCGTGCTTTAATCTCTGTGTTATGGGAAATGGTCCCCTTCACCTCCTTCAGCAGTTACCTATGGCAGCTATTAATGCCTATAAGCAATGCAGTGACCCTGGCAGTACATAATTCCACAGTGAATATTTAATTTTGAAGGTGAAAAATGAGGTATACTCCCCTCATAACACTTCTTTTTATGACTCTCTTAATTCTTTGAAATTTATTATTTTTGCTAAAAGCACCCAGAAGGTAATTGAAATAGATTTTCCAGATACATTTCTAGATTATCTTAACCTACAGTAACATGTTAACTCATTCATAATATTCTTAGCAAATACAGGAAATACAGCTTCCCTGCTTAAAAACTATCCCAACTAACCTGATATTTTATGCTTCTTTAAGAAAAAACTAAAGTCATTTTCAAAGAACTTCTGGCTTTTTTCTTTTTTTTTTTGGAGATCAAGCAATGCCCCCCAAACTTCTCTAGTCAATCATCAAGACTAGAAAAAAGGCATAGGTAAATAAGAGATGGAAGTGGCCCTATGGGACCAACCGTACTGAGAAAAGAACCAATTATTCTCTCTCAGGCTCCTAGCCCACCATTTAGCACCTGAATAAGATCATTTACAGCCAAGTGCAGTGGCTCACACCTGTAATCCCAGCACTTTGGGAGGCTGAGGCAGGTGGGTCATTTGAGGCCAGGAGTTCGAGACCAGCCTGGCCAACATGGTGAAACCCTGTCTCTATTAAAAATACAAAAATTAGCTGGGCATGGTGGTGCACGCCTGTAATCCCAGCTACTTGGGAGGCTGAGGCAGGAGAATCACTTGAACCCAGGAGGCAAAGGTTGCAGTGAGCCGAGATCATGCCACTGCACTCCAGCCTGGGCGACAGAGCCAGACTCTGTCTCAAAAAAAAAAAAAAAATTGTTTATTCTAAGATTCCCTTGTGTCTTGAAATGGCTGAGTGGCTCCCAGGAAGAAGTTTGTTACCATCACTATCAGGTCTAGCAATGACTCTTCACTGAACTAGACATTGAATTATTGGGTTAATTCAGAAATTAACCAGAATTCTGGGTTATTTCAGAAATTAACCCAGAAAATAAATGGCTGAAGAAGAATTGATAACAATTTTCAGAGCAAAGAGAGTATTTCCTAAAATTGCAACTGGGGAAATGAGAAAGACACATGAACAAGTCATCCGCTAGCAGAATCCAATGGGGCCTATGGAATCACAAGCAGAGCAGTCTTTGGCATCTATTCATCCCACCTAGATATGCAGCTGCTGGAGGGCAGGCTTCTATCTCAAAAATCCTCTCTATCCCCATAATATTGACACAAAAAGGAGACAGGGAAATACTGGGTCGGAGAGGCCGGTTCCCTGGCAAAGGCCCCATCTTCAAGCCTGAAGACCTGTGGCCCTGAATGGGGACAGGCATTCCTGTTTTTGTGCCCAGAAAGTTGCCTTTTGGCCCACCATACCCCCGTCTTGTACCCATATAAACCCTGAACCCCAGGCTCCAGGAGCAGACAAGCAGACGAGGAGATGAGCTGAGGAGACAAGCAGATGAATGGCAGAATGGTGCAGCAGAGAAAGAGAGAAGGGAAGGAACATCTAAACGCCAAGAGGAGTTCAGCTAGGGGCAGTGGGAGGGTAGTTTGGCCACTGGACAGCCAAACTCCAGGGAAGATCATCTTCCCACTCCATCCCCTTTCTAGCTCCCTGTCCATCCCACTGAGAGGCACCTCTACCACTCAATAAAACCCCGTATTCACCCTTCAAGCCCATGTGTGACTCAATTCTTCTGGGATGCTAGGCAAAAGCTTGGGATACAAAAAGCTGTCACACTGGCCCTCTGTCTTTGCAAAAACGCGAAAGGTCCACTGAGCTGGTTAACACTTAAACCATCTGTGGATGGCAAGGTTAAAAGAACACTGTAACACTGAGGCTGCAGGCACCCACCCCTAGATACTACTATGGGGCCAGAGCCCAAAGCACTCACCCCAGCTCCTGCTCCTGCCTGTCTGCATGCTCCCCCTCCTGTCAGGGGTTTGAGCAGTGGTGAGCCAAACCACTGTCACAGATCCTGTGAGGGGGATCAGGGAACTCTTCCATTTCATCAGCAGAGCTCAAATAATACTTGTGGAATCAATGCAGAAAATGGTAGACAATAGGCTACATTCACTTGTTCATTCAGTTAAAATAAGTTGTTACTATGGGCAAGGCACTGGAACAAAAGCTGCAGGAAAGAGGATATCTCCCCTCAAGGAGCTCACAGTCTACTTGGGGAGATAAGGCATGCTTGCAATTAGCTGCTAAAATACAAGATAACAACAACAAATACAAGATAATACTAAATAATAGGCTCATTTAAAGAGGTACAGGTAAAGTCTAGAGCAAGGGAGGATGACTTCCAGCCAGAAGAAAAGGATAAGACCTCATGATAATGTGCCATTTGAAAAGGGTATCCTCCCCTGGGCCCTTTCCAGAGTCCCTCAAGTCAACCCTCACTTTCTCCTCAATGGGCGGGCCTCCTCCCTCCCTTCCTCTGCTGACAACACTTATTCTTTGACTCTGCTTTCTCTTGGGCCACTGCCAAGTGGAACACAGCTATATAGTTTCCCCTCCTCCCCATCTGTATCTACTTAAGCCCAGAAACCCTTTTGAGGTTTTGTAAGGGGTTTTAGGGCTAATAACTAAAAGGGAACAGACAAGGTTTAATAACACACAGAGAGAAGTGGTAAGAAACTGAAAAAGTCTCTAGAAACAGCTCTCACAGATTTTCAGTGGAATGAAGATGAAATTAGGCCTGATATTCCTAGTTTCTTTCCCTGAGCTCAAGTCTTCCTCCAGTATTCAGCAGTACCTACTTTTCTTTCTTTCCTTGTTCCCATCCTTTTCTTTCATGCACTTAAAACTTGTAGAGGAAAAGTTACCATAGGAAACTGGGTGTCTCTAGAGGTAAACATGACAGCACTCTACACTTCAGAAAATATAGACTACATTTAATATCTTCTTATGTTGCTCATAAAAAGAGTCATCTTAGATCAGATACATGGCGCCTAGGAAGAACACAGGGGTTTTGGATATAATACTTGCAAAATCAACCCTAGTAAGTAATAGCAAATATCACAAGTACAACTTCACCGAAAGCGCACCCAGAATCTAGTGCTAACAGATACTTTCCTGTATCTTTCTTTAGCATCTACATTAAGTCATACACCTGTTGGGGTTCAGTGAGCACAAGCAACTATAAGCATGATGAGGAAGGACTACTGACACAAACCATGGCAACACGAACATATTTCAAGCTTGAGTGGCATAGCCTGCTTTAACAATGAGCACAGAATAGTAACATGAAATTTCCAAGGATGGGAAAGGAGGGTAACTTTTTTTATTTTGCTTCTAAGAGTACTGGGTGGCTGGGCGTGGTGGCTTACACCTGTAATCCCAGCACTTTGGGAGGCCGAGGCCGGCACATCACGAGGTCAGGAGATCAAGACAGAGACCATCCTGGCTAACACGGTGAAACCCCGTCTCTACTAAAAATACAAAAAAAATTAGCCGGGCGTGGTGGTGGGCGCCTGTAGTCCCAGCTACTTGGGAGGCTGAGGCAGGAGAATGGCATGAACCCAGGAGGCAGAGCTTGCAGTGAGCCGAGATCACGCCTCTGCACTCCAGCCTAGGCGATAGAGCGAGAGTCCATCTCAAATAAATAAATAAATAAATAAAAGAGTACTGGGCAACTACAGAAATCACCACTTTATGTTTCATATGGCTTCAATGAATTCTCACACACAAGAATTCAACTCTGATTTTTTAGTGATGATGTACCAACCATCACTCTAACAGCAATAAGATAGGGGGTGGAGTGAATCTTTTGTTGCTGTTGTTAATCAAGACATATTTGGAAGGAAATTGAGCTTATTTGCTGCAAAGGGAATGAATGGTCAAAAAATTGATGATTTAAATTATCACTTTTCTTATTCCAAATATTCAATGCTCTCATTAGTCTCCTAAAGTTCCTCACTGTGTGTCTTTATTCTCAAGCTGACAAATACCAAATCATGTACTTTCTCTGCTCCCATTCCCAATTTCATGACTTTTTTCTTTAGTAAGTGCCAACTGTTACTGGAGAAAGTAATGTAATTTTGCCATTTTGATGGTATAAACTTACAGTATAGCTTAACTTTAGCTGAGCCCTGGTTATTGTTTAACAAGCCTTTTTATTTATACTTTGCTGACTACTTGTCATTTCCCAGGGCAGCCAATCTAAACCTTTCCTACTTTCCATTTGTCCCACATTTCCTAAGTCCTAAACCCAATCCTGTCCTTTTCACTCTTAGCGAATGATATTTCTCTGATAAAATGAGGATCTTAAACATGATTTCCTATGATGTCCTGCCTCTTTCTCTTCACTTGATCTCTCCTTCCTTCCTGTCTCAAATTACCACACTCTTCTCCACTCTACCCCCAATATATTAAAAGAGGAATCAACATCCTCTTCCTCAACTCCAATCAATGTGACTTTCATACCCATCTCTCTAATGAAATTTGGTACTCAAATGTCACCAATGACTTTTAGAGTTGCTAAATGTGATGGTCACGTCTAACCTCCATCCTTTTCCACCCCTATGGAGTATTTTACACTGCTTCTTCTTCAATCTCTCTGCCTTCCACATGAACATACCCTCAAGGCTTTCATTCTCATGCTCTATTTCTTTGCTGGGTCTTTTTTCTAAAATATCTTCTTTGGTAAATTTTCCTGCTTTCATGATTTCCATTATGATGAGTTATGTGGATAATTCCTGGATTTCTCTATAAGTCTCAATCTCTCTCCAGAGCTGTAGGCCTGTATTTCTGACTCCCTCTTGGACAGCTCCCCGTAAGCAGGTCACCTGTATTACAAACTCAACATGACCAAAATCCAATTCATTTTGCCTCTTGTAGTGATTATCCCACAATCCTTATTGCTTCAACCAACTTCCTTATTTCTACTCCTGACATCACTCTGCTCCTTCCCAGTTACTAACAGCTCTGAAAGTAAAAAATATTTCCTTCCTTCCTCTTGCTCATCTCCATCCATATAGTCACAAATTCTATCAGTTCTCTTTTCCTCAATGTTTCTTACATCGACCTCCAGCTTTTCCCTATCTCCACTGCTACAGCCCTAGTTAAGATCTTCATGCCTTACCTTCTATGTGAGAGACATCATGCTCAGTGCTTTACATAATGTATCTCACATAGCAGGTACACAATAAATATTTGTTCATTATACTATCCTTTTCCTACAAATGATGCTAGACAGATATTTTCAACCATCACCACAAACTGGTACCCCCAAAAGAATTTCCCTTTAAAAATGTAAAAGCCATTATTTAAAAATACCAGGCAAGAGATGATACATTTAAACCACATACAAAGTAGGATGGAAGAAGTGATTAGGTGATATATAGTGGAAGTTAATCATCCTCAAGTAGTGCAACTGTACAGTACATGATAAGTAGAATCCTACCGCCTCACATTCAGAAAGAAAACTATATGATAGTGAAAATGGTGCCAACACATTTAGTTCCTTCCAAAGGGATCCACAAGGATGAAAAGTAAGACATAAGACATAAGGATAGCTATTAAACTGGCTTCCAGCTTGCTTAATGCCCAAGAAACTTAAAGATGATGGCAGGTAACCACAGCCACCCTCCCCACCTTTTTAAGAGATAGGGTGTCCCTCTGTCACTCAAGCTGGAGTAGAGTGGCACAATCATAGCTCACTGCAGCCTTGAACTCCTGGGCTCAAGAGATCCTCCCACCTCAGCCTCCCAAGTAGCTAGGACTATAGGCATGCACCACCACATCCAGCACCAGTTACCTTTTATGTTAAATGTCTTTGGGCACATCATAACAACATTTTTCCTCAAAGGATTTTAAGGAACATGACAGGAAGAAAAAGTTCAATTTTTTATTTCAAGTACTCATAAACCCCATGTATTTTTTTTTTTCTCTGAGGTTCAGGCTTTCTACCTTGGTATATAAATGTCAAGGGGATGTTAAAAGATGCAAATAAAATTTCTTGTAGAAGAAAGCTGGTTATATGCTTACCTGCCTGACTAGCCCTGTAAGCATCTTGATGTCACTAAAACATTTAATATTATTTAAAGACACATTCCTGTTTTTGTAAGTGTAACTTATGGTCCTGTGGAGCTCAAACTGTTCATGCAACAAACAGTGCTGGAGCTTGGGTAAGGGAGAAAGCAACTCAAATAATAAAATGATTTTTCCTTCCACCCAACCATCTTTTTCTCACCCCCATATTGCTTTGGGCCTTTGGTGGAACCTTGAGAGGGATGGGGATGGAGGGAAAACAGAGATGACAGGAAAGGAGGAAGGAAGGAACATACAGATATTGTTTCTAAGTTTTCACAATTACTTAGACTGAACATTGGTCTACTGGCTTCAAAGTCTGCCTCTTTTTTTCCCTTTAGTTGTATTTTTCTGTATGGGCTGAAGAAGCTCCTGATGCCACTGATTCCTGCAGTCTCAGGCAGGACCAGCACCAATGCTAGAAGAAACATGTCTGACCTAAATGACCTGGGGTTAGGACATTTATTACTATGCTGTCTCATTTTGTGTCCCCAAACCACAGATGTTAAAACCATCTCTTCTGAATGATGGCTGCCTCCCTCACTTAGTGGCAAGTGCCAAGATGGCTAACATGTTTAAAAGGCACCTACAAAGAAAGCTTAAAAGTCTTTCCTTTCCCTTATATTTCCTGGTACAGACCGTTTTCCTGAAATAGGGGCTATGCAGTGCCTAATAAAAGGCCGAATTTACTAAGAAGTTTTTATACCCTCATAAAGTAGCCCTAGTGAAAGTCATCTAACTGGCAGGAACTGTACAGGTAACAGACGGCTAAGACCTCTACCACACAGTCTTCTAAACTCTGGTTAATGGGCCCTAGAAGGCTGCCATCCCAGAAGTTTACTACAAAAGTTAAACTCAAGGCAAATGAATTAAAAATGGTGCCAGGCATAAACATTATCCTTTGGTATTCTTTTGCCAATGAACGATTATCACAGACAACTCTGCAGGTTTCCAGGCAGGCCAGCCAATGAAAAATGCAGAGAGTACTATGCCAGTCCCAATATATATATTCCACATCCCCCAAGCCCCAAGAATATTGCTGAGATGTAAATAATCCACAAATTATTGAAATAAACAAAGTGGTGTCCAGGAGTTTAAGCAAGGTACTTTTCCTCCTGGGTTACAACATACTATTCTAGGCCCCATGGGTGATGAGACAGAACAAAGCTTGAGAAAGTTAGCTGTTATCTTCTTGGGGGTGGAAATACTATCTATATAAGGGCATATTACAGAGCTCAGACACTCCAGGTTAAACAGAGGAAGTTTGAAAAGGGATGCAATCAGTTTGCCGAATAAGAATGGATATTGGCAGGGTGAACTGAATTTATTCACCAAATCCTAATACAGTAAACATAAGGACTTCTTAAAACTAAACAAAGATAAGCTTAAAACAGATTAAAATGGGTAGTGGTATGGGAAACAGCTGGTTTAAATATATGGAACTCTATATTACTCAAAACAAGAGGTGCTAATAGTTGAAAATACACAGTTTCACCAAAACAGGGTTCAATGTGATGATAAGATTTAAATCTATGATGGCTTATTGAATGAGAACAATTTCAAACCATATTCTGCTCTTCAGGAGTAGATTACTGGAAATCACAGAAACAATACAGTTCTAATTATGGTACCCACGAAGAGTTCCCAAGAGCTCCCAAGGTTTATCTGGGATCCAATTTGCACCAAAAAAAATCACCAAATCCTATCTTCCTTCTTGTAAGTCTAAGTCAGTTAAGGTAAAAGATTATTCTCACCTGCTTTAACTTTACAATTCTCCCATTCCGTGTTCTTTAGCCACCTGGTCTCCCAAACATTTTGCAGTTCCATTTTGGAAATGCATAAACCATCTCATTTCTTTATCTCAGATAAAGTATTTTTCTCATTTTGTGTGAACTTTTCTGTTTGGTTTGACCAATAATTTCTTTAGCATTAACTGTGATGTTATCTTGGTTTTACTTCACCTCCTTTATTTCATGTAATCTTTAAAGATTTGTCTATGTCACTGATCCCCAATCCTTCCATTTTATGCACATATATATATTTTTGCTATAGTTTCCTGTACACAACCATCCTACTTTTCCTTTTTAAGTCCTTTGACCATGATGATCCCTTCCATATTTATTGAGGACAAGCTAAGAAGAAACAGCTGTAAGCCACAGAATAAAATATTTCAGTTACACATGTCAGTAGCACTTAGGATGATGCTATGTCAGTAATAGGTTGGACAACAGACGATGTTTTTACTCTCCCCAGCATGCAGCAGGTTGCAGGAAATTGGGCCAGCCTCTCAGCAGCTCAAGTCAGACCTTTATGTATGACTTCATTATTTAGTTTGAAAGTGAATTTCTAAAAAACAGACTCACCCATAGTCAAATGTAAATATAAACAGGCTTTCCAACTCACATATAAATGAGTTATTCATCATCTTCCATTTGCAATTGCCTATACTTCTGGTTCTCTGCCATTAATTCAAAGCATCACAAAATTCACCTTAGAATATTGATTTAGAAGGTAAAGTTTTAGGGTCTTGCTTTTAAAAGAACATGACAGACGAAGGTGGTGGCCAAGACAGAAAAAGAGAAAACAAGATAATGTATCAAGGACAGATTCTGGGCTATCACTGGCTAGTGAAGTGTCTCATATGAAGGGCTCATACATGAGATCATTTGATCAATGACTTTTACTTCCAAACATCTAGAAATGCACACTACATCATTTAACTAGAGAGTAGTGAGTTTGAAATCACAAAGCTGGTTAGCTTGATCCAACAAGATCTGAATCACTCTGGCAAAATTTTCTAATCTTAGTGTCTCATTTCCAACTGGCATCACTGGGTGGCCCACATGATATACACAGAGACGAAAGAGGAGGCGGTTTAAATTGGACACCCTGAAGGGTTATTTTACAATGCCACATGTTGTACAAATTAATTTGAGATTTTGTTTCTTGGGTGTTGCTTTAAATTGGACACATTTTTAAATTTATTCATATTTATTTAGTTCTAGGCAGACAGCCCTAGAACACAGCTGGCAAATGGAAATGAGAGTATTGTATCCCCCGCCTGCCTTTTCAACTTTCTCTTCCACTATACTATTTCCTTTAAGGAATCTTTTTATTCCAGCTCAAATAGTTTTTTGGCATTCACCAAGCTCATTTTTCCTGTCTTTAAGATTTTGCTTAGACTATTATATCTACTTACAATGGATATCCCAGTCTCTCATATTCTTTTATCAATAGCCTCCCCACCATCCAGGCTCAGCTCAGAAAGGGATAGTATGTTCATGGTTTCTTTGTCACTCAGCCTATACACTCCCTTGTGAGTAGAAATTGGATCTTATATATTAGCCCCACAGTACCTAACATAGTGCATGGTACTTTGTAGATGCTCAATAAATACCTGTGGATTGATGGAACCCATCAATCATCTGTTTCAAGATGTCTACCATAACATGCACATTCTTGAGAATCTAATTTCAGCAGATGCACTCATTCAAAATATAGTCCCTGCTGTCTGAAAACAGTTAAGCAATAAGAACTTACACTATTATCACTATTTGATTTCAGTATAAGTGCCTTGATTAAAAAAAATTGTCATTTCCTGAAACACTGAAAAACTGATTCATTTAGAAATATTATTAGACTATTTAGATCTTTATTACTAAAGCCATTGAGATTTACCATCTAACCCAAAGGTTGTTCAATCAACAAAAAACAACTGAAGTGAGGAACTTTAACACCACATTTTAGGCAATTACTGTAACATGATCATAATTCTTACGCAACTTTAATTTTTGTCAAACACAACAAAATTCATATTACATAGACTCCTATTTCATTAAGATAATATGATTTGAAATAACAACGGCATTGGCCTAAAACAGAATACGGACGCTGTTAACACTTGAAGGGCTTTCTTTTTCCCAAAGGCATATCAGGATACAATAAGAAGGCTTCCAGCAATGCACTCCTAACCCCAGAAGTAATGGTACCTATTAAACACTTAGGAGGGTTCCCAGGGTAAGGTGATACTAAAGAAAGCACAGCCTCAAATAAGATAAAGTGTTATCTTGGCTTTCAGAATCTGAATGTTTTAATTCCAATTTATGTCCTATCTACCTGGGAATCAAGGGCAAAACAACGTTATCACATTTATTCTCTAAGGCAAAGAGCAAGAGGCCTTTAGCAGAGTCCAGACAGGGCTCCCTGGTGACCTGGAAGTTGTGAATGGGCTATCCTCAGACAAAAAAGGCCAAGATGCCCAGTTATTCTAAGAATTAAGTAAGTGCTATGTGAAAGAAATGAAAACTACTAATGTGGTTAGTCCTTTTGACAGTATTGTTTTGTTTTTGTTTGGGGACATGGGGTAGATGTTTGTTTTACTTCCCACACTTGGTTTGATTATGTTTCATTGGAGGAAATCACCCTTAATTGTTATATCCCATCTCATTCTGGAGTCTTGACATTAAAACTATATTTTTACCTTCATCTTCTTCCAAAAAATGAGAGTCAACAAAAGTTTCAGTCCATTTTGTAGACATTAAGGGTTACTTATGATGGTTTGAGAGCAATTTAATCCTGACAGAACTAATCTTTTCAATGTCTTGATGCTGAACTGGAAAGACTATTACTTAATAAGGAATAATACTGTAAACCAGATTTGGTGACCAAAAAGCTACAACAAAATCACCTTAGGCTATTATTTCTCAGTTAAACATAACCTCTATAGTGGATATTTTAGATGTGAGTCAGAAAACATATTGAAGATATAAAAGAATGCCTTTGGGAAGTGAGTCCTCACTATATATCAAATTCTACACATTAGAGTTTGTAATAATAATAATAGAGGTAAATTTATTTTAAGGCCATGGTTGCATTAAGTTTTCCCTCACAGTTAAATCACTATAGATCTGTCACCAAGTTTTACTACAACAGTGGTAAAGTGGAAAGAATATAGAACTGGCTCAGAAAACCAAAGGATAAGTAATATCATCATGTGACCTTAGACAAGTCTTGAATTTCTCTACACCTGAACCCTTGCATCTATAAAACAAGGAAAATGCCAACCATTCTCTTCTCACACCCTGCTATTGGGACTAAACAGAAACACTTCTCAAAGTGCAATTTGGAAATGCATCAAAGAATTTTTACATCTTTATACATGTTTCTGTGGCCTAGTAGTGCTGAAATTCTAAGAATTTATTCTAATAAAAGAATCAGAAATGCACCCAAATATTTATGCACCAGAATGCTAATTATAGCATGAGCTCTAATTGCAAAAGTCAGAAACAATCTAAGATGATTAACTCAAAACAAATTACTCTATATTCATGTAACGAAGGCTATACAGACATAAAAAAATAGGTTTTATAAAAAATTTACTGAACTAGAATGTTCACAATAAATAGTGTCGACAGTAAATAGTGGGAAAAGCAAGTTTCAAAGCAGTACATATTACATAATGCAGACTATAATACATACACAAACACACACAGAAAAAAAGACTGGAGAGAAATACACCAACGTATTAACCATTGAACCACTGTTATCTTTGGGGAGAATTATGAGTGACTTTTATGGTTTTTTTAAATATTCTGCACTTTCAAATTTTCTTTTAAAGCATATATTGAATTTAAAATCAGAAAAAAAGAATTTTAACTAACTTTTTTTCTCTAACTCTATTTTGAAAATTATATGAGATATTTGGAAATGTATATTTGTAAACACTGAGATAATATTACAAGAGTTAAGATCATACTATCTTTGAGGCCGGGCGCGGTGGCTCACGCCTGTAATCCCAGCACTTTGGGAGGCTGAGGCGGGTGGATTACCTGAGGTCAGGAGGTCAAGACCAGCCTGGCCAACGTGGTGAAACTCTGTCTCTACAAAAACACAAAAATTAGCCAGGCATGGTGGCAGATGCCTGTAATCCCAACTACTTGGGAGGCCGAGGCAGGAGAATTGCTTGAACCTGGGAAACGGAGGTTGCAGTGAGCTGAGATCACGCCATTGCACTCCAGCCTGGGCGACAAGAGTGAGACTGTCTCAAAAAAAAAAAAAAATCATATTATCTTTGTTAGAGAGGTCCAAATCCTCACTGTCACTAGACAAAAATTAAATAATCCAAGTGTGGAGCAAAGACCAAAAAATGTGTTTCTGAAAAGAACTGTGCTGAATTAGTTTGATTCTTTTGGCCTTAATTGACTTTTCCACACCCAAAACGTGCTTCTGCTGTTTTTGTCTTTTTTGTTTTTTTACATACACTTCAGTAACTGATAGTAGGGGTCAGAGCCTGCTGCAAACTTCTTAGCTGTTTCAGCTGCACCACATCTTGGTTTTAAAAGGTGAGAAAGGATGTGCCACTATTCTGCCCAGTTAGATACACAGCTAAAATGTCCAGTTGTCTTGGGAGTCAAATAAGGGCTAAAAGAAAAGCCAGGAAGACATGGTCAAGTCAAAAAGCATCTGTTTAGTAAGTATAATAAATGAGGACGCAGCACATGTATCTATCTCTCTCATCCTTGGCAAGGCTTCCAGTTCATCAAACAAGCTTGGAATTTATAAACTGCTAAAGAAGAGAGTAATGCTGGAAAACTGTACAAGTCGAATGTCTGCTTGGGAAAATACAGGAACATGGTGGCATATAAGACAAATATAGGGAATCGAGATATAAAACACAGAATGTTAAAATGTGTTTGCTGGATTACCGTGGCTTTGTTGGACTACATCAGCCTCAGAGAGAAAGTGTCATAGTACATCCAGGGAGAGATTTTTAAAACTGACGAAACCAGGGTATATCAGTAAATTATTTACATAGGGTTAAGTCCCTTGCCTCCCCACCACCTCCATAACCTGGGAGATAACAAAATTTACCCAAATTTCCATCCTAAGCTTTTAAGGTTTCATTCCATGTATAGAGTCCAGGTTTCCACAGAGCGCAGTTAGGGTGCTTGATGTTACCTAACATACTCCATGTGCAAAACTCAAACAACCCAGTGACTAACTCTGTAACATCTAAATGCAAATTCTAAAATTAGTGATATTGAGAGGTGTGTCTGTCAAATGCTCAACTAAGAAAGTTGATGAATGGAAATGATAGGGACAATCCAATCAGTATATACCAAAAAAACAAGAATGCAATCCTTGGCTGGGTGTGGTGGCTCACACCTGTAATCCCAGCACTTAAGAAGGCTGAGGCAAGCAGATCACTTGAGGTAAGGAGTTCAAGACCAGCCTTGGCCAACATGGTGAAACCCCATCTCTACTAAAAATACAAAAATTAGCCAGGCATGGTGGTGGGTGCCTGTAATCCCAGCTACTCAGGAGGCTGAGGCAGGAGAATCATTTGAACCCAGGAGGTGGAGGCTGCAGTGAGCTGAGATTGTGCCACTGCACTACAGCCTGGGCAACAGAGTGAGACTCCATCTCAAAAAAAAAAAAAAAAGATGCAATTCTTATTAAAACCCTTATTAGTTTTTGAATCAGCTATTGCTACCTTGCTTCACTGAAAGGCTTTTTCTTTTTACATAGTTTAAACTGTTTAAAAGACATCATCAACCATTTCCTTTTAAGAGGATTTTTCTATACAACCCCCTAAAACTGAATATAATGGGAAGGCAGAAAACAGAAGTCCACTAGGAGACAGCACTGTAAAAGGAAGACAAAAATCCAGTGATTCTTGTATCCCAATGTTTATGGCCACCTATCTGAGAGAGAAAAAATAAACACAACTTTTATGAGCACAGTAGCTGACTTTGAGGTAAATGGTAATCCAACCCTCATGTGATAAAAAATCAGGTCAAGTCCTCGTGGAGAAATTAGATATCCTGAAGGAAGCCAGCAGTGAATGATCTCTTATACTTAACAGATGCTATTAAATAATTTTTCACTCACTCAACCTCAACAACATTCACTTGAACTTTCATCAACCTATTAATATGAGTTGAAAGCGAAACACTGATGTTGCTATATGACCGCAGCTACTGCCTCAGAAATGTGAACCTACCCTGGCAAGTTACCAAACACAATGGGCCACATATTCTCTCCTACCGTTTCATAGTAAAGATCAAAGATCTAGAGGCAGCATCTTATTGTTTTCAGCTACATACACTGAAGAGATTACAACCACCACCTTGCCTATTTGAATACTGATTTTTAAAAAGACCATTCCACATTGATGTTTGTCTTGCCCACCTATTTAGCTTTGCTCATTCAATCTTCTATTTGATAACAAGGAAAAAAATCATATAATGTGATCCACCACGGTAAAAGACTGGTTGTTTCTCCAGGAAATTGTGAATGAGATTTATCCAAAGATCAGGAAAAAAGTCAGAAAGACAATAAAAATAACACAAATTGTAACAACAGGAATGTGTTTCAGCTTTTAAAATCACTGACCATAATGCTGAAATGAAGTTATTTAAAATAAGATGAGGCAGTAGTCTTCAAAACATCATCCTAAACTACAAAGCCTATTCTAAGATTTACCAAATAATAATAATAATAATATCAGCTTTCCAGCTCTGTATATCTTTAATTGGTCTATATTGCTATCTTCTAAACATAGCCAGTTGTTTAGAAAAACCCAGCAAAGTTACTTGTTTACAGCAAGTAACATGCTTTTTAAAGTAATTAACCAATTTGCAATCATTTGAGAACCTCTCTGCCCTGAGATATTTCCAGAAAGCCAAGTTTGCTAATCATTTGGTCATGCTGCAATTCAATATCAGCAGTGGAATGAAGCCTTAAACCCCTCCAAATTCTAAAATACCTTCCTGAATCCTTCATGGTATTGCAAAGGGCTTTTCCTGCTCTCACTGCGTACCCACAATCCTCATCAGTATTATGTGCACATGCACCATTTGTCGCTGACACTCATCTAGAGACACAGACAGACATGGTCCACTGGAAGACCGATTTCCAGAGAGGAGAGATACTTTAAATGAGAAAAAAATCTACCCTGCGTGCTCTAATTGACTGAGTACTGTACACAATTTGAAGGGGTGTGGGGGGAGGCAGCAAATGGATTTCAATTTACAAAGTAAAAATTAATACATGTGGCGTTTTATGTTCAAATTTAAATCATTTTCATTAAATTTAATTTACCTAATTGTTAATGAATTAGCAAATGCATTTATCAACCAAATCACCTACTAATTGGATACTAATGAAAACTACTTAGCAGTTTGTCTTCATGTTGATCATCATGTATGTTTCACCTTGGTGAACTACACCCCACACTTTTGGTTGGTGAAAACATGCTTTTTATTTGTCACTCTGTTACCTGAATTCTTAAAGGGTGAAGTGAAGAACTAAGTCCTTTTTTTCCCTCCCTCTAGGGTCAGGGACAATATGCTGTAAACTCTAAAGCAGCACAAAACATTTTTGTCAAAGAGCAAGGAGATCACTGAGCTCCAACAAACCAGAACTGCACAAACTTCACATGCCACTGTTTACTGACATACTAGTAAAAAACTCTTCCCCAAGTTGCTAGCTGAGGCTTCTAAAGATCTGCTGGTTTTCAATATAAAGGATGAAACAGGCTAGAAAATCTGGAGATGCTTTAGAAAGGTCTTCACAGAAGGCCAGAAGGGCCCTTCCCGCCGTGCCTCCTGCTGCTCCCACCCTTATCCCTCCTTTTCCGTTGCTTCAAGGCAGAGGGATGTAGCCAGAGGCAGGACTTCTTCCTGTGGAATGTATGGCTAATTATGTGTGAGTCCTTAAAGCACTCTGGGCTCCTTTAGTCGGAGGACCAAGGCTTCAAATGAGGGTCTTCCCTTCCCCCACAATGATTCCAGCGATAACAATCTTGCAATCCATTCTCTTTCCTCTATAAACACAACCTAGTGACCTGCTTCCTTTTGTAACCGGTGCCAGACCCTGAGTCGATTTTCATCTGCCACCTTTCCTCATCTCTAGCTTGACCTGAGTAGAAACTCTTTAAATCTGGACCCTGACTAAAATTGTTTCTAGGTGCTGCTGAGCAAATGGCCCTTAGGTCCTGCTTGAATTTGCCTATTTTTGCTCCTGAAAGACACTGGACCATGGATATGCTCTTTAGAAATAACCGTTTAGATGTATCATTGTTCTTTCCCCCTAAAATGAAAAACACACAATTTTGGCTTGATTTCTATTTAAATGGCCACCAGATATTTTCTACAGTTTGTGTGTGTCTGTGTGTGTGTCTGTGTGTGTGTGTGTGTGTGTGTGTGTGTGTGTGTGTGTGTGTGGCTTAACCTTGAGTTGAATTAACAAGGAATTGCCCTTGTGGTACCAGTCACAGAGAGTTTACTGGAAACTTGAAGCATGCCCTTGCAACTGTGCCCCAAATCGAGAGAAAAGTTACTCACCAACTCTATGCCTACAGGGAATTTAAAATCTGGCTCTGCCATTAACTTGTGCTGTGACTTTGAACAACTTCTGCAAAGAGGAAGGGAACGATGCAGAGAAAATGGAAAGATATCCTGGTCAGAGGCAGGAGGCACGGTGGAGGAAGATCTATCCAATCCCTTGAGAATCTTATTTCCAATCTGACTCTCAGTAGGTCAGAGAATTCCAAATAAATTGGCCCACAGCTGCTCCCACTTTCCCTTCCCCAGATGGCCTAAGGTCATATCCATCTTGTGCTCAAATAGGCCCTGCAGCCCCGGCAAAATACTTCAAACTGAGCATCATTTACTTAAAGATAGATTCTGAACTTTGCCCCAAATGCCTTCACAGTCCTCCACTCTAAATTTAGAAATATATTTGTGTGTGTGTGTGTGTGTGTGTGTGTGTGTGAATGCTTATATGTGTATATAGAGCTTTTCCCTAACCACCTTTTTAACAAATTAAAAAACCTGCAAAAGGTTAAAAATACCTTTATTCTTACTATGCCTTTATTCTGGGCCTTTCAATACTTATAGATTCTGCTTCTATTGCTTTCCAATACAAGTACAGCAGAAGGTTAGAGGTATTTACTCAGAAACACCACTGCTCTGGAATCAGCAAAATAGCCCCCTTTGTACAATTTTTTCTATACCTTTTCTGTGAGCATTTACAGTTCCCAGCTTAGCATGGCCAAACCAAAATTCTGTAGGCTTTGTAGTAGACATTTAAATAAGATTCTTAATACAACATAGTCATTTTTGCCATCCTGCCATTAAATAGAATTTTATTTGCAATATATACTGAATGCATATGGACTAAAGGACACAGAATAAAGTAGGGGAATTTAAAGTCAAGTTTTATAGAATATGGGAACTTAAGTTGAAGGATAACAGCATGAAAGAAGGCAATTAAGCTGAAGAAATCCTTTAAGCAACTCTATTGGGGTAGAAATTAAAAGCAGACCAGGATATGTTCTAGAATCTAGACAATCAAATTCTGAATACTATCAAGTCTACTTTAAAGTACTCATTACTGATATTCTTTCCCCAGTACTCTACCCTTCTTTTATTTGTGTTCAGTTTTAGCTTTCATTACTTAATTCCATTTGTCCAGAAGAAATGTTATTCTTCAACACTGCAACCGTAATATACTAACTGCTTTAGATATGTGTTGCATGAATTGTTAAATCCCTTTAAACTATTAAAGTAAAGCTGTCTTCTTTTTTCTGGCTCGTTGTCAAAGATATGTTGAATGGTCTTTGAAATCTCTTTAATTATTTAGTTCCTGAAATTATATTATATAATCCTTATGCAATGATTAACATGTGGCTTTCAACAGTAATTAGTGAGCTTTTATAATGGTTATGATGGCTCATTCATAGATGAAGTTTATTAAGTCTATAGTCCAGAGCTCATTGAGATCCCAGAGTCAAGAGAAGTTTCTAAGGGTGATCATCTAAAGGATGAGAGAGAGACAAAGAGAACCAAATTTCAAAGTTTCATGAGCAAAAGATGTGCAGCCACTTAACTGCGTTTACCAATTGCCCTAAGAAATTTTCATTTTGGTGAGTCAAGAATTCTCCGTTATGATTATCTATCAGTTTTCTGTGAACAAGTCGTCTCTACTTCCAGAGTCTCATTCCTCCAGACTGCAACAAGCCCCTGGGCCTTCAAGAGATTTATCAAATTGCAAGAAAAAGATAGCTAGCTCAAATATTGGATGTCTCCTTACCCAGTCATCAAAGCCAAGTCTAGCTTTAGGTGGTAATATTAACTTGTCATTGAATTAATATGATGTACAAGCAGTATACTAGAAGCTTTGCACATACTAATCTTATGTAATACTCATAGCAACCGTTTGAGATAGTTATTACTCCTTCTACTATACATACTAGGAAATTAGGACACTGAGATTAAGTAACTTGCCCCAAATCACAAGCTGTAGATCCCTAGTTTCAATGTTGTAATTGTGTATCTGTAGAGAGAACTTCAGGAATATTAATAGACCAGAATTTTCCTGAATGAAAATGATGTTATTTGTATTTAAACATACAAACGTCAAAGCTAGCATCTGGCATTCACTTGACAGTCCAATCAATGTTCAACATAAAACATACTACCAGAAAATTCACCAGAAAGTCTACCAGATATGAACTATTGATTGATTATGTTAAATTAGGAAAGTCACACGACTAATCACAAAGTCAAAACCTTGTTCAAACCTACATTGACTAATCTCTGGTATTTTTTGTTTACTCTCAAAACATTAGTCCACCACTCTTGACTATTGCACATTGGTCCTATTGTCAAACATTAACTAGACATTTTGGATAGAAATATTTCTCCTTTGTCTATCAAGATGACATTATGACCACGGCACTAAATATTTTGCTCTTGCAAACACATGTCATTTAACCTAATTTCAAAAGATCCCCCTCTCCAAGACATTTGGCTCCATATCACCTATCTATCACTATTGGTCAGCTACTTTCTGGTAATTTTTGCAATGCTTAACCCAATGTAACAATTCACTGCAGCACTGGGTTACTTGTCATAGGATTACTACATGTAGTTTACTGGTTAGTTCCTTTTAATGAGTAAAAGAACATTCTTTTCATATGCTATCAGGGTCACACATTTAATCTTTAAAATATTATTTGGATTTCCCTTATATATGATCCTCAAGTGTCCAGAATGTAGATAACAATCAGAATATAATAAAGGAAAAGGTATCTCGGCAGCAAAAATGGGGACCTCTCTCTCCCCAACTCAAGGCCTCATTCATAACTGAATACTTTTGTATTACCAATAGAATCCAAATAAGTTTTGTAAACTAGTTTTCAAGCCCCCAACAGATTAAAAGCAGCATGTTGGAGGGAGAGTGGGGTGTTATTAATAGACTTACAGTATTCTGATGAGAATTACAGAAAAAGCCACAAAGGCCTTATATTTGAAGAGGCCAAATCTATTAAGATCTAGATATGTGTTTATCATTATAAAAGTCCAAAGACTGGGAAGAAAAAACAGAAAGATCAGATGACCATAAGTAGGTATGGTTTCATGATTGCTACAGGATTTGCTGGGTTTAAATGTTGTATTTGTGCATTTTGTTTTGTTACACACCAGTAGCTCCTATGTCAGTATTTCATTATTGTAATATAAAATATTCTTAAAGTCTAGACTTAAAATTTCGAGTTTTAGCAATTTTAACAATCCATTTTAGACAAAAAATCAAGGCAAGGAAATTTGAAATGTACTGAAGAGAAGAAAAAAGACAGGAATTGTCTCCATTTTCCCCTTTAAATTCCCTTGCATTCCCATTAAAAGCACCAAATTTTATTGAGCTCTTGCAATATACCATGAAATATGCTACGCATATGGAAAGGATTACTTTATTCAATCTTCATTCAATTATCTAATTGAAGTATTACTTCATTCAATCAACTCTGTGAGATAGATATTATCATCCCCATTTTATTGATAGAAAATTGAGGCTCAGACAGTCTCAATCTAATCAGAGATTAGAACTCAGATTCGGGGCTGGGTGTAGTGGCTCACACTTGTAATCCCAGCACTTTGGGAGGCCGAGGTGGGAAGGCTGCTTGAGCCCAGGAGTTCAAGACCAGCCTGAGCAACATAGTGAGACTCCTGTCCCTATTTAAAAAAAAAAAAAAAAACAGGTAGGGGAGTAGAAAAGAACTCAGGTTGGTCTGACACGAGGTAGAATTCTTTTTAAAAAAATTCATTAGATATTGACAAATTATAATTGCATATATTTATGGGGTACAAAGTGATGTTATATGTATATACTGTAGAATGATTGAGTCAAGCTAATTAATATATCCATCACCTCAAATACTTATCATTTATTCCTCCTGTCTAACTGAAACATTGTACCCTTTGATTATCATCTCCCCATTCCAAGTCCCACCCTGCAGGGTCTGGTAACCAGCATTCTGCTCTCTCCTTCTATGAGTTCTGATTCCATATATAAGTGAGATCATGTGGTATTTTTGTCTTTCTGTATCAGGCTCATTTCACTTAGCGTAATGACCTTCGGTTTCATCCATGTTGTTGCAAATGATATAATTTCCCTCTTCTGTGTGGCAGCATATTATTTCATTTTCTATATGTACCACATTTTCTTAATCTATTAAATCTGCTGATGGATATTTAGGTCGATTCCATATCCTGGCTTTTGTGAATAATGCTGCAGTGAACATGCGGGTACAGCTATCTCTTCAACATACTAATATCAAATGTTTTGAATATATACTCGGAAGTAGGATTGGTGGATCATATGGTAATTCTATCTTCAGTTTTGTTTTGTTTCTTTTTGAAACAGGGTCTCAGCTCTGTTGCCCAGGCTGGAGTGCAGTGGCCCAATCATGGCTTACTGTAGCCTCGACCTCCCAGGCTCAGATGATCCTCCCACCTCAGCCTCCCGAGCAGATGGGACTACAGGTGCCTGCCACCAGTCCTGGCTAATTTGTGTATATTTTGTAGGAACAGGGTTTTACCATGTTGCCCAGGCTTATCTTCAGTTTTTTGAGGAACCTCCATAGTGTTTTCCATAATGGCTGTACTAATTTACATTCCCACCAACAGTATATAGAAGTTTTATTTTCTCTACATCCTCAATAACACTAATCTTTCATCTTTTTGATAACAGTCATTCTGACAGATGTGAGGTGCTATCTCATTGTGATTCTACTAAGTGTTTCCCTAATGATTAGTGATGTTGAGCATTTTTTTCATATACCTGTTGGCCATTTGTATGTCTTCTTTGGAGAAATATCTATTCAGGTTATTTGCCCATCTATGAATTAATTGGGTGATCTGCTTTCTTGTTATTGAGTTGTTTGAGTTCCTCATATACTCTGGATATTAAAACCCATTTATGCCTAGTGTTCCATTATTGGAATGCTAAGCTTGTGGGAGTTATTTATATCCTACTGTTCAAAGTCATTGCCAGGGCCTGATTTTTCACAGAAAAAAATTGCAACCTCCAGCAAATATATAGGTTAACCCCTTACCAGAGGTATGACTTGCAAATATTTTCTCCCAATCTGTAGGTTGCTTCTTCACTTTGTTGATTGGTTCCTCTTTCTGCAGAAGCTTTTCAGTTTGATTTAATTTTATTTGTCTCTTTTCGTTTTTGTTGCCTGAGTTTTTGAGGTCAAATCCAAACACTCACTGACCAGACCAATGTCATATACTTTTTCTCCAGACAGAATTCTTTTTTTTTTTTTTTAATACTTTAAGTTCTGGGTTACATGTGCAGAACATGCAGTTTTGTTACACAGGTATACACGTGCCCTGGTGGTTTGCTGCACCCATCAACCCGTCATCTACATTAGGTATTTCTCCTAATGTTGTCCCTCCCCTAGCCCCACACCCCACGACAGGCCCCAGTGTGTGATGTTGCCCTCCCTGTGTCCATGTGTTCTCATTGTTCAACTCCCACTTATTAGTGAGAACATGTGGTGTTTGGTTTTCTGATCTTGTGATAGTTTGCTGAGAATGATGGTTTCCAGCTTCATCCATGTCCCTGCAAAGGACATGAACTCATCCTTTATTATGGCTGCATAGTATTCCATGGTGTATATGTGCCACATTTTCTTTATCCAGTCTATCATTGATGGGTATTTGGGTTGGTTCTAAGTCTTTGCTATTGTGAATAGTGCCACAATAAACATACGTGTACATGTGTCTTTATAGTAGAATGATTTATAATCCTTTGGGTATATGCCCAGTAATGGGATTGCTTGGTCAAATGGTATTTCCAGTTCAAAATCCTTGAGGAATTGCCACACTGTCTTCCACAGTGGTTGAACTAATTTACACTCCCACCAACAGTGTAAAAGCATTCCTATTTTCCACAACCTCTCCAGCATCTGTTGTTTCCTGACTTTTTAATGATTGCCATTCTAACTGGTGTGAGATGGTATCTCATTGTGGTTTTGATTTGCATTTCTCTAATGACCAGTGATGATGAGCATTTTTTTATACATCTGTTGGCTGCATAAATGTCTCCAGACAGAATTCTTAGCTTCAATCCAACACTATATCCTGCCCACAAAAGTAACTCATGTGTGTTCATAAGGAACTATACATGTTCATGTTGGGCCAAGCTGACTTGATCTCCAAACAGGCAGTCAGAATGGCTGTATGTCAACACACAAACTAATTTGACTCTTTGTGACTGACTTTTGGTGACTGTCTGGATGGCTTGATATGACAAGCCAGTGAAAGCAATGAACTGAATTTGTGTGTACTGATGTAGCTGAAGGCAAGACTAGCCTATTATTAGAATACACAAATCTCACTTATGATGTAAATGAAACACAGATTTAAATTTACCCCACACAATAATGGCATGGAATGTAGTAACACTTTCTGAAAGAGTCTACACCATGCTGATAATCAATGCTTAATGAGGTCCTTTTCTCCGGACTCAAGACCTTTATGTTACTGTCATCCTGTTAAGCATCTCATTTTTCCCCACTTGAATAGCTTTGTCCTCTTACAAAGGCCCGTCACTATGTGAAAGTGGCAGTATAATTAATTTTTCAGTAAAAGCCAAGTTGTTTGCTCTCAAACATCCTGCAGTTTAGGAAATGTCAAAGTGTCAGACCATGTAAGTGGAAATAAACTCTGCATTCCACTTCCAATCACTTCCTGCAGGGAAAGAATAGCTAGACATTCCATTGAGAAGGGAGAAATGCACAGAATCACTCCCAAAAAGTTATTCAATGTCTTTCTTATCCGATAAATATGTCATCTGTAAATCTTAATCTATTTCGAGTTAAAACATAACACTCCAGTGCTGCTTGCAAGATCCTGTTACATCCTCAGAAGTTGGTGCATGTGTATGTGTGTATACAATACATAATCCCATACATTCCCTTTTTGGATTGTTTTAACAATAACATTATTTTTTCTATTTTTTTTTTTTTACTACACAATACATATATACTAAACAATGTCTGTCACATACTATGTGCTCAGTAAGTAATTATGCAATACTTTCTAGAGAAATTAGAAAACACAGATAAAAAAGAAGAAAATACCCACCCCCACCCCCTGACCATAATCTCACCGTCTAGAGAAGACCACGGTTTCCTATTACCTACGATTCTAGCCTTCTTTTTTTTTTTTTTTTTTTTTGAGACAGAGTCTCACTCTATCGCCCAGGCTGGAGTACAATGGCACAATCTCAACTCGCTACAAACTCCGCCCCCCAATTTCACACCATTCTCCTGCCGAGTAGCTGGGACTACAGTTGCCCGTCACCATGCCTCGCTAATTTTTTTTGTATTTTTAGTAGAGACGGGGTTTCACCGTGTTAGCCAGGATGGTCTCGATCTCCTGACCTTGTGATCCACCTGCCTTGGCCTCCCAAAGTGCTGGGATTACAGGCGTGAGCCACTGCGCCTGGCCTCTAGCCTTCTTTTGATGTATATAAATACATTTTTATAAAAATGGAATCACACTTTATGTACTGTTTCATCACTTAATAATAAGTTGTCAGCATTTTTCAATGTCATTATGAATTATTTCATAATACTATTTTAAGAGCTGTACAGTATTCTATCATATAGGTGTCCCATAATGAAACTAATCTCTTAATGCTGGAGACTGTGGTTATTTCTAGTTTTTCATTTTCTTGATAGCACAATAAAGATCCTTATAATCCATTCTTTATATATCATCTTGATTATTTCCTTAGGATAAATTCCTGGGTGTGCAAAAATATGCAAACAACCCAAATGTCCATCAATTGATGAATAAATAGATAAAATATATAGGCCAGGCATGGTGGCTCATACCTGTAATCCCAGCACTTTGGGAGGCCAAGGCAGGAGGATCCCTTGAGCCTAGGAACTCAAGACCAGCCTGGGCAACATAGAAAGACTCTGTCTCTGTCAAAAATAAAAATAAAAAAAAGGTCGGGTGCGGTGGCTCATGCCTGTAATCCTAGCACTTTGAGAGGCCGACGCGGGTGGATCACCTGAGATCAGGAGTTCGAGACCAGACTGCCCAAAATGGTGACACCCTGTCACTACTAAAAATACAAAAAAATTAACTGGGTGGAGTGGTACACACCTATAGTCCTAGCTACTCAGGAGGCTGAGGTAGGAGAATTGCTTGAACCCAGTAGGCGGAGGTGGCAGTGAGCCGAGATCATCCCACTGCACTCCAGCCTGGACAACAAGAGCAAAACTCCATCTCAAAAAAAAAAAAAATTAGTTGGGTGTGGTTACTAGTACGTGTAGTTCCAGCCACTTGGGAGGCTGAGATGGGAGGATCACTTGAACCCAAGAGCTCAAGGTTACAGTGAGCCATGATGGCACCACTGCAGTCCAGTCTGGGTGACATAGAGGGACACTGTCTCTTAAAAAAAAATAAAGAAAAATAAATAAAATGTATATACAAGTATCCATACAATGGAATATTATATAGCCATAAAAAGGAATGAAGTTCTGATACATGCTAAAACATGGAGGCAGCTTGAAAACATTATGCTAAGTAAAAGAAGCTAGACACAAAAGGCCCCCATATTGTATGATTCCATTTACATGAGATGTCTAGAATACAGAAATATATAGAGACCACAAGTTGATAAATGGTTGCTCAGGGCTAGGGGTGAAGGAGATGGGGAGATATGAGGGTGATTAGCTAAAGTGTATAGTTTCTTTTTGAGGTGATAAAAATATCCCAAAACTGACTGTGGTGATAGCTACAAAATTTTGTGACTATCCTAACAACACTGAATAGTATGTACATTTTAAAAGGGTGAATTTTATAGTACGTGATTTATATCTCAATAAAGTTGTCATTTTAAAAATTCTGGGCCAGGCATGGGAGCTTACATCTATAATCCCAACACTTTGGAAGGCCAAGGCAGAAGGACTGCCTGAGCCAGGAGTTCAAGACCAGCCGGGGCAACTTAGAGAGACCCTGTTTCTACAAAAAGTAAAAATAAATAAATAAATAAATAAGTATAATAATAATAATAGTCAGGCACAGTCGTGCATGCCTGCAGTTCTAGCTGCTTGGGAGGCTAAGGGGGAAAGATTGCTTAAGTTCAGGAGGTGGAGGCTGCAGTGAGCTGTGATCATGCCACTACACTCCAGCCTGGGTGACAGAGCTAAGACCTTGTCTCAAAAAAAAAAAAAAAAAAAAAAAATTCTGAGGCATGCTAAAAATTTTAAGCTTTTGAAGTAAAAAAATTATTTTTAAAGTAACTAAAATTAATTTTTAAATTAATTTTAAAGATCTTCCTCTAAGTAGCGAATCTGTGTGAGAACTTTGAAGATTAGGTACTTTAGATTCTTCATCTGGAAAATGGGCCCCCACCTCACCAGGTTGTTATGAGAATTAAATGAGATTGTATAATTACAAGTGCCTGAAACATAGAAACTCCGTGTTAGATAAACAAATGCATGCAGAGTATTTCCTAGCCCAGTGTCTCTGTGCCCAAAGCCCTTCTTAAGAGCTGCATCAGATGTAGTCCTTGCCTCTGAGGGTCTTCTCATCTAAGACATGTTACAATTTTTTCCAACTTCCTTCTGCTGTCTTTGAATAAAACACCATGAAAACCATTTTACTTCTGGAGCAGAGCTTTCAAAAAACCAAAACTATCGACAAACCCTTCATTGTATATTCTACTTTCCTCTTGGTGACCTCTTCGTTTCAAATGCTGTAATGAGCTCAGTTTTGCTCCTTCACTACTCCTTTCTGGTATGCTGCTCCCATGGGCACCTCCTAAGTGGTTCAAGGAAAAGACCCATCATTGCTCAGCAGTCAGGACAAGTTACAGCCACAAGTCAAATACCTTCCTGAGACCTTTAACCTTGCTGAATGGGGTGGGAGAGTGATGAAAGCCATTCTGCATACCAGGAAGGTCTAATGTCACAGCTTACAACCTGTCCAAACAGGATGCTTGGACTTTTTTGGTTTTTGTTTTTTTTAACTAAATAGTGATCAGGGTGGCTCTAAAACAGTATTCCTATGGTGACACCCTCAAGTCACTCCACACCAAAAGGGAAAGAAGGTCAAGCTGGAAGGGGGGTAGATATACTTCGGAAGTTCCTGTGAGGAACTTCACATACCTTGGAGAGGACTAAAGGAAGGTGAACAGGCAGTGTCCACACAACCGGCTAGTCAGGAAAACCTTTGCAATCAGGGTGCAGGTTAGGTTAAGTAAAAGCCACAATCATAAGACACTAATTAGAAGAAACCAGAGATTTATATGCATCTTGAATTACTTTATTAGATATCCAAATATCTCTGAGTCTCAGTCTTTCGGAGAGTCAGCGCACCTTTTTAAGCTCTCAGTCGGGCTGGGCACAGTGGCTCATGCCTGTAATCCCAGAACTTTGGGAGGCCAAGGCGGGCGGATCATCTGAGGTCAGGAGTTCAAGACCAGCCTAGCCAACATGGTGAAACCCTGTCTCTACTAAAAATACCAAATATTAGCCAGACGTAGTGGCGGGCACCTGTAATCCTGGCTACTTAGGAGGCTGAGACAGGAGAATCACTCGAACCCAGGAGGCAGAGGTTGCAGTGAGCCGAGGTCGCACCATTGCACTCCAGCCTGGGCAACAAGAGCAAAACTCCGTTTCAAAAAAGAGAAAGCTCTCAGTGAGGTTATATTGTTGAAGTGTCTGTCATTTCTCAATGGTTTCTAAAGCCATTGCGCTGTGAGGTATTTGGGGAAAGAGATTCAATTTTCCCATTAGATTTAGCCTATTTCATCCTTTGACAGCATCTTCACTCTATTTTTATTTTTTATTTTTAAATTTTTGTCTTTTATTTATTCTTTATTATTGTTAGAATTTAACTTACATAATTATATTTATGATTTACTAATATTTAATTCTGTTTTTAATAAGGCCACATTCAAAGTGTTTCATTTAAAAAAATAATAATGGTAGAGTCAACCAATAAAGTGATGATATGCAGGTTTCCAGCTCCTAGGTAGTAGCATTCTTACAGGGAAGATGTTTCACTGCACAAACGAACTAACCCTCAGGAAGCTTGAGGATCCTGTGAAGGACACACACTGTCTAATCATGTCAGACGATGTAAGTGTGCAATGATGAAATTTTTGATGGGGAGGGAAGTCCCTGCCTACTCACCCTCCCTTCTTTAGGATGTCTCCATAACATAATATGCCTGATCAAAAGTGGGGTTTTTTGTTTGTTTTTTGTTTTGTTTTGTTTTCTTTTCTTTTTTGAGACAGGATCTCACTCTGTCACCCAGACTGGAGTGCAGTGGTACGATCTCGGCTCACTGAGACCTCTGCCTCCCGGGTTCAAGTGCTTCAGCCTCCCAAGTAGCTGGGATTACAGGCACCCGCCACCAAGCCTGGCTTATTTTTGTATTTTTAGTACAGACAGGGTTTCACCATGTTGGCCAGGCTGGTCTCGAACTCCTGAACTCAAGTGGTGTGCCCACCTCGGCCTACCAAAGTCCTGGGATTACAGGAGTGAGCCACTGTGCCCAGCCTGATTAAAAGTCTTGACCTTTTGATTTTACAATGCAAGTTCATGTGCCTCTGACCCTTGGAACTGCAAATACTTCTAGAATTTGCTCAGGGATCTCTCCTAAGGTATAAGTGAGACAGGCACAATGTGCATCCTCTTGTATCTCAAGAAAATGAGAAGTTTTAAATTGTTCTCTCTTCTACTTTTTTTGTATGAATGTGTGTGAAATTATTTCCAGATTTCGTAGTTGTTTTTGTACTACTTCACATGCATATAACTCTGATAATGCTTATCCAATATTAAAATCATGTTTTATCTCTATATATTAATATGGAAGGGTCTTTTGGTAACAGAATGGTTTAAGTTCTCTAACAATGACAAGGTCGCTGTTAATGAGCAGTTTGGTGTGACTGAAAATGCACAGAAACACCTGAAGAGGCCGGGCACGGTGGCTCACGCCTGTGGTCCCAGTACTTTGGGAGGCCAAGGCAGGCAGATCACTTGAGGTCAGGAGTTCGAGACCAGCCTGGCCAACATGGTGAAACCCCGTCTCTACTAAAAATACAAAAATTAGCCGGGCATCGCGGTGCGTGCCTGTAATCCCAGCTACTCAGGAGGCTGAGGCAGGAGAACTGCTTGAACCCAGGAGGCGGAGGTTGCAGTGAACTGAGATCGTGCCACAGCACTCCAGCCTGGGCCACAGAGACTCTGCCTCAAAATAAGAAAAAAGAAACACATGAAGAAAAAGTGAGACACTGTAGTTACATGGAAGCCAATTTAATACAATTGATCCTGGGACCAAAAGCATCTATTTGTTTACTTTCAAGTGCATTTTTAGCTAATTGGTCCATCAACAAACATTTTCTGAGATCCTACTATGATCAGGCTGTATGCTAAGTGTTAAGGATACAAATAAGATACAGTTTGCTAGAAGTGTTCATAGTATAGTGAAGGAATCACCAGACCACTGAATCCCTATAGGTCTATTCCAGGAAAGTGAGTCCAGATTCTACTCAAATAGACTAATTTTTCACTCCAGCTACAACTGTGAATGGGGACTGATGATGAGAATTTCACTACTTCCTTGGAGTAGCCTATTCTCTCTTTGGGCAGCTTACGTTGTTGGAAAGTTATTGCCTGGATTGAGAAAGAGATGTCTTCCTTTATCTCTCCTCTACTGATCCAAGTCTGCCTCCTCCCACCCTAAAGCCACCAAAATTAGTTTATTGTTACTTTGACTTGAGAGCCCTTCATGTTTTTGATAACAGCCACCAAGGTACCCTGAATCTCCACCCCCCGTCCCAAGTTAAAGAGATTCGGTTCCATCAACGTTTCCTCATAGAATGCGATTCTGAGTATCCCTGCCATTCCTTATTAAAGAAATCATAGGTAGCAGCAGATAGAGGAGTTATTTAGTGGGCTGGTAGCAGGGCCCTGATGACAATTTACAAACCTATTTTGATGAAGAAAAAGGAATGCATTAGGCCCTCAGATAACAGGGTCCCAGTTTGTGGCCTTCATTATCAAGTATAAGCAGAATTAATAATTCATATCCTGCTAATGCACAGCGAATCACATAAGAGCTTCAGCTTTAGAAAAGTCTTTAAACAGCGCACACACACACATAGACACAGGCACACACACATCTCAAAAGCATGAATAAAAGCAATCTATATATCCACCCCAATCAATCATGATTACTGAAGGCCTTCTGATTACCGAAGAGAGTTCCCTCGCAGGCAAGAAAAATTTCTGTCCTTGCTAAGCTTCTCCACCCTTGGACTCAGCGGCCTCTCCCCAAACTTTTTACTCTATATAAAAACTTTCATTCCCAATTAATACATACTCAAAATCCAACTGTCCCCATGAATTTAGGGTGTTGGCAAAGAATCACAGTGCTTCTCTAGTCCAACTTTTATTGGATAGAGGAAACAGCCCTAGAAAGAAAATGTCAAGGCTGGGTGTGGTGGCTCACTCCTGTAATCCCAGCACTTTGGGAGGCCAAGGCAGGTACATCACCTGAGATCAGGAGTTCGAGACCAGGCTGGCCAACATGATGAAACCCCGTCTACTAAAAATAGAAAAAATTAGCCAGGCGTAGCGGCACACGCCTGTAATCCCAGCTACTTGGGAGGCTGAAGCAGGAGAATTGCTTGAACCTGGGAGGTGGAGGTTGCAGGGAGCCAAGATCATGCCATTGCACTCCAGCCTAGGCAACAGAGTGAGAGATTGTCTCAGAAAAAAAAAAGAAAAAAAGAAAAAGAAAGGAAACATCCATTGTAGGTGGCAGACCCAACTAAAACTCAAGTTCCATCTCTTTTCTTTGTTCTCCATCAAAATGTCTCTAAGTTCTTTTTCAAAAGTTGGCAAAAGCATCAAGAGAAATATAATTCATTAGTAACGGTATCTTCAGAAAGTAGGTTCCTGGTAGTCAAATTTGTACTCAGTGAATTTGGGCCTCCCTTGCCCACCATCACCACTTTTTCCTCCTTTGAGCTCTCTTTACATGAATGCTTTCTGTATCTATCTAAGGCAACAAAGGATATTAAGTCCGTAAATTAAATCAGACTCAATATTTACTTAATATCTACTAAATGTCAGGCATTTCCACACAAATGATCTCATTTGTTCTTGACAACAACTCCCTGAGGTAGGTGCTATTACAGCTGTTTTCCAGATGAGCTGCTGGAGCTCTGTTCATAGAGAACACCTAGTACCTACAGGATTCAAACCCAGAACTTTTCACTCCAACTCCAATACTCTCTCTACTACTCTGTGACCTTTTTTTTTTTTTTTTTTGAGATGGAGTCTCGCTCTGTCGCCCAGGCTGGAGTGCAGTGGCGTGATCTCGGCTCACTGCAAGCTCCACCTCCCGGGTTCACGCCATTCTCCTGCCTCAGCCTCCCAAGTAGCTGGGACTACAGGCGCCCACAACCACGCCCAGCTAATTTTTTGTATTTTTAGTAGAGACAGGGTTTCACCGTGTTAGCCAGGATGGTCTCGATCTCCGGACCTCATGATCCGCCCACCTTGGCCTCCCAAAGCGCTGGGATTACAGGCGTGAGCTACCGTGCCCGGCCTTTTTTTTTTTTTTAAATAGAGACAGGGTCTCACTATGTTGCCCAGGCTGGTCTTGAACTCCTGGACACAAGCCATCCACCCACTTTGGCCTCACAAAGTGCTGGAATTATAGGCATGAGCCACCAAGCCCAGCCTCTTTGTGCACCTTTTAATGATTTTAACAATGAGGATGATACTGATGGTGTATTCTATCCACGTTTTTGCTTGCATCACAAACTGATTTTTTTAGTTTCATCAAGTTGACATTTCTTGTTAAAAGGAACAAAAGATCCAACTTCAAGCAACCCCCTTGTATATAAGGATACCGTGCTATTCTGCCTATAGCAGCAGTCAGGGCAGTAAGGTGTTTTCTTTTCTATCAGATTTCAGCAGACTAATAAAACTCAAAGCCTGAAAAAGGGAGAGATGAGGTAGTCTCTCCAAACATGCTCACGTGGATGGTGCCAGGAAGCCCCTAGGCAAGTAAAATAACTTCTTTGGAAGCCTCAAATCACTTTAGCCTCAAATAAACCTTGACACCCAAGTAGGGGTATCAGGCAACCCACCAAGGCCATATATATCTCCGGGTTGCTGTGGAAAAAGAAGGACAGAGTTTCCTAATCCAGACATTGAAACACTAAGTGGTACCCTCCCATTTGTAACCGATGAGTATTCACAAGGACAGGTGGGTAATGGAGGATGAACATTCCCTCCCAGCATTTTTAATTAACTGGTTGTTGGATTTATTGGTCAGCTCAGTGGGAAATCAGAACCTACTACTTGGGGGCTATTTTTATAGCCTTCTGGAGTTGGGTTGCCTTAGTACAGACATCTGGCACCATTCCTAGAAGTGGTTAGATTTGTATTTTTCCCTTTTAAACAGCAACCAGTGAGTAGATTTGAGCATTCTAGGCATCTGGCAGTAATCCGATATAATAAAGGTGCCCCTCTCCCTTCCCACTTTGGTAATATAGCATATGCACCACCAGTTTATCCCTTCACATCCAGCAGCAGGTCAGAGGCAAAGGGAGTGTGGTTAAAACACAAAATAAACTCTGTAAAATCTTGGAATCAAGGGGTTGTATCTATCATCAATACGTTTATAAGCTATAAAACCAGAGTAAGTCATGTCTGAATAAGCAATATTAGATCTTATCAACCCCAAATTCCTCAAATCAGAGTTTCAGCTCATTCCCTCTGTCTTCCTTCAGATGAAGTACTGTTTAGGAAAAACGGGAGCCTTTTGCCATCAAAGATCTTTTTACAGCATACAGTAACAATTTCTGTGCAGATTTTTGGGTGGCAAATTGTAAACCAATACCTATTTTGCAATAAAATTACCACAGCATTAAATTGACATAATAGAGACAGAAATTCTATTCTGTTGAGTTTTGGTCATGCAGGCACTCACTTTAATGTGGGAGATGAATTAAACTCATCCTTGGGAAATGCAAGGGTAATGACCGAAACACAATGTGATTGAGCTAATTATCAACCAGGTGTGCTTTAAGGAGTTGATGGTTCAATCTATTACTGCTAAGTGCATAAGCCTGTTTTGGGGAGGAGTTTATGAGAGCAGGTCAGACACTGCAACTTCCCAAAGGGCAAAAGACAATGTTTCTGCAGATCTGGCATTATGTTGAGCCCACCTAAATCCTGCTTAGGCCAGCTCAAGAACCTGAAAAGATTTCTGGACTACCTAAGATCCTAGGAAGCTGGCCATCCCTGAAGTCCACAGCAGTTACTGTCTATAAGCAGTTGGCCTGTACTGCCTGGTACTGAGAGTCAACTTCCCATTTGTATATGTTTGGTCTCAACTTAGTAAACGGCTCAAAGGCACACACATGTTTTTTAAATATCTCCCATGATGCCTGACCTTGTTAAGTATTTGCAGATTGAGATCTTCTGGATAAAAAGTAACTTTTAAAATACTTACACATTGCCATATGGATATTTCTTACATTTGTTTGTCTCTGTAAATGAAGTACCGTATATGAAACATAAACCATTTAATGGCTCTGGTTCATTATAAGGAACATCAGTCTCATATGGTGTAGGACACAGAGCTGGGTGTATATTTACATCATGATATCCCTGATCAACATTGGCACATACTACAGAACAGAGCCCTGCTTCTCTGAGGCCACATCTACCTTCCTCCGGACATCTCCTTTCATTTATTGCTACATCATTTGTTGTTACTCCCTCCACTCACACATCTACCTTGTTCCAGCACCACAGGATCCTGACATTCACAGCCATTACCAACCAATTCCAGTACATATTTCTTCTGGTGGTCAAAGCGTCTCTTCCTCAAACTGCGTATCATCAGTCTTCTTCAATGAATCCCATTCTACTAGACTGTAAGATCCCAGAGAACAGGGACTAAGTCTGAATCATTATTGTATGTAAACTCTGCCTCCCACACTCCACCACCACCCAACCCAGAAGCCTACAGCTCAAGGAATGCTCAATAAACAGTTTAACTGAATTCCAGGATTCCAAGTTTCCCACCAGCTATTGGAAAATTCTGAATCTCTAGGTGGTTGTAAGTGATTTGACCAATGGTCTAATGGTTTTTATTTTCATTTAATTAATTAATTAATTTGTTTGTTTTTTGAGACAAGAGTCTCACTCTGTCACCCAGGCTAGAGTGCAGTGGCATGATCTCGGCTCACTGCAACCTCCACCTTCCAGGTTCAAGCGATTCTCTTGCGTCAGCCTCCTGAGTAGCTAGGATTACAGGCGCCCGCCACCACGCCTGGCTAATTTTTGTCTTTTTAGTAGAGACAGGGTTTCACCATGTTGGTCAGGTTGGTCTCAAACTTCTGAGCTCAGGCGATCCACCCGCCTCAGCCTCCCAAAGTGCTGGGATTACAGGCATGAGCCACCGCGCCCGGCCGGTCTAATGGTTTTTAAATTCAACTTAAACTAAAGCGCAGAAGGAGAACACAACACAGGCCAACTGGCCTATAGGAGCAGGCCCAAAGTATTCAAGTAGGCAACCCCCTAGCAGAGATCCCTTTGTCTTTTGGCACAGGGAAACTTCAGTATTTGAATGTTAAATGTTGAATTTGCATTTAGAAGATAACAATCAATCAAATATTTATTGATTGCCTGGCACATAGAGGGCCTTGTGCAAAAAGTCCGTGAGAAAACAGATGGGTTTTCAATAAAGAAGTACCATCAAGTGGTGGTAGCAAGAACATAGCAGCAACTCTACACACTTTTTCTTAAGAGTCAGAGCTCATCCAGACTGAATAGCTATGGTCCCTGAGAAAATACCAGGTACTTATTTCTTACTCCATGTGGAAGATCTGAGGATTAAACAACACAGCAATACAAGGGTTCATCTTCTTTAACTTTTTTTTTTTATCAATTTACATTTTCCTAGTCAACTGAAAATCCATTTCTTTCTCAAATGTTCCTCCAACAAAATGATAAGGAGGAAGGGGAATCTGATTCCAGGATAAGAGATCTTACCTAGGACCATTTCAAAGATTTTCTAAGGTCTGCTTATTACTTCTCTCATGGTTATCCTTCTCCTCAGTTACAGCCCATGTTCTCTGGCTTCTTGGTGGTGGCAGAGCAACCACCACTGAGTGAAATGGCTTCCCACACAAGCTCCAATTGTGCTAGAGCTGACAAACTACTGATACCAAAGGGTTTACTGAGCACCACTCAGGGGGAACTTTTTCACAGAGTAGAATTTATTTTTAAAAGTGGATTATGTTTTATATTGTCCATCTCTCTCTTTGGAAGAACGTGTCCTTAAATTGCTCATAAAGAAAACCACATGGGTTTTCCAGGAATTTCTGTTTGAATCAAACTAACTACTTCTGTTTCTGAAGCAGATATAATAAAAATAATGTTGTATTTCTGGTTAATACGACAGCATGCCACTATAAAAATTCATCAAAAGAACCATTTCTATAATAGATGTATTTAATGGCATATGAAATGTTAACATTTGATTCAGAAGTTAATTGTAAATCAAATAATACTATTTCTTTGCAAGAGGGTAGACCAAAAAAGCTTAAAAGACATTAACCTAGGTGAATTTTTATACCAAATATTTACTTAATATTAAACTTTTTCTTTAATTTGAAAACATTCTCAAACACAAGTACCTTTTTTTCATGGAAGTGAAAACTTTGCTCATTTCATATCACATACATATACACATACACATATTTCTTTTTAACTTGTCTCTGGATTTTATTATTATTATTATTTCATTTTTTATTTTATTTTATTTTTGAGACAGAATCTCGCTTTGACACCAGGCTGCAGTGCAGTGGCACGGTCTCGGCTCACTGCAACCTCCACCTCCCGGGTTCAAGCGATTCTCCTGCCTTAGCCTCCGGAGTAGCTGGGGCTACAGGCCCACACCACCACACCCAGTAAATTTTTGTATTTTTAGTAGAGATGGGGTTTCACCATGTTGGCCAGGATGGTCTCAATCTCTTGACCTCGCGATCTGCCCGCCTCGGCCTCCCAAATTGCTGGGATTACAGGCGTGAGCCACTGCGCCTGGCAATCTCTGGATATTTTTGAGTTAAAGTTATACACCTGAAGAGGGGGGAAAAGGTAATTTCTTATTTCAGAAAAGAGGTTTGAGGTATGTGTTTTTAAGAATGCTACCATCTGCAGAATGTCAAAAACGTTTTTCCCCATTGGAATTACAACTGATGGAGCAAAGTACTATCTCCCAATTTCTAGAGCTGGCTGTGTGACCTGAAGCAGGTCACTTAGACTCGCTGAGTCTCAGGGACGTTAGAACTGTGCCTGACATAGAATACTGTCAAAACCTACTCTTGAACTTTACCCAGGGGTTGGGCCAGATGATATACAATGTCCTTTCCATTTCTAAAAATCATGGATGAAGATGCCATCTAAATAAAAGAATCTGCTCTAAAATATTTTGAATTAACCAAATATTTGAGCCTTTGCTATTTTATTAGGTAACAGAAAGTACAGTGATACTTCAAATAAGCTTTTCTGAAAAAGAAATCAGTTTTATTTAAAGAAGGACACTTTAAGACAATTCACTGCTATTTTTCCTTCATATTTTTGTATGTTTTTAAAAAGTTTTAACAATTCAAATATATTACTTTTGTTCTCAGAAAAAATAATTATCTACATCTAGGCATGTGAGATGTCTTGGGTTGGAGGTTGAAGATTATGGCAAAGAACATTTTCTTCTCATTTTTCTGATTATAAAAATCATAAGTCTGCATTACAGAAATTTTAAGAGGTGCACCTGTAATTCCAGAACTTTGGGAGGCCAAGGCGAGGGAATCACTTGAGGCCAGGATTTTGACACTAGCCTGGCCAACACGGTGAAACCTCGTCTCTACTAAAAATACAAAAACTAGCCAGGCGTGGTGGTGCACACCTGTAATCCCAGCTACTTGGGAGGCTAAGGCACGAGAATCACTTGAACCCAGGAGGCAGAGGTTACAGTGAGCCAAGATTGCACCACTGCAACCCAACCTGGGTGACAGAGCAAGATCCTGTCTCAAAAAGAAAAAGAAAAAAAGAAATTTTAGGATATGCAAAACAAAAAAGAAACTATCCATGATTCTACCACACAAAAACAATCTCCATTAATATTCTAGTATATTTCCTTATAGCATTTTCTAACTGTATACTATAGTCAACTGAGATTAGTTATATTGCCTGATGTTTTGCTTCTTCCCATGTATTATTTTGTGAATATTTTCCACTGTCATTAAAAGTCTTTAAAAACACCATTTTAGGCCAGGTGTGGTGGCCCATGCCTGCAATCCCAGC
This sequence comes from Pan paniscus, assembly GCF_029289425.2. NCBI lineage: Eukaryota > Metazoa > Chordata > Mammalia > Primates > Hominidae > Pan > Pan paniscus. The sequence continues at coordinate 133,334,811 of NC_073272.2, forward strand.
ACTTTGGGAGGCCGAGGCGGGCAGATCACTTAAGGTCAGGAGTTCAAGACCAGCCTGGCAGGAGAATCGCTTGAACCTGGGAGACAGAGATTGCAGTGAGCTGAGATTGTGCCACTGCACTCCAGCCTGGGCAATAGAGTGAGACTCTGTCTCAAAAAAAAAAAAAATATCACCCATTTTAATGGCTTTATCATAATGTCCTCTACACAACCATTCCCCTATGTTCAGACATTTAGACTGTTTTCCAATTGTTTGCTCTTACTGCATAAACAATGCTGCAGTTAACCCCCTTATAAATATGTTTTTACAGCCGGGCATGGTGGCTCATGCCTGTAATCCCAGCAATTTGGGAGGCCAAGGTGCCTGGATCACCTGAGGCTAGGAGTTCGAGATCAGTCTGGCCAACATGGTGAGACCCCGTCTCTACTAAAAAAAATGCAAAAATTAGCCAGGCGCAGTGGCGTGCACCTGTAGTCCCAGCTACTTGGGAGGCTGAGGTAGGAGAATTGCTTGAACCCGGGAGGCGGAAGTGGCAGTCAGCCAAGACCGTGCCACTGCACTCCAGCCTGGGCGACAAGAGCGAAACTCTGTCTGAAAACAAACAAACAAACAAACAAACAAATAAAATATAAATAAATAAATACATTTTTATGTACATCTCTATGACTGAACAGAGACTTGTATTTCCTTTGCAGCAAGCCACTGGCAGAGAAGGAAAGGGGAATACTGTTAGGAGCCAAGTGGGAGCTGACTTGTATCATTCCCACTCCTCCCCTTTCTTGCTTGCCTTTATGGCACTCAGTCTTCCTCTCCCTTACTGACCTAAATCTGGTTCTGGTTTCTGATCGACCCTGACCGAGATGTACTGAGCAGAAATAGCTGAGGAGACAGGCAAAGGCACACAAGACTGTGATTGGAGGAGCAGAAAAGTCGCCAAATACCTGGCCCACAGGTACCCTGGCTCAGGGTAGCAATGGGGCCACAAGAGCTTCATCCAGGTAGTTGCTGAGCCCTGGGCAACAGCCGTGCCAGTACCGAGGTACAGATCCTCAATACAATCTAGAGGACAGTGTAGAAGGATAGCTGAAGTGTTTCAAATAACTCAGTGTACATTAACATTCTCATCAATATCCAGTTGATGTTTTCTGATATATCTGACATGATTTTAGTTCATACGTAATGAGAGAGCTTAGTGCCAACCCGTTCACTCTCTCATCATTTTTTTTCTTTGAAATCTGGGAGCCCTGTGTTTCTTACATCATTTCTTCCTCTGGTCACAAACTGTGTGACAACAAAGTGGGTCACTGGACCATATACCTCATGTTAATAAAGGAATAATTCTGTGAAACAAGGTCTCTCCCTTCAGAGCCCCGCAAACAAATTGGGAAGTAAAAAGGAAAACACCAGAAAGAACCAAGGAATAATAAAATGGAGTGCTAAAACTATTATCAGGCTGGCAGTAAGTGCTCTGAGAGGTCAGAAATGGGACTGAGGCCAGTTTGAAATGGAGAGGAGGAGGTAGGACTTAGCTGTGAAGATGGGTAGTCTTTAGCTACCCAGAGAGAGAGGAAAGATTCCCAAAACCAACAAAGCCACTTAGGAGAAAATACATCCCCGTCAATAGTAATTCTAGCATGTGTCCTCTCACAGATTAAAATGTTGATGAGAAGGCAGGAGGCATTTAGGAAAAATATGCTGACTAGGTTACTGGTTCAAGTCTAGTTTATCACTGGAGTCCTTAAGAAACTGAATTATAGAGGTGGTACTCAGCCACTTCAAAGAGAAACCTGTCATTGATGAGGCAGCACTAAATAAGTAGCAATAAAAAAGAGAAACCAACAAACAACATTGAGGCCTAGATCTATATAAAAGCAAAAATAAAGAAAAATAGTCTTTCCTGAAAGAAAGTTGACATCTAAGTGCAAATGGCTTCAAGGGTACCTTCATTTGCTTTCTGGCCATTTGTACATGACCTTATGCACACAGCAAAGAAAGCAAATTTACCACATCGTCTCCACCCCACGGGGTACCATCTGCTCTTTTCAAAGTAAGTCTCCCCTCACCAAGCACCAACAGTTTACAGTTTAACTGTCAGTACTTATTCTTAAAACCATTGTATTAAAGAAAAAAGAGCGGTTGGAAAACCATATAATCAAGAACCCCATTTCATAAGAGAAGTTGAAACCATGGAAAGAGTACATCTTGTACTGATATTTGCCAAGATATTTTGGACATACTGGAGGGAAACATTCATAAAATTGTGCTGCCTCTGCCATAAATCACTCCAAAAGAATTCTTTCTGAATTATTCTATCTCTATCTATATGGAGATCAAAGACCTACTGGCTATCCCCCACTGAAATACTCTACAGTTTCCAATGGAGTTATCTGCAGGCAAATGATCAAGCTATTAACATTTGCCAGAGCAGTGACACTATAAAGTTAACTGTGGTGGAGGTGTAAGGAGCTTTGAAGTTCACAGCTTTCTTTCAAGTTGTCCAGATCCCCCGTTTAAGAATACCCATCCCCGGGAGATCACACCTTCAGGTTATCATGTGGAAAAATCTCTCAGTCAACTGAATCTGCAGAACACTAGTCTAAGACATCTTAAAAGAAAATGGATGTCAAATCTGTTCCCAAAGATTCTCCTTTCTTTGGCTTTGTAGAAATGTCAATCTAATACCGTATGAAACTTTTAATTTAGTGGGGATTTGGGGTTAAAAAAAAAAAGGATTTGACCAGTTCTGAAGAATGGTTTGCTTCCTGTTGAGACAGAAACAAAGTGATACAAAAAAAGATGAATGAATATATTTAAAACAAAATGGAGGGTGGACAAGGAGAGAAAAAAGGCAAAAAGTAGGTAAGAAACAGAAATCGTTCTTATTAAATCATCCTCTTAATAGTACTGTCTGCAATAACCTTAATATGTCATAAACATAAAAACAGAGGAGAAAATTAATTTCATAGAGATAGATCTACATGCTAAGCAGAACTGCAAGTCACAAAGACCAGGGACATGCAACGTGAACATGTATAAAAACTCTACTTTCTTCAAACCTAGATTGTCTCCACACATTCTTAATGAAACCAGATCTATTCTGGCTGTACCCCTACTAGAATGCTGATACCCACAACATCACGGACAAAACTCAAAACCATTCTATTTCCTAAAGTCTGCAGTGTTCTTTTTCTAAGTGGTAAAGAAGAAAAAAAAATGCAAGTGACTCAAGAATCAAGATATCTCTGCCATTATTAGGGAAAGAAGGGAGGATAGGCTGCATTAATATGCAGCCCAAAATTGACTTCAAAACATAAGAAATTAAGTTTGCATCAAATGTGCCTGTGAACATGCCTTCTACATGTAGGAGGTAAACTGCGTATTAAATTAAAATATAGATATTGAAAAGGCAACTTGTAATTTTGATAAAAGAGGTAAATTGAACTCGATTAAATGTCCAGAGTCACAGGTTAGTGCAAATTACTTGTAATGGATGCATTTTCACAGTCAACAGAGGTCTGACAGCTAGAACTTTGATATATCTGAGCAATATATAAATATCCATTAAAACAGATTTGATGTAATAAGGTAACACCTGATTTCCAGATTCTTCCAGTATACATACAGCCACTCAGTTGTATCCATTTACAGTCAAGCTCTCATTCTTCCCTACTCACCTCTAGGAGCTAGCCATTCAAAACTGTATTAAGTGCCTGCTACCTGCAAGGCACGTTTTCATTTCCATCTGCAAAAGGTGCCCGGCTCTCTAGAATCTGGGATGATTACTTTTTTATTTTTAAAAGTTGGCCGGGCACGGTGGCTCACGCCTGTAATCCCAGCACTTTGGGAGGCCGAGGCGGGCGGATCACCAGGTCAGGGGATCGAGACCATCCTGGCTAACACGAGACCATCCTGGCTAACACACGGTGAAACCCCATCTCTACTAAAAATACAAAAAAATTAGCTGGGCGTGGTGGCGGGCGCCTGTAGTCCCAGCTACTCGAGAGGCCGAGGAAGGAGAATCGCTTGAACCCAGGAGGCGGAGCTTGCAGTGAGCCGAGATCGCACCACTGCACTCCAGCCTGGGCGACAGAGTGAGACTCCATCTCAAAAAAAAAAAAAAGTTGTAGTCTTTTGTTCGTGAGATTCCTTAACATACCCCTGACCTAAAAGTGTTCATGACATACGTTTACATATATGTTTTAAATTAAAGTGAATTAAAATTAATTTCAATTAACTTTAGAATTAAAATCAATTTTGCCCTGAAGATGTTTGGGTTTGTTTTTTCCTCACAATTTCATAAGTCCCTTCATATAAACTGGAAATGTACAGGAATGTTGAAGACCTGAACTAGAAATTCAAAACCATACAAGGTTTATTTCTAGACACAATAGGGCACACTACAAAATTTGTCTTCAATATAAAATCTTTTAAATGAAAAATTTAGAAAATAGGAAAAAAAAAGCAAAAATAATTGATCATCTCACCACTGAAAAATAGCTACTGTTCACATTGTGGTATAAGACTTCATAGAATTTTATCTATGTACAGATTTCAGTTTGTTTGTTTTCACACAGTTATATCATACTGTATACACAGCTTTATATGCTTCCGAAACTACAAACTACAAAGCTTTATAACATTCTATCAAATGGACATATCATAGTTTATATAACCATTCACTCCTCTACTATGGAACATTTTGATTGTTTCCAATTTTTTGTTGTCCTAAAACACCTCCGTTCATAAAGCTTTTCTCCCCCCTGTATTCAGGATGACTTTTCTTAGGAGAACGTCCCAGAAGTAAAATTCTTGGATCAAACAATGAATATTTTTAGGCCCTTGATAATACAGATTGCCAAATTGCTGTTCCAAAAGGGTTGTACCAGAAATGTACAAATGTGTCCATTTGACTAAATCCTTACTGATAGCAGATATTTATATATTTATATATGTTACATATATATATATTCCTTTGCTAATTTTCAAGTAAAAAATGGTATCCCATTGTTTTTGCATCTCCTTGATACTAGTGCCAGAACTTTCTCCTATTTTAAAAAAATGCTCCTTTTGGAGAGATGACTTTTTAAGATTCCTGTTAAACCAGACATGCAAGTCTAGTATCAAGTACTATCAAAGGTCAAAAGAAAGTCAGAGAGGCCAAAAAAAAAAAAAAAGCACCATTCAAAAACTTTTAGGACCTCTTCTAAGTTCCTTGTTCGTTTTTTAATTTAATGACTATAGATGCCAGGCACTACAGTTCTTTATCATTTTTACGTAAGGCCCTCACAATTGGAAATTTCACTCACTCATTCTCTGAACATTGCTGAGGACACATCCTGTCCCATGGATATCATCCTGTCTTGTGGATATCATAGTGAACACAGAGCCCCTACCCTGCCCTAACAAAGTCCTCACAGAGCCCCTACCCTGCCCTAACAAAGTCCTCGGTCTAGTGGGGAAGGCATGAGGCTTGTTCAGAGGACTGTGGAGCACATAGCAAGGGAACCTAACCAAGACTTGAAGGGTCTAAACCGAGGCTTAAAGTAAAAGCTAATTATCCCCAGTTCTTTCTTTCAACCATTTCTCATATGACATGATTTTCAGACCCATCCTGGTCACTATCTTCTGGATACATTCAACTTTGTCAATGTTCATAAAATGTGGTGACTATACTTGAACATAATACTCCAGATGTGGTCTGAGCAGCACACATGCTTCTAATACAGCCTAAAATTGTTTTTGCTTAAAAAAAAAATAAGCTACACCACATTGTTGGCTCATATTAAACTTGTGATCAACTAAATCCCCAAGAACTTTTTACATAAACTGCTGCCAAGTCACATCTCTCATATCCTGTACATATGCAATTTTCTTAACCTAAATTCAAGACTTTACATCTATCACTGTTAACTTTCGTCTTGTAAGTTTTGACCTAGAGTTCCTACAAGTTGAGATCATTTTAAATCTGGAGTCTGTCATCCTATATATTGAACTACGCCACCCAGCTTTGCATTATCTGCAATGCAAAAAGCCTGTCTTTGTGATCAATTATGATCAACAATCTGCTTCTTTAGGGCAGGGGCCCTGATCTGGACAGCTGTGAATTCCTCACAGTGCTTAGTAGGGTGCCCTCTATAATAGTGTCTGTTATTTGTTAAATAAACGAATATTTGGGCAGAGCCAAAAAACAGTTCCTGTGGCCCTTCACTAAAAACATTTTCTTCCAGGTTGACATTGAATCCGCTGATCAACCAGCTGTGAATCTGCCTAATTACTAGTTATGCAGTCAAATTTCACAATCTATGCACAAGGATATTACAGAAGACTCTCAAATGTTCTGCTAAAATCAAGACATATTTATATTTGACATTCTGGCATGGTTGTTCTGATTCAGCCATCATGATGCAGCCATGATAAAAACAGACTACTAGGAGCTGTTTATCATTTACCTGTCTGATACTTTTTCCTCAACCCTTATCCAAATTACAGGGAACTCTCACTTTCTACTTTCTTCAATATGAATGTTTTAGATTACGCATTCCTTTTTGCCTTTAGATTCTCCATATTTCAGAAGTAAATTTTAAAGAATAATTTCATATGAAAAACTGCCTTGAGGAAGTGAAAAATTCATATATGTATAATCAGGAAACAGATGTATTTTTAAGTTTGTTTGGTATTAAAAAAAAGATAAACCTCTAAAGAGCCTAATAAACCTATTCCCTCAAACCATCAGAATATCGAAGTTTTACGATTTTAAAAATAACAGATGCATATTATTTTTTCATGGGATTTTACAGGGAATATTAATGATAGAACTGACAGACATTGACTCAAGGACCCCCAGTGAAGCCTGGATCTGAGTATATGAGACCATACTATGATGCAAACATACTCCCCTACTCTAGAATCTTGTCTCTTGAAGGTTTGGAATCAGAAATTTTAAGACACAGACTATTCAAGAAATAAGAGAATTCTCAGAGAATGAGCAGATACTATGCCCAAAATGATTAATGGCCTTTCAAAGATGAGCAAGTGTGGGAAACATATGGCTCCTGGAGATGTGTGCTTTGCTTGCCAGATGGTGCCTGACCCCCTACTCCATCCTTCATCTCTTCTCTGAGATTCACCCCATCCATGACACCCATTCCATTTTTTACCCCTACTCCCACCTTATCCCTGATCTCCATCCTCATGGCTGGGGGATGAGGTGAAACTGAGGGCTGGGGCATGTCTGTCTGTTTTGCACATTACTTGGTAATAAAAAATAAAAAAAAAGTAGTGGAATGTTTTATTGGTTTGTTTTGCAGCTGTTGTAGAAGCACCCCCATATCAAAACAGTCTCATCAGAAAGTTCCCAGCATCAAAATGGCAGATCAATATAAGCATGTCAAAAGATCATATAACCATGTATATAACAGAATGGAAAAAAAAAAGGCAGACTTGAGTGCTAGTTCCAGCTTTTACCAATTGTCTTCCAGACTCTGGGAAATTCTACTTCCTAATCTGAGCTTAACTTTTTTGAAAATGGAAATTTTGGACTAAATGATCTTCATAGTTCCTTCTCAAACTATGATTCTCAAACTACCTTGTACTGTTATTTAACTATTTCATTTGTGAGTATCTTGCCTTTAAGCATCTCTGCGACAAGGACCACATCTCAAACTTTCACAGAAGGCATCACACAATCTAAGCACAGAGCAGGCACTTACAACCATCTGTCAATTGCATTGACTACCAATTTATGGGGAAAGCTAGTTGTTAGTAGGCTTCTATTCAATTACTTTTCTCTGAGGAGCATAGAACATCACATGTAACCCTAGTTGCTGATCAGATTCTAACTAGCATCAGGCCTAACTCTTTGCTTGAAGGACAAGAATTTCAGGAACAGCCCAAGAGAATATTGAGTCCCCAAATGAATCTGATGCAAGGTCCTCCATGATCTGTGTCCAGATGGAGTGATGCTTCCAAGCGACCCTGTGTTCAACCTCACCTCCTCCCCACTGTCTTTCATCCAATTGGTATGTGCTAAATGTGAAAACACTCTCTGTACTATGTTCAGGAAGAAAAAAAGTGCCCTGTAAGATACTGTTAATATTTTACATTTTAGCATAAAGCTTTCCTTAAAACATAAGCATTTCTGTGACCTTCTTTGCAAATTAGATTTTGCTCTGATCAAACTTTTATTTATGCTAACTACTATGGGAGACATTTCTTAATAATTCAGTACTTTTTAATCTTTGTTTTGCTAAAGTAACAAATTAACATTCTACAAATTTTCATTGAGCCTCAAATACATGCTAGGCACTGTGCTAGTTGTGAACAAATCACGTCTATATGCAGTACATATAGGACGAATTTACACATTTGTTCAACTCGATACAGGTTAACATCCTGGAAAACACATCAGTCTTTTATCTTCCTTTCATGACAGTGATTAAATATCCAGGCGCTCAGATTTTTTTAAAAGGTATGTTCTAATTTCCTTATTAAGAAGACAAGTCACCAAAGGCTAATCTGAGTTTCTCTTTCAACTCTATGCTGCCATCCTAGTCAAGTCTGATTAAATAGTAGTGTCACTACAATTTGGGGCACAGATACCTTACTAATAGAAGAAACTGACATACCAAATAGATAACCGAAATTTCCCAATGGGGCTATACTTCCTTGTAGCTTGACTTCACAAGAACAGTATATAACTGAACTTTTGACCTTCTGTACTCCTCCCATTGAAAATAATGGCAGCTATGGTAGATTTCCGCTTTAAAAAATGAAGGAGTCACAGAGATGCTAGTGGAGTAAAAACAGCCCAAGTAAAGCATTTGGTTTGGCATGTGCAACATCTCAATGAGATGTTGTCACCTGGTGATCCTGTCACAGCCTTCAAAAAATGCTCAGTTTCTCAATTCTCTGATTCTTGGGTAGTATCAAGTTTAAAATTTTGTAGCATTAGGCAAATATGCCACACAGAGATGAAAGCTGACCCTCACTGATGGGCATTTGGGCCTTCCCTAATAATCTGTGGAAGTGGTTTTCAAAATCATTGTCTCAACACATTGGTATGTCCAGATCAGCTGTGAATATGTGTTCTGCATCAGCTGTTATGAATACTAACTACCATCATTTGTAAGTAATTTTCTTTACAAAAAAAAAGTGAATTGAAAGTCACACCTTTATATAGAAATACCATTGCTAAATCACTCACATTTCAATAGGCTTTCTAGCTTCTACACAGGAGGGGTGGGATTACTGCCTGTGCAAGGCGAACTACACAGAACCTAGGGCAGCCCCGCCTATGGGAAGGTCCCGTTTGGGAAGAGCAAGTCCTAAGGATTGAAGAAAGCACAGCTAAATCCTGAGAATTATGCTTAACCCTAGGCAGCCCAGAGCACGCAGTATGTGAAAGCTATCAGATTTAGCTCTCATAATGGTTGAGGATTGCTCACTGTATGATAGCTTAAACTTTAATTTTCAAGATTTGGGGTTGCAATGAATTGGGCTTGGGAGATTTTGAAGGAATTGGGTTTTTTTTTTTTTGGTGGGGGAAGAGGGGTGCGTGTTATTCCAAAGCAATTGCCTGACTGATTTTCAATCCTCTCAGCCTGTTATATCAGAGTGATATAACAGAAGGTGGGAGAATGACACTGCCTTAAAGTGAGAAGGACAGCTAGTTAGGACCCAGAGAGGGAGGAATTCTCTTTTGGACTTGCTGAGTTTCAATTAATGTTAGGAGATTGAAATGGAAAAATAAAAACTTTTATAACTTATTTGAACTGGCTGCCTTGTCTATAACATGGGCTTAAGACTATCTGCTTTGAAGAGTGTTGTGAGGATTACAGGCGATGTATATAAAGCACATATCACAATGTCTGGCTCATAAAAGATAGTTTTAATTACTATTAGGCAGTAAGAAATATAGGACTAGGCCGGGCATGGTGGTGCACGCCTGTAGTCCCAGCTACTCGGGAGTCTGAGGCAGGAGAATCGCTTGAACCCGGGAGGTAGAGGTTGCAGTGAGCCGAGATCGTGCCACTGCACTCCAGCCTGGGCAACAGAGGGAGACTCCGTCTCAAAAAAAAAAAAAATAGGACTAGGCATGGGTAAGAAGTCAGAACTGGAGAAGTTAACTGCATTGAGGTAGCAGTTGAAGCTCTGAGAATGAATGAAGAGTAGAGAGACAAGGGAGCACTGCGCCCCTTTGGGGAACAATCACATTTGCATAGGAGAGGCAGAGGAAGAAGACTTTCCATCACAAAGGAGAGAAGGAATACTCAGAAAGGTAGGAGGAGAGTTAAATTCATGTAGTGTCTGGAACCAAGGGAAGAGAAACATCCATGGAGAAGAAAGGGATGAGGAAAAATAAGTGCCAATGAATTTAGCAAAAAGTCAGTTGCTGGTAACCTGCAAGGGCAAAATTTTAGCAGAGAGGCAGTGGCAGAAGTCAGATTACAAGGTGTTTCAGAATTAGTGGTAAAGAAATGGAGCCAACAGATGTAAACCACTCACTTGAGAAGAAAAAGTCAATAATATCTCAGTCTGACAGCTGGACCTGGTCCAGACATGCAAGAACAGACTTTAGCTGTAAAGACTTAAACGTGGGATTTTAATATGGAATTTCTGATGGCTGCAGGTATAGAGGGGCCTCCCAAGGGAAAAACACATTCCTCCTCAATCTAAATATGGCTTTCATAAGCTCAACAAAGGGAGGCCAACCTTGGTTGTTTCGTAAATCTCCATGGCTTCAAGATAATGCCACTCTATTCTAGGGACTGAAGAGAGGAAAGAAATAGAATGAAAAATTTAAGAACATACAAAGATTGGTGGAGAGCCTGCTCTCTTTGGTGGCCTCCCTGCAGAGCTTTTGTTCTCAAAATTCCCAGACTCTCCAAGAGTCTTTAGGGAGCATAACCCAATCAAGCCTCCTCAAGTTAAAGAGAAAAAAAAAAAAAAAAAAAGCTTGCCTATTAACTCCAAACCAATCACCTCCTGCTTCCCTTGTATTACACAAAGTCCCTATTTTCAGTGAGTAAATAAATACCGCCCCACCCCAAAAGCAGAGAGGTTTTCTAAAAAAGCTGGTAGGGCCCACAAAGCTGATTAAGGCTTGTTTATTTGAAAGGTTCAAATAAAAGGCATTTCAATGGTGAGGAATGTTTGAGGACTATTAAGATGTGACAGGATTCACTAGGGTAAACATGTCTTGCCTCAGGCTTCTGGGAGTCTCTAATCCCTATAACAAGCAAGGTCCTAAATAAGAGAAATAATAATACTAGCTACTATTTATTGAGCAAGCCTGTATCATGTGCCCTTTACATGAATTGTCTCATTTAATCCTCACAATAGAGCCATGAGGCTAGATATTATCAGCCCCAGGGATTCAGAGCCCCTGGGCTAACCTCTGGCACCCAAGGACCTCCCAGGTTTCACCAGCATAAATGCCCTATACCTATACCCTGGCTCTCAATTTGTACTTTCTCGTCCCAGTACTGCTTAGACTGCTCGGTTTGCAACTGGTTAAGAAAAAATAAGCCTCCTGTCTCTTGACCCCATTATATTTTATCTCACACAGTCTTTGGAAATAAACAGACCCAAGTTGAAATCCTGACTCTGCCCCATCCAATCTGTGTGGTCTTGAGCAAATGACTTCCTCAAATGGACAATAATGGTACCTTCCTCGAGGTGCTGTAAAGACTAATATGGTAGTACAGTATAGTTAGCACTTAGTTAACAATCAAAAATGTTACTTTTTAAAAGTTTTAGCATTAAGTAATGGTTTCATATTTCCCTCACTCAAATATGATTATTTCTTTTTTGTAGCAAAAGATATATATCACTATAATTTTTTGAAAAATTCAGAAAATAAAAAGAGAAACAAAAATTAACTCTTAGCCCACCATGCCAAAAAAAAAAACCACCAGACAATGCAGCATAGATGCTTATGTATTTTTTCATCAAACTGGAAATATATATATATATAAAGTTTTATATTCTTTTCTTTATAAAATTTTAACAAGTATCATCATCTGGCTCATAAAAGATCATTTTTTCTTACCATAAAATATTCTTTGAAAGCATAATTGTTAACAGCATCATAATATTCCATTGTATGGATGTACCATGATTGATTAATAGTCACAACACCAATTTAACAAAAATAATTGTCTTTTTATTTATTTATTTATTTATTTTTGAGATGGAGGTTCGCTCTTGTTGCCCAGGCTGGAGAGCAATGGTGCAATCTCAGCTCACTGCAACCTCCGCCTCCTGGGTTCAAGCAATTCTCCTGCGTCAGCCTCCCAAGCAGCTAGGATTACAGGTGCCCACCACCACGCCTGGCTAATTTTTTGTATTCTTAGTAGAGACAGGGTTTCACTATGTTGGCCAGGCTGTTCTTGAACTCCTGACCTCAGGTGATCCACCTGCCTCAGCCTCCCAAAGTGCTGGGATTACAGGCGTGAGCCACGGTGCCTGGTCATAATTGTCTTTTAACCTGAATCTTTAGTACTTCAACCCAGAGGACACTTCCAATGAAAATTCAAGAGAAAAAAGTGTTTCTGTTTCCCCTAATACATACATTATGTTTGGTCATCATGCATTTAACTCCCCATCAGGGGTTTCTGGCTTAGTGTTACCTGTGGATGTCTAAGCAAAAGTTTCAAAAGTTAGGCTTTTGGGCCATGTCCTAGGAAACCAGCATCTTGAAAAAGAAGTCTGCAACATTATGTACATTCAATCATAGCTACCTAATAATGAAATGCATATTCTGAACATTTTAAGAAGCCACTACTTTACCAGACATTGTGACATCAGACAGATACTCTCAAACCAGCAGACTGATTCTCATTAAGATAGTTACAATGGATTGGTTGACCAGGCATTGTGGCTCAAGCCTGTAATCCCAGCACCTTGGGAGGTGGGTGGATCACTTGAGGCCAGGAGTTCAAGACCAGCCTAGCCAACAAGGTAAAACCCTGTCTCTACCAAAAATACAAAAAAATTGCCAGCGTGGTAGCACGCACCTGTAATCCCAGCTACTTGGGAGGCTGAGGCAGGAGAATCGATTGAACCTGGGAGGCGAAGGTTGCAGTAAGCCGAGATCACACCACTGCACCCCAGCCTGGGTGGCAAAGTGAGACTCTGTCTCAAAAAAAAAAAAAAAAAGGATTGTTTAAATATATGACAGTACACTCAAACAATATTGCATAGCCATTAAAATGGCATTGGCATCCACATAATAATACGGAAAAAATGTTCACAATATATTGTTAGGTTGTTTACAAAGCAGGGTATAAAATGGTATGTATACTACAAGACTTTTTAAAAAGTATATATACACTTTTTTCTATTAAAAAGTCTGTTAACTAAGCTGTTATGAGTAGTTATCTCTAGGTCTTAGTATTATGGGTGAAAAATTTTCTTATCTGTGTTTTTCAATTTTCTAAAGTTAACAGGTATTATACCAATACATTATTAATTTTTTAAAAACAGCCAAAATTGTTAATTTTCCCACTGTCTAACCCCCCCATAGGGTATATTACCATTCCCTAAGTAGCCTGGCTTATCAAGACTTCATTGTATCAACAATAATAAATAGACTGGGCATGGTGGCTCACATCCATAATCCGAGGACTTTGGGAGGCAAAAGCAGGGAGATCACTGGAGCCCAGAAGTTCAAGACCAGCCTGGGTAACACAGGAAGACCCAATTTCTACAAATAATAAAATATTTAGCCAGGTGTGATGGCACATGCCTGTAGTCCCAGCTACTCAGGAGGCTGAGGTAGGAGGATCACTTGAGCCCAGGAAATCAAAGCTGCAATAAGCCATGGTCACACCACTGCACTCCAACCTGGGTGACAAAGTGAGATCCTGTCTCAGTGATGATGATGATGATAATAATAATAATAAATAACCCCAATGGAGCCAAAAGAACACTGAAATTAGAGTGAAAGTCCTGAATTGGAAACTAAACTCCACCATTTCCTAGCATTATGTCCATGGCAAATTCCTTAATCTCCCTGAGCCTCAGTCCTCATCTCTAAAGTAGAGAATAATATTACCTACCCTAAAGGGTTGTTGTGAGTTTAAATGAGACAGTGCAGGTGCAAATGCCTATCTCCATACTTAACACACAGAAAGTCGTTCTAATACCTTTCTCAGCAAGAAAGAAAGTGTGAAATGAGTCTCATTTTAATTAGTCAATTCCTGCTCTGTGTTTCTCTTTTTGTTCAATGTGTTCCATGTGTTCAGACTGGAGTCTGAGAAAGAATATACAAAAAGGAGATACACCAATGACAGTGGAATTACCTGAAACAATGGAGACAGGCAAATGCCTGAGCGGCCCACAGTCCTTGTATCATATGTAAATTAGACATACTTGATCCCAAACTGAATCTAAATTAATATAGTAGATACCCCTGCCAACTCTGTAACCATGACTTAAACTGAAAAAGAAGAAAACCTCAAGTTTAAATGGTCCAGTGTTAATGCAGTTAAAGAAAATCCTCACTGAGCTCATAGCAGAAGTAAAGGGCTATACAGTCAATGTTAATTATGTTCTTGTTTGCTATATGAGAGTATAAGAACAGATCTGTCCCCTACTGTACTAATGAGCACCTAAAACTAAGGATCTGTCATGTGTGTTTTATGACTGTCATTGGTTTTTCAAAAAGCAGTGTTACATTTGTCCTAGAGAGAAAAAGGGAAGATATTTTTTTAAAAAATTACAGTAATAACAATAAAAGTCTCCAACTCTTCCTTTTTCTGTTTCCCCACCACCTCTCAAATACTGCTGGTTCATCATTCTATAACTCACAATTTCCAAACACCAAAATTGAAAAATGTGATGGTATTAAATATGAATAACCATCTGCTCTATCCCTTTGAGGAGAGCTGGAGCTCAAAACCTCAAATATAGGACACTAAAAAAGCCCACCCTCTGGCATACTTAAGCAAAGTTTTCTTTCTGTCCACACACTACAAAATTGAAAAACGTAGGTGAAAAAGTGAGCTCTTTAATCAAAATTTTTACTTTTTAATGTCCACAATTTTATCCAACATTCAAAATTGTATCCAGGATTAGAAACTGTATACTTCGTATATCTTTTTAAAAAAATCATATAAATAAAAAACTACCTAGAAGTCTCAAAACATCAGATAACATGATTGGTTTTATTCTTTTATGACTACTTAAGCAGGAGAGGAGTGAATGGGCTTCAGAAATATCTCATTTTTCCAGCAGCTTTCTTGTAGAATAATATACTTTCATAATGAAATGTAAGATTATAAATTGCCAAATTGATTTTGCATCAGTGGTAAAAAGTCATACGTGACTAAGTGTTCTAAGGTGACCTAGTATGTTATAGAAACTGAAACCATAGTATACTGACAGTTTAATTGGTTTAGCAAGAGTTCATATCACTTGGCTGAAATGCATCATTGGCCTTTCTATCGTTACATCTTATTGCAGCTTTAAAAATAAAGTGGATGACAATCTAGTGAAATGTTTCCTTTACTAAATCAGGTTCCTGTCCTTGACTTTATTGCTACGCCTAGCTTTCCAAAGCAATGTTTACAAACTGCCTCTGCCTTTTAATATATTTTGAATAGTGAGATTTATCTCCCAACTTGATCCTTTCGTGCCAGGAGATAGGAAAACACTAGTGTATGGTCCATGTGAAGAGCACCAAAACAGATGGCAGCAAGGAGTTAAATACCAGAGTGGATGGCACCTTGACATTTATTGCTATCTAGTGCAAACCAGAATATATAATTTGACTCTTTTATAGCATTAGGAGGGCAATTTAAATGCGTTAGGACTTGAACTATCAAAAGATGCTGTCTCCTGTCTCCAGATGTAATTACAAGACAAGACTATTAAAGCAGTCTTATAAATATGAGAGGAGCTGAGACTGTGAAGGGCGACAGAAGCGGAAAGAACCACCTCCACTGCAGTGGCAGCTCATTTTCTGACAGAGCAGTCCCTGCTGCAGAAGAGGCCAGCAACCCAGCTAGGATACTCTCCTCCAGAAGCACAGGTGCTAAGCAAGGTCCCTGAATTCAAATGAGACCCAACACAGTGAACTAGGAGCAGAAATGGCATTCCCACCACCAAGAACATTCTAGACCCTTTTGCCTCCATTGCACCACTGCAGATTTCAGCTGTTCGTCCTGTTTATTGAGAAGGTACTTACTACCTGTGAGGAGTACAGTGCTAGGCAATGGTACATTTAGTAAATCCAAGTCATGCCAAGTTGGTGCTCTCCAACTCCAGTAGGTAGTGATTCCCTAAACTTCAACTTTCACTTGTTTTCACAACCCCTTCCCTTCGGTGACATTAAAGTGTGTATATGTAAATATAAAAACATTGTCTGTGAATTTCATAATATTACCAGAAATAATGTAAAAGACAAAGAGAATCTCCTATTACATGTCAGTAAGATATATTCTTTAAAAAGATAATATCCCACATAGCTACCACGTTAAGGAATTACATATAAAAATGGTAAAAGGGTAAAGGAAGAGAGGGCTAAGTCTGGGTTGGCCAGACATGGTGGTTCACACCTGTAATCCCAGCACTTTGGGAGGTTAAGGTGGGAGGATTGCCTGAGCCAAGGAGTTCGAGATCAGCCTGGGTAACACAGGGAGATCCCATCTCTGTGAAAATTTTTAAAAAATATTAGCCAAGCATAGGTGGCTTGCCCCTGTGGTCCCACCTACTCAGGAGGCTGATGCAGGAGGACTGCTTGAGCTCAAGAGGTCTAGGCTGCAGTGAGCCTCGACCTCGATGTGTGTGTTCATGCCACTGCACTCCAGCCTATGTGACAGAGCAAGATCCTGTCTCAAAAAAAAAAAAATCTGAGTTGAAACTGAGATTCTGCCGGGTACAGTGGCTCACACCTGTAATCTCAGCACTTTTGGAAGCTGAGGTAGGAGGACTGCTTGAGCTCGGGAGTTCAAGACCAGCCTGAGCAACACAGCAAGACCTCATCTCTACTAAAAATTAAAAAAAAAATTAGCCAGGCATGGTGGCACATGCCTGTAGTCCTAGCTACTTAGGAAACTGAAGCAGGAGAATCACTTGAGCTCAGGAGATCGAGGCTGTAGTGAGCTTGATCACACCACTACACCCCAGTCTGGGCAACAGAGTAAGATCCTGTCAAAAAAAAAAAAAAAAGAAAAAGAAAGAAACTGAAATTCCTAGAAAGGAGCGAAGTTAAAAGCAAGTACATGAAGCAGAAAGATGCTTTTTCCTAATAGACTCAATTAGGAAAAAGGAGGTAGTGGCACAGACACCACACACTGCTCATAGGTATATAAATTGATCAAATTCTTCTGGAGGATGATTTAACATTAAGCATCAAGATCTTTTTAAAAGTTCATATTCCTCAATTATTTTACTTTTAGGTCTTTACCCTCAAGGAAACATTAGAAATGAGCATAAAAATATGTGTACACAGGTGATAACTGTGGCATTATTTACACTAGCATAAAATTGGGGACAACCTACATGTATATCAATAAGGGGCTGGTTAAATACATTATACATATTAACAATCACATTTAGGTGAGCTTTTATTGGAATATGAAAATACACATGTATATTGTTAAGAGGGAAAAGGGCAGAGTTCAAAACTGAGTATATAGTAGAAATATGCTAATCCCTATCCCAATCCTATGTATTTTCAAAATGTCTTCAGACACAGTGCAATTAAATAAAAACCAAAACAGAGCTAATCACTGTTGATGGTAAGAGATTCGGCTACTTAATTTTTAAAACTTTTTATTTTAAAATAATTTTAAATTTACATGAGTTGCAAAATTAGTTTCATCCAGCTCCCCCTAATATTAACACCTTACATAACCATGGATTATTTGTCAAAATTTAAAAATAAACATGGGTATAACATGATTAACTGAACTACCACCTTTATTTGGATTTCCCCAGATTTCCCACTAATGTCCTTTATCTGTATCCCAGGCTCTAATTCACAATACCACATTGCATTTACTTGCTCACTTAAGTTTAACAAGATAATCCAAATTTTTGCCTCACTCAAGACTCATAAAATGCCATTTCATTTAATCAGATTTTCTTTTAGCTTAGCTATTTCTATTACAAGGTTATGAAAATATAGAGAAAATACCATTTTAGAATAAGTCAGAATATTCTGTCTTCCTGATTTGCACATGAATTAACTGATCTCAGAATTCTTCCCAGAAACTTTGGTATTGTTTCTCTCCTCTGGTCTCCGGGCCCCTCTTAGCTCTATTCATGCCCCACTACCAATCAGGTCCTTGCTGGCTGGGAACCAAGGCAGCACCGGTAGCTGCTCCACTCATCTTAAACAAGGGACAAAAACAAGTACTAAACCAAATGGAATAGAACTTTGAGGTGGGGAGCTACAATCAGTAACCCCAATCCTTCTAGAAACACCTCTGGATAAAAGTGATTTGCTCAACAAACATTTCTTTAGCATCTGTACATATGATTTCAAAGTGGTGCAGACAGGCTGAGTAACTTGACAAAAAGTCATTTAGCTAATAGATGGCAGAGCAGTGATTCAAACCCCCGTTCCTATGTGATTCCAAAGTCTATGATCTTAACTATTCCATTATTGTGCCTTTCTTGAAAGATACTCAATAAATAACTGAGCTGAATCAGTCCAATTCTAGCTTTTGAGCCTTGATTTTTTCAACCTTGACTTGAACTCTGACCGTAGCACTGGTTCTGACTTGATCTTTATGGCAAATATGCTTTCTTTCTTCTTTTACTAAAACGTTGGCCCTGCCTACCCTGATATGTTGCACTGTATACCAACCCAGTTGCCTGCTCTGTGATGTGTCTCCGCCATGTTATGTTAACATTTCCTGGATGTGCCTGTCTCTCCTGGTTAGGGACCATCCTACTTCTTTCTCCCCGCAACAATGAGGGACCTCTGATGTCCTTTGCTCTGGCAGTAGTCTGGTTGCCATCTGGCCATTAAGCAGTTCTAGACCTGCTCCTGGCCCTCTGCTGCCCTCTAGCAGTTGCCGGCTACTCTGCCCCATCTGGAACAGGAACTTTACCTTTGGGCCTTGTATACTTCCACTTGGCTTGGTAACCTTAAAGCCAGGAAAAGGGAAGTCTGGCTGAAACAGCCTGGATTCCCTGGGAGAATGACACTTGGCAGCAAGTAGCTCAAGAAGAATGACTTTCTCTTCTTCCTTTTTAAGAGAAGGCTAGAGGGAAAGGAGGAAGAAAGACTGGTCCTACGCCTTTCCCACTGAGAATCTCTCAAGGGATACTGTTCCCAAAATGGCACTGTGGAAGACCTTGTGTGTCCAACTTACAAAGTGTGTTTGTACTAGTTGTGGTCCCAGCTTACAAAGGAGCTTTCCAGCTCTGAGAATGGAGGATGGAGGGGGCAGCAAGTCCTTGGGCCTTTGGGAAATGGATATATCAGTGTCTTGACCCAGTGGATACTTTCTAAACTCCTCTAGCCACTATAAGGGTGACCTCAGGAACTACCAGCTGTGCACAGGTGGCAGAAGCCTTTGATGACTGGTTTCCTCTTCCCTAGAGTAATTTAGCAGCAGGAGTGGGTGCAGGGTGGAAGGAGCAGCTGTTTATTCTCATGACACTTCCCACTCCTGAAGACAGCTCTTTGATTGATTCACCACCAACCGCCCCCTTGCCCCCCGCCCCCAGAAGATCTAGCTTGGTCTCCAGGGACAGAAACAGTTTGGGCTTAGATAGGTTGTGCAACTTCCTCTGGATCAAATACTGGATCCTCAGGAAAAAAAAACAAAAACAAAAAAAAACAACTTTCCTCAGTTCTGTCTGCTGGTAAGGATGACGGGGTGACAATAAAGGTACCACTGCCACCACCTCCATCCCACCTTTTCCCAGCTTATTTACTTGATCCTCACTACAGCTATGTGAGGTAGAGTCTTCTATTAGCCCCATTTTAAAGACGGGGAACATGAAGGTCTAAGAGGATAAGGCTCTTGCCCAAGGTCACATAGAGGCAGAGCCAGGATTTGAACCCAAACGGTTTTAGGATGAAAAGAGCCATTAGGATTGAAAACAGACTTCCAACAAGAAGCCTTACATTCCCCATCTGAGCACCCTTTACCAACACATACACGCGTGTACACACACACACACACACACACACAGCATCCCAAGCGACTGTTTGTTTCTCTTTTCCAGCAAAGAGCAATTTAATCTCCTTTTAGGAAACAAAATCGGACCCATTTAGTCAGGGAGAGGAGACAGGCTGAGAAGAGAAAAGCAAGTGAAAGTAAAAATCAAACTTGCTAAACACAGGAAGTGGAGGAGGCAGGCTGGAAGCTCTGATCAGAGAGATAGGACATGGTAGGTCTCAGACACTGCTCCCTCCTTTATGAGAAGCCCTAAAGCAAGAATTCAAGAGAGAATAATCTAAAACATGTCCTCCCTAAATCCCCACCCCACCCCCATCCTGAAATAGAGGGTAGGTCTTCCTGATCACTGGGAAGACAGAGGAGAGAAATTATTGCCTTTCCCTTCTAGCCTTCCATAAATTCCAGCCATTAGTCAAGGCTGAGAATCTAACACAGAAAGAGGGAAAACTGGAAGAACCTCTAAGATGAGGGCTGTACAACCCAGCCAGCAGGTCAAAGGATTGGAGGACCACCCTGAACAGCTTGGGAACAACTGGATTACAACAGCTGGTTGGGCCAAGGCTTCTCAGCCCTAGGCTCGGCAGTGGCCCAGGCCTACTGTTTATTTGCATTGCAAAAGCAAGTCACCCTCAAGCTGGATCTTCCAAAGATGATAACATCAGCTCCCATTTAATTATGAAAAAGGAACAGTCAAAATAAGCAGATGACTCTCGGCTTTGCTTTACTGCCACAGGTTGAATTTCAGTACTGATTGACACTGACAAATGCCAGGTACGTGAGGAAATGGCAGTCCTGAGATGTTCTGCTTGGTTGTTCTCCGTCCTATAAATCGCCCAGGAACATTGTTTTTAAAAGGGAGAAATCACCTTGACATTCTGATGATTCTAAATTTGGGAATCACTGTCAGATACCAGTGGCTTTTACATGACATTTACATATGAAGAAATTTTTAAATGAAAAATGTATTATATATTCTTTAACATTAACACTTGGCTGAAAAATATTCCACTATGTGTGCTGGTACAGGGCTGCAATTGAAATTCCAGTCGCTTTTAGAAAATGCTCAACACTTTTGAAGCTATTTCCTACCAATGAGTTTATCGCACAATATATAGAACCCAACTGGCCACTTTAAATGGCTCTAGAAGGCAATTGTATATCAAACTCCTCCATAATGGATTTTTTTAATTGTTAAAGAAACTCATCAATCCTCAGTAATCATTTTAAAGTAAAAATGATTCACTCATAACTAGAAGCGAGTGCAGCCCCTGCTCCCACTCCAAAAGCCATGACCATGAATAACTCCAATTCACCCCCAATTCTGGAAGTGCTAATTACCTCCACGGATGCTATACAAGCAGCTAAAAAGCCAGATGACCACAAGCAATTAGCCAATCAATCTGACTTGAAATCGCCCCCAACACAATTGGCAGAAAGCCATATATGAAGTCGAAATGGGCAGCCACCTATTTGAGAGAAAGGTTTTCACCATCCACACTACGTTAATAACCTGCCATGGTGTCCCAAATTACCACCATTCTAATCACACATTGGGACTTAGGCCCTGCTCAAAAAGTCAATAGGAAAAAGAAACTCATTGTCAAAAACATGTTAGCCCATTAGGACCTATTACCACACTAAGTAGCTCTCACCTAGGAAAACTGAGGGCAGTGTTCTGAGTGAATGGGAAGGAGAGAGTCAGTCCATTTCTGGGAAAGGTGACAAAGAGAAAAGTATTCGTGGAAACAGAGGTGTAGAAGAGGTGGGTAAGGTGAGTGAAAACAAAGCCCATCTAGTTTCCATATTCCTTAAAGAGGAAAAGAATGTGGCTGTCATCATTTGAGCCCAGGAGGCAGAGGTTGCAATGAGCCAAGATCACACCACTGCACTCCAGCCTGGTGACAGAGTGAGACCCTGTCTCAAAGGAAAAGAAGGTGGCTGTCACAAATAATAATCACACCAGTCTAACATCAATCCCCAACAGGATTTCAGAACATGTCATCAAGCAGAAGATGTGTGAGCATTTCAAAAAGGAAGAGGCATTCAAAAGAAACTGGCACAGTTTTATAAGAACAAGTCATGCCAGAGTAACCTCATTCCCTTTTATGATAGGGGTACTGGGCTGAAAACCAGAGAAATCCAGTGGATATACTGATTCTGGATTTCAAGAGGGCCTTGGACAAAGTGAAGAGTAATGTCCAAGAGAGACTGCTCTGGACTGCAAAGAATACCACTGGCTGGTTCCCTCACTGATTTAATGGCAGTACTAAAGGTGCTAGTTAATAGATTAATGTCAACTGAAAAGGAAGTCTCTAATCAGGATTTTAAGGTATCTTCTCTGCTCAATATTTTTAATCAATGACTGGTGTGATGGCATAAATGATGCACTGATCATATTTACAAATTACTAAAGCTGGAAGAACCGTTAACTAATTTTGAAACCCTAAAATCTTGGCTCAAATTTAGTAAGATGTCATATCAATACAGGACCAAATCCCCAAAGGTGAAATGAAGGCCAGCGATAAAAGTTTGGAGAATTTTGCTTGATTATAAATACAACACTTGCTAACTCAACCGTGAGTGGCTGTTAAATTGGTTGCCTCAATAAAAGTAATACTATGTAGATAATAGGAGGTAATTGCTACCCTGTGCATCACACTGGGCAATTCCGAGTACCACAATTTAGAAGGATAACAACCAAGTAGAAACCTACTTGAGTAGAAGCCACATGAAAGCAACTGGTATGGTAAAAGAGTTACATGGAGATGGATTGTGGGCCAACAAACATAAGAACTAGCAACTAAAGCTGACCAAAAATTAAACGGCTGCCTCTTAGGGGAGGGAGTTCTTGATCAGAAGAGGTTTTCACTCCAAAACCAAATGACCACTCACCCAAAATATGTTGTACAGAGGAGTCACACAGAGGTATGAGGGTTGCATTTGATGGTGTTTCTAAAGCTCCCTGACAACTCTGATATGCTGTGATTCTATGGAACCACCTCCCTAATTTACAGAACTGAAAAAGGACACACAACTAAAGCCAAGCCTCTGGGTAGTAAATTAACTCATGAAAAGAAATGTTCTGAACCCAGTAAAGAGAATAAGGAAGCGGCAGACAATCCTAGTCCTTTCTTCCTCCAAACTCCGTAGCTGTAGGGGTCTTATTTGCATGGATGGCTTGGGAGTTTAAATAAACTTCATTGGGTGGCTGAGATGTCTGTAATGAGGACA
Source organism: Pan paniscus (assembly GCF_029289425.2). Lineage (NCBI taxonomy): Eukaryota > Metazoa > Chordata > Mammalia > Primates > Hominidae > Pan > Pan paniscus. The sequence continues at coordinate 133,358,186 of NC_073272.2, forward strand.
GGGGTGAAGGGAGTCAAATGGTGATGTGTAAACAACTTATTTCCCTGACTTCTGTGAAAACAGAATCTGATGTTTTTCTATAGAGTGATTTATATGGATAGGGACAAAAACAAAACAATGAACTAAACCACACTCCAAATGTGGATTATTTGTGAAATATAATTGAAACACAATCTAAAGCAAAGCATTTCTTCCATGAGCCCTTAATTGAGAAATAAAAATAACACGGAGATCATGTCCATAGACAGACTGACGTCAATGTTTGAGGAATTTAGCTGAATAGACTACCATGTGCATGTCTGAAACTACCCAGCAGTGCCTGACACACAGTAAGTGCTCACTAAATAGCTGGCTGACAGTAACAGAAAAATTAAAGTGTTTGAGGCATCTAACCAAAAATACCGTCCCCCCCCGCCCCCCTGCCACCGCCCCGGCAAATCGGCAAATTCAAGCCTGCAATATGACAGCAGGATTCAGGTCTTTTGTTTGAGGTAGCTTAACCAGACTGGGCCTGGAGCTTGGTGTTCCTTGACCTCTGGAACGCTGAAAGGGAGAACACAATTTCCTAGGCAGACTGCTCAGGGTCACTCCTCTGGAACCACCAATTACACTCACTTCCCTAGTGAACTACGGAAAGGACTGGCTCTTTCTGCACATTGGGAGGCAGCAGAGAGTGCAATTCTGGCCTGTTGTCCCTGGAAACCCTAAGGGGTTCCGCTCCAGTACATGAAACATAGGAATTAAAATATTTCCTTTGGCACTGTAAGAGAAAAGAAAAAATAAAGAACATACCTAAATGTTTGCCAATAGGGAAGCAGATGGATGGGAATATTATGCAGCTGGTTTTTTTTTAAAGTACAAAGTATTTAAGTACTTGTTTTGAACGATGCCAGAGATGTATAAAGTGAAAAGGTATGTTACCAAATAGTATATATGGTATGACCCCATTTATGTAGGAAAAAAAACTGTATGAGTAGTGAGTGTGTGCATATTTATACAGAAATACATGGGGAAAAGTTCAGAAGGATACACACATCAAACTCTTTACAGTGTATGCAGCTGACAATATAAATAAGATAGAGTGAGGGATAAAGGGGGGACTTTCACTTTTTTTTTTTTTCTTTTCTAGACAGTCTCCGTCTGTCACCCAGGCTGGAGTGCCTTGGTGCAATCATGGTTCACTGCAGCCTCATCCTCCCTTGAGCTCAGGTAATCCTCCTGCTTCAGCCTCCCAAGTAGCTGGGACTACAGGTGTGCACCACCAAACATGGCTAATTTTTGTATTTTTTGTAGAGACAGGGTCTCGCCATGTTGCCCAGGCTGGTCTTGAACTTCTGACCTCAAGCGATCCATCTGCCACAGCCTCCCAAAGTGTCAGAATTACAGGTGTGAGCCACCATGCCTGGCTACTTTCACTTTTTACTCTCTATATTTCTTTTATAAAATAAATTTTACAGTGTATATTTAAGGTATACAATGTGATGTAATAAATATACATATATATATATATTTACTATAGTGGAACAAATTAACAACTCCATCATCTCACATACACATTCCCCACTTTCCTTGTGGCAAGAACAGCTATAATCTACTCATTTAGTAAAAATCCTGCATACAATATACTATTATCAACTATAGTCCTCATGTATTATATATTAGATCTTTGGACTTGTTCATCCTAAATATCTGCTACTTTGTATCATCTGACCTACATCTCCCCATTTCCTTTCCCCTGCCCCAATCTTGGTAGCCACTGTTTTATTCTCTATCTCTGTATATCTCTGTATATTTGATCTTTTTCCCCTTTAATGTCCTCCAGGTCCATCCATGTTGTGGCAAAAGGAAGGATCTCCTTTTCTTAAAGGCTGAATAATGTTGCATGAAACATTTTCTATTCATGTTTCTATTCATGAAACAGTTTCTTTATCAATTCATCCATTTGGACAACCAGGTTGTTTCCATATCTTGGCTATTGTGAATAATGCAGCAATGAACATTGGGAGTGCAGATATCTCTTAGACACACTGATTTCATTTTGAGGGGTATATACGTGCTAAAAATTGCTGGGATTGCTGGGTCATATGGGTCACATGGTAGTCCTAATTTTAATTTCCTTAGGAACCTCCATACTGTTTTCCATAATGGTTGCACCAATCTACATTTCCATCAGCAGTGTGCAAGGGTTCCCTTTTCCCTACACCCTTGTCAACACTTGTTATCTCTTGTCTTTTTGATAACAGCTATCTTAACAGGTGTGAGGTGGTATCTCATGGTGGTTTTCATTTGCAATTCCTGATGATTAGTGATGTTTAGCATTTTTTCAGGTACCTGTTGGCTATTTTTATGTCATCTTTGGAGAAATGTCTATTCAAGTCCTCTGCCCATTTTTAAATCAAGTTATATGTTTTCTTCCTATTGAGTTGTATGAGTTCTTTATAAATCTTGGATATTAACCCCTTATCAGATATAAGGTTTGTAAATATTTGCAACCATTTTCCCAATCTGTAGGTTGCCTTTTCATTTTGCTGATTGTTTCCTTTGCTGTGCAGAAGCTTTTTAGTTTGATGTAGTCCCATTTACTTATTTTGCTTTTGTAGCCTGAGCTTTTGGTGTGATATCCATAAAATCATTGCCAAGGTCAATGCCAAGGAGCTTTTCCCCTATGTTTTCTTCTAAAAGGTTTATGGTTTCAGGTCTTACTTTTAGGTCTTCATCCATTTTAAGTTGATTTTTATGTACAGTATAAGATAAGGGTCCAATTTAATTCTTTTGCATGTGGAAATCCTGTTCTCTCAGCACCATTTATTGAAAAGACTATTCTTTCTCCATTGTGTCTTTTTTGGTGCCCTTGTGGAAAATTAGTTGACCACATATGTTTGGGTTCATTTTTGGGTTCTTGATTCTGTTCCACTGGTTTTCCATATAGTTCTGTATTGTTTCTTTCTTTTTGTTTTTTCATTAAGCATGTCTAAATATGTATGCATTTCTCCATCTTAGAAAATTACCTTTGTAATTTGAAAAAAATATCAAAAATGGAAAAGGAAGAAACCCCTACCCTTTCACCCAGCCTCCTGGGAATCCACAGAGTGACTTGGTGAAGGAGTCCAGCCAGGCCTGCTTAGCTTCCCTGCTTTCTTTGCTCCATACAAGACATTTTTACTCTTTCTTTTTGGTGGCAGGTGGTCACAGGTTGCAAGGAGACTAGTTCTTAGGGTAGTACATTGCCCTAAATGGAGAGATAATTTATTAACAAGCAATTCTCTCAGAAGTTCAAAACCCTGGGAGAAGCAACAACCTTTTCAAAGCCTTTTCATAAGAAACAGCAGCAGTGCCCACTAGTAAAATTATACAATCTATGTGCCAAATACTTCTGATGGAGAAAACATGGCATTTGAGGCAAACAGAAACTTAGTAAAGTAAAAGTGCTGATTCACATAAGCCTAAAGACAATAAAAACCTTGGCACACATGTTCTTTTCTATCAAATCCATTCAGATACCATGCACACACAAAAGTTGTTTAGGAAAACAAAATCGGGCAACATTGAATAACTAGATTCAATCAACAAAATACTCCTGTAAACCACTTGTGAACTCCTCTTTGGTTAGTCACCAAATAATTCCCACACTATACAAAGAGCATTCCATGAAAAAAAGGTTCATGTACAAACATGCCTCATGGACCAGTTTTCCCCATCAGAATGAGAATGTGAGCCAACTCAGAAAAATTAAAGAGAACTAGATTTAGAGCTAGAAGGCCAGTTTTCAAACTGTGACTTGCCAACACAAGACTTCATGCCAGTGGTTCTCAATGGAAGATGAATTTGAGCTCCCCCCAACTGCCCCAGGCCCAGGGACATTTGACAACATTTTTGGTTGTCACAACTGGAGAGAGGTACTCCTGCATCTAGTGGGTAGAGGCCAGGGATGCTGCTAAACATTCTACAATGCACAGGACAACCTCCATGACAAAGAATTACCTTGTCCCAAATGTTCAAATGTTCATAATGCCAATATTGAAAAACCCTGCTTTAGACAAATCACTTCTCATCTCTCTATCCTTGGTTTTCCTACTTGGAAAATAGGGACTATGTGTCTCATGGAAGCAGAAATGTTTTAAAGTATTTAGTTTTATGTAAGTGTGGGATTATCTGATCTTACCATTATTTTTTAGTACTTCAAGTCTATAAGAAATGCCTGAGAACTGATCATTTTCAGCTTCAAACTTTAATGTGGAGTTTTACAAATACAATTTTATTTTTTTTCTTTTTTGAGATGGAGTCTCGCTCTGTCACCAGGCTGGAGTGCAGTGGTGCGATCTTGGCTCACTGCAACCTCTGCCTCGTGGGTTCAAGCGATTCTCCTGCCTCAGCCTCCTGAGTAGCTGGGACTACAGGCGCGTGTCACCACGCCTGGCTAATTTTTGTGTATTTTTAGTAGAGACGGGGTTTCACTATGTTGGCCAGGATGGTCTCAATCTCCTGACCTCATGATCCACCCGCCTCAGCCTCCCAAAGTGCTGGGATTACAGGCATGAGCCACCGTGCCCGGCCACAAATTATTTTTTAAAGTAATTTAGAAATGAGCCATAGACATCTTCCTGGTGAAAGTAGTACTTGAGGCAACAGATAGTATCGAGCAGAGACTGAGAGACCAGGCACTCAAATAAGAGTGTCTGGAGTTCAAATCATGGCAAGGTACTGAACATCTGTAAAACATGGTACTAACAGTATCTACTTTATAGGGTTGTTGTGAGGATTCAATGTGTTAATGTATATAATGAGCTTCTAACGATACTCGGTACATAGTACATACTCATTAAATATTTGCTATTGTTATTTTTAATGAAGCACACTAGAGGTATACAAGGTATTATGAGACACAAAGGAGGGTAACCTAATCCAGTGGAGGGGGTAGTCAGGGAAGGTGTCCTGGAGAACGTGGTACTTCAGTTACATCTTAAAACCTGACAGATGTTAAAGGAAAGGTATAAAACTTGAGGCAGGGAGGCTGGTTAGAAAGCGATTAAATCCTCAGGATAGAGCTGAGGGCTGAAACCAGGGCAGTGATAACCAACAGGACTTGGTGACCACTGGCTATGGGGAAAGAAGGACCCAGGAAGGAGGGGGCAGAAGATAGGACATGAACAAGTTGCTTACCCTCTCTGAGCTTCCATTTCCTTCATACATCAAATGAAGACAATGCTACCTATTTAACAGGATTACTGCAGGGATTAAATAAATGTATTAAAACCCTCTAGCATAGTGGCACATAGTAGACAATAAATGGAAACTCTCACTATTATTCCTGATTATTATTAACAACAATTACAATAGCCCTGGAAGGACTAAGGACTAAGCCCTAAATGACAGCTAGCCCACAAGGCTCAGTATCAGGAAAAGACATGCCTGGTGTTACACTATTGGCTTCATAGCAGAGCCATGAATATAGACTCTATATTCCACCTCCTACTCTGTGGTATGTTTTTTTTGTTTTGTTTTGTTTTCCTCCCACTGTACTGTTCTAAATGGTTGGAGGAGGCTCCCCTCCAAAAGATCAAGGTGAGCTTACCCATATTGTCAGCAGTCTTCTCCCAGTGTCAGCAATGAATAGGATTCTAAAACACACTGGAGGACTGCTTCCTTCTGCTCAAGGTAAAAATTGCCCATATTCCTTAATCTGATCATTGTACCCTACCTCTCTTTATTAAAACAGAAAGCTCAGTGTATATAACTGAGTGGATAAACTTGCTATTTCTACAGATGCTGGGATTTTAACTGTATCACCTCCCAAGAGAACTAAATGGTAGACAGTAGCCTGATTATAATCAGAACAAACACAGCTGGATTTCTAAATGGTGCAACTCCCTTAATGCCTCCACTGGGCTATAGCTTTGCTATTGTTGTTTGGTTTCTTTAAAAGATGTTTATTATACTCAGTTGAAAACCATAAGGGTAAAGCTTCTAATTCTGCAGGCCCCAAACTAACCCCTCTTAAAAGCAACATAGGTGAGATCAAAATAACTATGTTTGAGAAAGGACATGGGAGGCAACATGTAAAATAATAGTTCTTCCCTCAAGCCAGGTAGAAATCTGAATGGTAGCAGAATATGCCAGCAATCAGTACCCAAATGGATATTATTAAATCTAAGAATCCTGAGTTTACTGCTGTTAAAATAACTGAGACTGCTTATTTGAGTCCATTAAATAATAATAATTTGAATCTATTTGTTCAGACTGGGATTTTTCATAAAACCAAATTAGAGTGGAATGGAGTTTTAGAGATTAGCTAGCCCTGTGGTCCTTAACTGTTTGGGAGGCATAGACCCCTTTACGAATCTGACTTAAACTCTGTGCTTTCTCTTCAGAAAAAAAGTCACATATACAAAAAAATTTTACACAAAATTTCAGGGGCTTCAAGGAACCACTGTAACCTATTAATGGACCCCAGTTAAGAACCAATGTGCTAGTCTCTTCATCTCTTTGGACAGACAAAGAAAATCAATTTGCCTGATTTCCTGTTGGAAAACAGCCTTATATTTAAAATGTGAATTACACATAATAACCCTAATTAATAAGAGCCCCTTATATAAGTGTGCATATAGCGCTATTTGGTTTAATATGCAAATTTACATATACATCTTCTTATTCTTATAACTAATATAAGAATATGGACTAGACATGTAATAGCTCCATTTTATAGGTTAGAAATCCAAGGTTTTGGGAAATTAAAGCTCAACAAACATTTAGAAAATCTACCATATATATCTACCTACCAACACTGAGTAAGGGGGCAGAGATACAGAGATGAACTCAAAACGGACCCTTGAGTTGCTTTCAGTCCTGTGAAGGGGACAGACATTCTCCACCCTATCCAAAGCACATCATTTCTAGGTTACTAGAAACCTAGAGATGCCAACAATGAGCAAGGGAACATGGTGTGGGGCAGGTGGGATGGGGACTAGGCAGGATTGCAAGGAGACCTAGCCTCACCTGCAGGTTTAGAAAAGGATCCCTAAGGTGTTCAGACAGCTTGTTGCAGGATCCAGAGCCTGAAAATGACCAACTAGGAACTGCAATCTAAGTATTCTAAGACTTCTCTATGGGCTGAGCTTCCCAAAGGCCTTTGCTATAGTTTGGATATTTGTCCCGGACCAAATCTCATGTTGAATTGTAATCCCCAATGCTGGAGGTGGGGCCTGGTGGGAGGCATTTGGATCGTGAGGGCAGATCCCTCATGGCTTGGTGCTGTCTTCACAATAGCGAGTTCTTTGGAGATCTGATCACTTAAAAGTGTGTGGCCCTTCTCCCCCTCACTCTCTCTCTCCTGCTCCTGCTTTTGGCACGTGATGTTGCAAGCTCCTGCTTCACCTTCCACCATGAGTAAAAGCTTCCTGAGGCCTCCCCAGAAACTGATGTCAGTACTATGCTTCCTGTACAGTCTGCATAACTGTGGGCCAATTAAACCTCTTTTCTTTTTTTTTTTTGGTTTTTTTTTTTAGATGGAATCTCACTCTGTTGCCCCGGCTGGAGTGCAGTGACACGATCTCAGCTCACTGCAACCTCAGCCTCCTGGGTTCAAGCAGTTCTCCTGCCTCAGCCTCCCGAGTAGCTGGGATTACAGGCGTGTGCCACCATGCCCGGCTAAATTTTTTGTATTTTTTTTTTTCAGTAGAGATGGGGTTTCACCACCTTGGCCAGGCTGGTCTTGAACTCCTGATCCACCCACCTCAGCCTCCCAAAGTGCTGAGATTACAGGCGTGAGCCACTGAGCCCAGCCTAAACCTCCTTTATGAATTTTATTTTTATTTATTATTCTTATTCCTTTTTCAGATGGAGTTTCGCTCTTGTTGCCAAGGCTGGAGTGCATGGTGCAATCTTGGCTCACTGCAACCTCCACCTCCTGGGTTCAAGCGATTTTCCTGCCTCAGCCTCCCAAGTAGCTGGGATTACAGGCACGCACCACCACGCCTGGCTAATTTTGTATTTTTAGTAGAGATGGGGTTTCATCATGTTGGTCAGGCTGGTCTCAAACTCCTGGCCTCAGATGATCCACCCGCCTTGGCCTCCCAAAGTGCTGGGATTACAGGTGTGAGCCACCAAGCCCAGCCAAACTTTATTTATATATATATACATATATATTTTTTAAGACAGGATCTCACTTTGTTGCCCAGGCTAGAGTGCAGTGGGGTGATCACAGCTCACTACAGTCTTGACCTCCCAGGCTCAGGGGATCCCCTACCTCAGCCTCTCCAGTAGCTGGGACTATAGGCATGTGCCACCACACTCAGCTAATTTTTTTTTTGTATTTTTTTTTTATAGAGACGGGGTTTCGCCACATTGCCCAGGCTGGTCTTCGAACTCCTGGGTTCAAGTGATCCTCCTCCTCAGCCTCCCAAAGTGCTGGGATTACAGGCGTGAGCCATCATGCCTGGCCTTCTTTATAAATTATCCAGTCTCAGGTATTTCTTTATAGTAATGCAAGAATGACCTAATACAGCCTCGCAACTAGATGGGGCTGAAAAATCACTCCTAGAGACACAGCTTCAATCACATCAGGAATATTATAGAAAATGTCTAGCTCTTCCATTTTCAATAAAAGTCACTCTCAGAACATGCTCAGTACATACAAATTTGCTTTAGCACATGAAAGTTAATTAGCCATGACTCAACTTAAACATGAGATAATTCAGTAGGTAAATCCGAAACACTTCCTTCCTACTAGTGACCATGTTACTATACTCAAATGTTCCCCCTCCACACTTAATTTTCTAATCTTGCTTCCTTTGTGTTTTGCTTTGGAGCTAGGTATTTATCTCTTTTCTTTCCTGCTATGCTGGTAATCAGGGCCTCTGAATGGCTCGGCAGAATAAAGAAAACAAAAGTGATTCTTAGAGGGGCCATACAACTTTCTTGTAAGTACAAAGGCACATTTCTACTACAGTTTCACCGTCTGTATTAAAGATGTCTGGGAAAGGAATAATAAGTGTGTGGCGGGGGTTGGAAACAACTACTTGGACTGACACAGAAAGAATTGTGCAGGACAGCTATATTTTAAATGTCTTTTTCTTCTGTCTTCTTCTCTCTCTGACCTCCCACTGCCAGCCGCCCACTCCCCCATCCATTCTACCCCCAAAAGGCCCTGAGCATTTTGGAAGCAAGATGAATTATTTCCCTTTTCAGAGTCTCTAGAGCTATTTTCTTAAGCATTGTATTTAATGATTTGCAGTGCTCACGTTATATTTGAAAATCGTTCGTTTTTCAGTTGAATATGATTTTTTAAAGTTTGTTGAATGCTTTAATTTTTCATGACGTCTAGAGGATATAATTTTCTGTGATAATATATGAGAGTATCATGTAAGGCACAGAAGAGTTTTGATTTACAAAACTGACTTCCAACTAACTTTTCAGGACTATATATGTTATACTATGTCAGACCTACCTACATAAGGCCTAAATAACAGTGCTAATGATAATAATAAAACCTCATGCTTATATGACAACTAAGGCATTATCTTATTTGAGTTTCATAACAATCTTTTCTTGAGACGGGGTCTCGCTCTGTCACCCAGGCTGGAGTGCAGGGGCGTGATCTCGACTCACTGCAACCTCTACCTCCCAGGCTGAAGCGATCCTCCCACCTCAGTCTCCCAAGTAGCTGGGACTACAGGAATATGCCACTGTGCTCAGCTTATTATTATTATTATTATTATTATTTTGATAGAGATGGTGTTTTGCCATATTGCCCAGGCTGTTCTCGAACTTCTGAGCTCAAGCAATCCACCTACCTCAGCCTCAGAAAATGCTGGGATTAAACTTAAAGTATAATAATAATAATAATAATAATAATAAAGTGAAAAAAAAAGAAAGAAAATGCTGGGATTACAGGAGTGAGCCACCTTGCCCGGCCTGAGTCTCATAACAATTTGAGATTTAGGTAAGATTAGAATTATCCCCATTATATAGATGAAGAAAATGAGGCTCAGACAGGTTAAGTGGTTAGCTCAAGGTCACACACCTTCCACATGACATAAACAGGACAAGAAATCAAAGGTAAAAGTTTTCCACACGTGCCTAAACCCCTAGGATAAAACATATCACAGCTCTCTCACTTTGACTTAGAAGTGCTAACAACGGCTTGTGAAAAATGAAAAGCCTTGAAGGAAGGCAGAATAAAAATCTGAGAGACAATCACTGATCTTTTATCTTCTAGACTTCAAGCTGAATCAAGTTCTTCAAAGAAAACCCAATAAAGCCCAGACATTTTCATCATAACAAAATAAATAATTCAGTCAGGCTTTAGAGGGCTCCTGCATTTTGATTGGCTATTTGATATATTTGTGACTTAGCCACCACTAAACTGATTAAAGCTAACCTGATTGACGCAGTTATGTTGACAGAGCCTCTGACACTGACAGTTATGAATGGAAAGTGTAAATAACAATAAATAACCTGGAGCTTCCACATTTATTCCTAATGGAGAATTTAGCACTTGCAAAAGTCAAACGCCTGATAGGCTAAAAATTACAGCCTTTGGTCTATCTGGCGCCAAAGAAACTGTTTAAATTCATCACCCCTCCTCTCCTTAGGAAGATATCCACAGAGCCTCGGGTTCTTCCAGGCAGACAGACAGACAGACAGGTTTGATTTTTTTTTTTTTTAACACTCAGACTCTTTGAGCTGCAAGGGGCGGTAGAAATTATCTGGTCTAACCCTACATCTTATATATGGGAAAACTAAAGCTCAGAGAAATGAAATTGATTGCCCAAGGTCATCCAGTGAGTCATGATGGCATCGGGGCCACAATCCATGTCCTGTTACTCCTAGTCTAATGTTCTTGTCACCAGACCCCACAACAGGGAAAAGTCTCCACCTGACACACGCAGCACATGTGCACACACAAAGACACCCACATACGCATCCATTCTTAATTATAATAAACCTACAAAGATAATTGAGGCTATATTCTCTGGGCTAAATTTCTATTGGTGTCAATAGAAATAGATTTGAGGCAGACTCTGAGATATAAAATTGTATGCAGCTTTTCAACTTCAAGTCCCTCTTGTGATTACAAATTAATACCCCTATTTTAAACCACATCTGAACATAACTGTAGAGAGCATGCACACTCTTTGGTTTATCACCAGCATTGCTTTGAATGTGTACAGTACAATTTTATTTTTGTAAAAAAAAAAAAACCTGCACGTGTGAAATATGCAGGAAAAAAATGAGAAAGCCTATGCTCACCACAGTGATCTCTGGATGTTAGGATTCTGGGTGATTTTTATGTTCTATTTTATATTCATCAGAACTTAGTAACTTCTCTTCTAAAACGAACACCTATTATTTATGTAGTAAAGTGTCCTTATCAGCAGGACAGCAGAAGAGGAACAATATTAGAAATGTTGTAATAAAATATTCAGACATATAAACTCTTGATATTTTTCAGGCTCCATAATAACTTCACAATATCAACTCATGGTCAACTAAGCTTATAACATAAAACATGTTCAATTCGAATTTCCCTCCTGGGAAACTGAAAAGACTTATAGATCCAATGATCATCTCTTTCCATGTGCATATTTGGCCCATAGAACAGGTAGGCCATTTTATGAAGTTACTGTCCCCAGATGGCTGCTCATTCAAATTCAGGAACAACTAGCTCAACAAATAGGATGTTTTCCTGGATCTTCACTAAGCCAAATTGATGAAGGGAAGGATGGTGAAGTGTGATTTATAACTACTTTCCAAAATTAACAAACACAAGCTAACATTCATTGAGCACTCACTATATACTAGGCACCACCCTAAATTAAGTTTTATATGCATCATATCATTTATTCCTCACAAAAACCATGTAAGGTTAGGTCCTATTATTGTTTTAGAGATGAAGAAATTGGGAGTTAGAGAGGTTTGGTAGACTCCCCCAGGTAACAAGATTCAAACCCAAGTCAATTTATTCCAGAATCCGTTCTCTTAAACACTACACTGCCTTTTATTATTTTTCCATACCTAGAGTAACTTAAACTCACTGCTAATAAAGTGTTTCCAAGTAGAGGTTCTATCAGGTTTGCTTTAATAGGCAAAGCTCATTGTAATTAGCAGCCTCAATTAATGGGCTTGCTCAAGTCCTTCAAGCAAGTTAAACATGACTTCCTGCAATCTTATATACACTATTAATTTGTTAGCAGATTCTTTCTTCATAAATGGGATGAAAGTAAACTTCAGCCCAAGTCAAACTACCACAATATTCAAATTAACAGAGCCCAAGTTAATGAGAGTTCACTCTAGATCATTAATTTTTACAAAATATTTACCTTCTGCCTTGAGTTCACTTCTGCCATTTCAGCATTTATTGCCTGTATAGTTAATGTACAAACATATGTTTGCACTGTTACAGTTTTCACATAAAAGACTTCTGACCGCCTTCAAAATAAGAAGAAAAAGTCCAACTATGGTCCTGCTTAATTGTGAGACATTTCTAACATAGTCTCTAAAGATCTGGGCTTTCACAATTTGTTGAAAACCTCATCTGGCACCAAGTAAATGTACAATAGAAGAAAATACTCAAGTTGGCACATGTAGCAAAAACTTCCATTCAATTTTCTTAAATAATTCTCCTTCTTTCTTAAGCAAAGTTTAATGTTACAGGATTTGGGTGCCTGAATTAGTAGCTACCCCACCTCACTCCCCAAAACAAATAAGCATAATTACATTGCTTTCTACTAGATTGCCTCTCTCATGTACATCCTACTAGCTCAAGTTCCAGACCAGCTACTGGCTCCTTATGTTGATGAAGTCAAGACACTGTCTAAATTCTTCCATGTCTACATTCAGACAGTAGAGAAAATAACAATCGTGCCACCAACTTTCAACTGGAGATGATTGAAAATACAATTACTGCATGCAAGTCACATTGAAATCCTTTAAGGAAAACTGCAGTGTATATAAATCATAATTGATTATACCTTGAAAATATTTCTATTACTGTCTTCTTTACATGTCTAGTACAGTGTATATAAGCAAAAATTAGAGCTTCAGGAGTCTAGTTCAGTGTTTACTCTAAGAAGACTTCATGAGCAAGGAAATGACAGACCCACATGTTCCTCTAACACTACAGTGGCTACATTTTAACTAGGCCAAGAAAGAGAGGCCCTGTGTGGTATGGCTAACTACTTATGGGAGTAATTTCACCATACAACTATAGCAAATTTATTTCAGTTCCAGATATCACTTTCCCCATTAACTCAGGAGACCAAAGGAGCTTAACTGCTTTCCTTTCATCCCTGTCGAATGCAGCAAGTTTCTCAGGAAGCAAATACTATTTAAATCATTTTCATAATTCTAAAATGCCTGTAAGACAAGTCCAGGGTCTAATTATACCACTTAAATTTGTTGAAAATGTTTGGGTTTTTCTTTTTTTAATTTCAATAATGAAAGAGCCCAAGGGTTTAAAGCCCTAATAATCTAATAAACTTTGCTAAGTGAACATTGTAACAGATATGCCTGGATGGGATTTTGTAAATACCAGACAATTTCCCCTGATCTTTATCAGGGAAAAGAAGCCTAAATCTTTGGCAGGAAGAAATTAAATGTAGTGCAAAATAATAACATCTGGCCAGATTGTGTTTGTCAGGGTAGCAGCCCCTTTAGATGTCAGGCTGAAAAGTACTAAAATGAACTCTGAAGAGTGTGTGTGCGATTCTTTATGAGGCAATAGGAAAGGCTGCCACCCTGCCATAGAATACTCAGGGTACAATTAACTCACCCTAGTATGTCCCTACAGAGAATTGTTTCATATCAATGGAATTTGAAGCCTTCTGCCAAATAAAAGTTTGGGGTCATTCTTGGGGTGTTTTGTTTATTTCTCCATTACTGTACAGATTCCTAACAGCACTTTCTATTTTTCAAAACCATCTATGATCATTTCAATAAGTTTTAAAGCTTATTTTTATCTTCTAGCTCCAAGGGAGACCGTGTGGCTCAATGAAAAGGGCAATGACTTTGAAGTTAGCAACTTAATGCTGCCACTTGCTGGTTACATGGCCTTGGACAAATTGGTTAATAGCTCTTAATCCCAGTTTCCACATCTGTAAAATGGGGATAATAATACCTAATGGTGTTATTACCATTATGAAGATTACTCAAGTCTAGCACATAGTACACTTTTAGTAAGATTAGTTAACTTTATTTCTCCTTCACTTAAGTAATCCTGGTAAGTTCAAATGTCTAACCTCACCAACCTTCCAGAGGTCTCTGACCTTCAAGAAGGCTTAATTTTTTGCAAGTTTACACTATCTTCCCCTCCCATCAAAACAAAAACAAAAAACCTCAAGGTTATATTTGAAATAATATGTGCATCATTTAAGCCTCTTCTTCCACTGTAAGCCATCTCAACCATCTGGCAGAGATTGCCAAAAGAACATACTTTGTTTTCCACTAATGATTACTTTGATGCATGAGATACTTTGTTTTTCCTGTCTCTCTGTTTTTTTTTTTTTTTTTAATCTGGCATTTAGAGAGGGAGAACTATGGTCATCTCACAATTTTTTAAAAAGGTTTTCCTAATAAACAACTCTTTCCAGAATTTGTACCACAAAACAATGCTAAGCCACTGATTTATCTGACAGGCCAGTATATCTGTTTCAAATGTTAATTGCTAGAAAGAGTACTGTTTTTCCAGGCACCAAAGAAGAGGAGTGTGGATAGCAATCTTTGGAGTTTTCCCCCACCTACTACTCTGTTGGTAGAACAAGCACTTTGGCCTCACTGGCTGGGTTTCTTAAGCTACCCTTCAAGGACTGGGGCATGTAAGAGTAAACACACATACTACATCAAAGAATAGTTCCAGGGCCCATTTCCCCAGCTGGGAAGGATGCCCAGAATCCACACTCCAGGCAGAGCCTGGTGGCAGGCTACATTTCACCACCCTCTAGAGCACCTTTCCAGCTACCAGGGCACAGGCTCCAGTGCATTTCTAGACCAAAATTACTTCCTATTAAAAGGCCAGAAAGGTTTCAGATCCAGAGGAAGAAAGGCAATTCTGATATAGTACAGACTGATAAGTGCCAAGGGACAACTGAATAACAACTACACTAGTCACTTAAACTTTCAAAACATTTTCATATATATTACCTCTTTTGATCCTCAAGAGCTCCAGCAGGTTGGCAGGTCAGGTGTTACCATCTTGCATATAAGAAAACAAACTTAGAGACTTTGAATTACCTACCTATTTCCACACAGCTGGTGTCAGAACAGGAAATAGAACACATCTTTGATTCATGCTAAGGCCAATATCAATTAGTAAAGAATCAAAGAATATATTGGAAACCAAATTAAGATATTGACACATTTGACTGAAAGTATGTTTAAACCCCCACAAAAAAGAAAACTTGAATTAACAAATCAGTTAAAGAAACTTATACAAAATGGGCTAGCATTCTGAATATACAAAGAGCTGCTTGTTACAAATCAATAAGAAAAGGACAACTAGTAAGGGACAAGTTATACTTAAATTTTTCCAAATGATGAAAGAATATTAGTGAGAAAAATCACAAAATAAAAGGTACAAATGATCAACAAATCTCACTGGCAACCAAAGAGTACTATTTTTTTCACCCACGCTGGGATTATGATAAAATGGCAAGGGGCAGACAGGAAAATGGACATTCTTACATTGCTAATCTCCATGGTGTGCTTATTTCACATTGTATGCCTGTATCAAAACATCTAATATACCCCATAAATATATACACCTACTATGTACCCACAAAAATTAAAAGTTAAAGTCTTTAAAAAGAAGTAAAGTGAAAGCACATACAAACTTTATGGAAATCAAATAGGCAATAAATGTGAGAAACCTTAAAAACTGCATAGTCTCTGACCCAGCAATTCCACTTCCAGGAATTTATCCTGAGGAAATCATTAAGGATGTGCATAAATATTTAATTACACGGACATTATT
This sequence comes from Pan paniscus, assembly GCF_029289425.2. Lineage (NCBI taxonomy): Eukaryota > Metazoa > Chordata > Mammalia > Primates > Hominidae > Pan > Pan paniscus. Next base: position 133,374,150 of record NC_073272.2, read on the forward strand.
TAGTTCACCGTGGCTTACTGAAAGCAACCTTCATTTCCAACAATAGAGAGGGTTGGATTAATAACATGTGAAATATCCACAGTAGTAAGTAAAGGGTAGCCCCTAGATACTATATTTATATTGTGTTACAGAAGTACATTATTGACATGGAAAGATTATATGAAAAAGCAGTATAGTCAATTTTTGAAAAACTATACATACACCTATGTATGAATAAAAAGTATGCAAGACGATATGTCAAAATGTTAACAGTAGTTATCCTCTAGTGGGTAGAATCAGGGTCGTTTTATTTTCCACTTTTTTATTTCTTTGTGGTTTTTTCATTTTCTCTAATTAAAAAAGAAATACTTATTTGTGTAGCAAAAACTTGTTTTAAAAAAAGATTATCCTGAAATAAATGCTGCTGTATTACTTTCAAGGTCTCACATAATCAGGAATAAATAAATAATCCATTGGTCTCTAGAAACCTGCCTTAACAAATAGATAACAATTCTTTCTAATGAACCTATGATTATTGATTTTTTAATGCACACTAAAATTTTTATTTTAAAAATTATTCTTTTAAATCAGTTAATGATTCTGCTCTACAATTCGTTTAAACTATTCATTTATTTGACAAGTCCTTTTTTAAACTTGAGTCAACCTTAGTCCCACCTGTGTCTGATCAAATTCCTACACCCACGTCAAATCCCAATTTATTAGAGTTGATAAAGGAAGAACAACTATAAACAGATATAAGAAAGAATGAGAACCTTAAACTTTAACTTTGAAGAGTATCAATAGTTGCCATTTATTAAGCACCTATTCTATACCAAGCAATATGGTAAATGTTTTACATAATTTATGGCTCACTTTCACAGCAGTGCTGTAAGGTTGTAATTATTACCCTCATTTTGTAAAAGGGGGTTACGTAACTAGTGAGTAACAAGAGTATTTGAATACAGGACTATTTGACTTAAAAGACTATCTATTCTGACATTGTGCCTTCCACTAAAATATCAAATATAAAACTCTAAGGAAAGGTAAGGTTATGTGAATAGTCTCCAAATTTGATGCACTAGCAACAATATTGAGAGAGAACACATAGCATTATAGGAGAATAGCACAATTTAAATTCAGCAGTCTTGGGTCTAGCAACTCAATTATTTAGCATTGGGTTAACTTGCCTACATTACCAAACTCTCTTAGTTTTAGTCTCCTTATGGGATTAATACCACCTTTTTGAAGGGAAGCTGGCAAGGTCCAAATAAATACAAGTATGTCTGCCTGCTACAAGGCTTTCAAGAAAAGGGAGCTTCTCTTCCCTTCAGGTCCTTGTGAAAGGGTGGTAGGACACACAAGAATGTATTTGGACAAGCTGACAGGTGTCACCATTCTCATGGTTCTTGTTCACAAGGTGCAAATCTGTGGCACTGAATCTTGTTCACAGTGTTCTGGGAAGAGCCTAGGTCATGCTGGAAGAAAAGACAACCAGCCAGCCTCAGAGTTATGGGGCCAGAAGCTGAGGCAGAGGCTTAGAGAAACAGATGTTCCATCTCAATGGGCGAGCAAAACCCCATTATCCAGACTTTTAAGATCTTATATCTAAGCAGCTTTTAAAACCTAGAAGTAAATGCTGCAGGCAACAGGATCTATCTTTTCTTTTCTGTTTGGTCATACTGTTGCAGGGGAAGGGGAACAGTTAGAAATCTATTTCTATCAATACTACTTATTCTAATTTTGTGTGAGAGTGTATGTATATATATATATGTGTTCATTCAAACATTTACTGAGAGTTTACTGTCTCACCTGGGGACAGAGGGATATGGTAGAATAGACACAAGCCCTATCCACAGAAAGCTCATTCTTTAGTAAAGGATACCCATGTTAATCAAATAACCATACATACTCCTGTAACCACTGCAACCTGATGAGTGCTAGAAAGGAAAAGCACAGGTTCCCAGGAGAGGGAAGAAATGCAATCCAATAATGATATTTCAGTTAATTGGGTTCAGAACTATATGCTAAAGAACTCTGACCAAAGGAGAGGAGTGTCATAAGCATTCCAATTTCCTTTCAACATTTTTGTTCTCCTTCTTTTCTTAATGTAATCCAGTGGAATCAGTCTCCCTTTGCTGGGTAGATCTAGAGGCTACTTTAACTCATTCAGACCACTACGGGACCATTTAGAAACTGTATATTGTACGGTTTTAAATATACACACACACACAGAGAGGGAAAGGAAGAAAACACACAAAAATGTTACAAGTGGTTATCTCTGAATGAGAGGATTATGAGTGGGTATTTAGCGCATTTTGACATTAATTATATTAAAACATAAAAAATTATTTAAAAATGTATATGTGCCAGATATGTGACATTCATTACTGTAAAGCAAAGATATTATATTTCATACATATATATGCTTATAAATGCACAAGAGGGAATTATAAAAACAATGGCTACCATGCATTTTATTCCTATGGGCCAGCATAGAGCTGAGTTCTTCACAGCACTCATCTGATTTAATTTTGTTTAATGAATGGCTCAGAGAGAAGTGGCCTGCCCTTGGTCACAAAGAGAGGAAAGGGCAAAATTGGGACTTAGACACCAGTCTGCCTGAAGCCAGACCACATAGCCATCACACTATGCCCTTTGCTGCCTCCTAGGTGTTTGGCCCTTCCAAGAGGGAAGTCTAAGTGAGAGATTACAGGTATAGACAAGGAGTCCAGAAAGGCTGGTATCTAATAGGCAACTAATAATTTGAATTTGGCCAGGCATGGTGGCTCACACCTGTAATTTTAACACTTTGGGAGGCCGAGGCGGGCAGATCGCTTGAGCCCAGGAGTTTGAGACCAGCCAGGGCAACATGGCGAAACTCCATCTCTACAAAAAATGCAAAAATTAGCCCTGTGTGGTGGCACGTTCCTGTAGTCCCAGCTATTCAGGAGGCTGAGGTGGGAGGATCCCTTGAGCCCGGGAGGCAGAGGTTGCAGCGAGCTGAGATAGTGCCACTGCGCTCCAGCCTGGGCAACAGAGCGAGAATCTGTCTCAAATAATAATAATAATAATTTGAGTTTGAGTTTAATTGAGAAAAAGATGTGCACTGATTTACCCAACTCCCTCATGTGTTCTTCTCTTTGATCAACAGCATGTCTATCTGGAGAATTCATACAGCCAATCTCCTCCAAGAACCTCTACCCTCTGGTTGGAGTTAATCTCTTCCAACCCCACACTACCATAAAGAAGTGAATTTTCATACAAAAATTAGCCAGGCATGATGGCAGGCACCTGTCATCCCAGCTACTCAGGAGTCTGAAGCAGGAGAATCGCTTGAACCCAGGAGGCAGAGGTTGCAGTGAGCCAAGATCAGGCCATTGTACTCCAGCCTGGGTGACAGAGAGAGACTCCGTCTCAAAAAAAAAAAAAAAAGAAAAGAAAAGAAAAGAAAAGTTATTTTTCTGTTAAACAATGAAACTTAAGCTACAGGGACCCTGCACTTGCACACCCTCTCACAGAAGAGCCATAGGCATTTTGTATTTTTTATTTTGTCTTCTTTTTCTTAAAGAAGGTCCCCCAATTATATAAGTTTTGAGCACTACAAAACCTGGATCCACCTCTACTCCCCTTGGAAAACTGCGAAGGTTTTTTCTTACATTTCTCTTAGGATGCCTTGCACCCAAGTTATTTGTATACAAATGTCCTGGTTTCTGAATTTTGATCTACTTGAAGGTAGGCATGAGGTAGTTTTTCTCTTTGAATCCCCCACAGTACCTGCCTTTAGACATGCTATCCAGTTGCTCAGCCAATGCTTTTTAAATTAAATACAATAGAGTTCCCTTGCAAGGAGGAAAGTTAGAATTGAGGAGACTGCTTATGACCATGAGATGAAATACACAGAGGCTGTATCACACATATAGCACTGTTTTAAGGGCACAGGCTATGGAGCTGTACTTCCTGTGTTCAATTCTTGTCTCTGCCATCTATTGGGTGCTACTTTAAACAAGTCACCTAATCTCTTTAAGCCTCCATTTTGTCAGTGATAAAATGAGGCTAATGAAAGTACCCACCTCCTAGGGTTGTTACGAGGTTTAAATGAGATAAGTAAAACACTTGAGAACAGGAAATTTTTTATTCATCTCTCTCCAATACAGTACACTTTCAGAAAGGAGGTCTCTAATCCTCACCCAAGCCCTCAACTTTCTTCTCTCCATACCAGCCTGCCTACTCCACCCAGACTCATTCACACCCTGTCAGAATGCCCCCTAGAGCCTGCACTCTTAATCATTACACTCCATTGCTGAACTGGGAAGCAAGGGAGGCTAAAGGCATGAAACCCAGGGGTGCATTTGCTGGTAGTCTAGATGTTAGCTGATGGAGCCTGGAACTGAAATCAGAGAGGAACTAAAATCAAAAGGCATCTGCATATGATAAATGAGACAACTGAGACCGATGGGGTCTCAGTTGGAATGTAGGAAAATGATGTGAAGAAGGATGCAGGAAGAAATGAGACCTGGTGACTGAAAAGTGCAATGAAGGAAAAGGAGCAATACAGGTGCCTCAGTCCCTGGAAGTATCTCACAGTCAATAGAAGGGAAGGGGCTTTTAATTTCTATGTTACCATTTCCAGCTTAGAGGGAAATTGTTTCTACCTCCACTCTACTGACAAGAGAATTCAAATCTCTCAAACATATGCTTCATTACTCCAATATCAGGTACTGCAACTCAGTGAGACAGAAAGAAGAGGAGGAACATATGTTTTCAGAAAGTAAACAAATTCCAGTTTGGGGGCTGGTGGGGAGGTGGAGAGTAAGCACTCTAGGCAAAAGTGGTGTTTTTCCTGGAAGCTTCTAGAGGGCAGGGACAATGTCCTTTAATGTGCTTTGTTGAGCCCACTAGTGAGAAAGGTGGGCAGTGATGATGACAGCAAGAGGAGGTGAGTTCAGAGCCCTGTTAAATCAAGGGCATGAGTTCAGGACCTTGTTCAATCAAGGGCGATGGCCTGGGGTAAAAGAGTTCATCTGCATAATCTCCTCACCTCATGGTTGGCCCCAGAATGGTCTCTGGTTGCATATTGAGTCGTTTTTCTAAGCTCTTTTCATTAAACAGTTTTCAGCCTAATGACTGACTTCTAAATCAATAAAGGGCCCAGGAAAGGTTTATAACTCCCCCAGCCTCTGGCTCTACTAAAGCCACAGAATTTTGAGACCCGATTGAATCCAAAAGTTTTACTTTAAAACTGAAATGGCTTTAAACACTCAGTTTCCAGTTGGTTTTCCAATTGCCCTAATAATTAAAGAATTGCATTTTTAAAAACTTTGTAACCAAAATATGCCTTTGAGTTGGTGCCATGAAAGTCCACTAATTAAAGCCAGCATCTTCTGGGCTCTGATGAGAAATTCACCCTTTTATAATGGGATTACTAGAGCTTTGCTGTACAGATGAGCGGTTTGATTAATAATTTACATTTTTGAGGATATATAACTTCACTCATGGCCGTGGTTTGAGTTCCTAAAATTATCCTATTCAGTTTAATGCTATTGTATTTAGCCTCGGCAAATGAATTAAGTTTTGATTAGACATCAGTGTAATTATTCTCTCCCATACATTATTTTTAACCAAGAAAGGGGTTGTGACAGACTGGCGGACAGTTAAGAGTTGGGGATGCAATGGGGCTCAGCCTGCACAGAGCTGGAGTGTGGGCAGAACTGTCAGGCTAGTCAGGGGGAAAGAATTGTGAAATGGAGAAAAATGGCTCAGTACTCACTTAAAACCCCCACTACATAATAAAAACTAAATTAGCAAATGATTGAATCTCAAAAACATGTTTATCAACATTCAAGCAATTATTGAGTCACATATTAACTGTGAAGGAAAAAAGCTTTGCTTGAATAATGTCCCTAAACAGTTATTTCAAGCAGAAATGACTGGAGAAATTGCTGTGAGCTGACAGAAAAGGGTATTCTAACCAAGGTCAATTTTATTTAGGGGGAGTGGGAGAGACAGGAATCTGACAGAAGAGAGTCTAAAAACTGCCAAGAGCTGATGAAAACAGAAAATAAGGGAGAGAAACAACAGAAGAAGCACAGAAACGCTGCCCTCCCCCTCATTCAGAGATGTCTTTTTCATCTCCACAGAAAGCAGGTAGAAGAAAGCAAGCTTGCCAATACTGAGTGAGGATCAACTGAAGATCTCTAGACTTATACCAACCTTTTTCTCCTCTCTGCCATAATAGTGTGGACCAAAAAATGCAATTAAAATATGGCCTGAACCGACAAACCCCTCCTGATCTAGCTGCTTATTCATATATGAAATACACCAGATACTAGCCAGAAGAGAAGCTTCAGGAAGCTGAAAAAAGGATTGCTCCTGGCAGTATTGACACTTCAAACAGTACAGCTTCACATCCAAGAGTGCATAAAATAAACCCCTTTCCCAAAGAGTCTTTTGCCTAAGTACTCTTTCGTCTGTACACTGGAGCTGTTTGCATATATATCATCAATAAGTGGCAAAAGTTGTTGAAATACATCATGAACTCCAGCCTTGTCGAGGTTAATGTCTGTAATGATAATGCATCATTTATTTGGCACCACCTGGGGTAAAGCGGTCCACATAAATGAGCTGTCTAGATAATGCATGCATATGGTGTTTTACAGTTTTCAAGATACTTTCACATTCATTATTTCTACTTCACAAAAGTAAGCAGGACTGCAATTTTTATGCCCATTTTGCAGATAAGAAAACTGAGGCTACTGGAGTCTAAATAACTGCCCCAAAATATAAAGCTCATAAATGCAGATCTAGAATTTGAACTTGGATTTTCTGACTCCAAGTCCAGTGTTTCTTTCGCTGATCTTAAGCACTGAGGAAATTCATTTTAGCCATTTAAAATGGAAATATTAAGAAAAGGACAGTGAATGTAAGTTGGACTTTCCTTATTTACTTGTAACCACATTGTGAACATCACTTGGACCTAACGTAATACAGGAGCCACTGTGGCTTGTAGGAGTATAGTCCTCTATTAAATGTCCCCAAGTGCCACATTTAGTGAGTTCTTGGATCCCCCCCTAGAAGGCCAGAAAATCAAGTGTGCCAAGACTACGCATAAACATGGAACAGTAGTAGACTCTAAGCAAGGACCCGAAAACCTTTCAGATGAGATGATTTCCTGCTCGACCACTATTTTTCCTTTCTGATGAAGAGAGTTCAAGTTGTGGAATAGGCAACTTCCAGAAAAAACAAGGTATTGCCGCATATAAAAGAGTCTATTATCACTCAAAGTCAGTGGTATCTTGGGGAAATCTAGAATTATCCAACATCTAGAAAAGACCTGGATGTACCCCAAATATTTCTTGATAGTACAAGGCTGGAAATCATAATAAAATTCTACAAAGAAAATAGAACTCAAGGTTTAAAGGTATAGAGGTGGTAGTGAGATGACGAAAAATTCAGAATTCTATTCCATTTTTCTTCACAAGAACCACAAATCCAACTTCTCAATTTTGTTTTACCTCAAGTACATTAAGAACAAGGAAAGCCATGTCACGTGATGGCTCAGAAGAAGCTGTGGCATCAATGAGTTTCCTCATCTGTAAAATGGAGATAATTACAGTACAGACCTCATAGGGCTGTTGGGAAAATTAAATGAGATAATTATGTAAAAGTCAGCATCATATAGTAGGCACTTAATAAATCTTCACTATTGTTATCATCATAACTATTATAAGGTAGGGGAGAAGAAAAAGAAAAAGAGAAAGGAAAGTCTACTTTTAGTGGAGTTTTTCAGAAAGAATTAATTAAGCAGAAACAAAAAGCAATTGTGCTGCCCCATTTTACTAAGCACATCTAAGTAAATTAAATTTAGGAAACGAGGCAATGCAAAGACTGAGAATAAAGAACAACTTTTTAAAATGCTTCAATCATTATCAAAACAACATTAGCAATAGAGCACTCCAATCACTGTAGCAAAGGGCCCCAGGCTCATTTATGAGGGCAAAGGCTTCCTGCAAATGAAGACATAAAATCCAAATCGAGGCAGTAAGGATTGCTCGTGGAACTGTGCACATATTTGCAGAAAGCACTCACTGCTTAAATACCCACAATGTGGACTAGTGAAGGAATACCAAAGAGACTGTGGATCTAGGCCAAGATCAAGATGAGCTTTCTTCAACTTCATGTGATGGAGAAAATAGCTAGCAAAAGCCATCACATCAAATTTCACATGAGTGAAGTACTGGGATGGTTTTCTCACTAATTTGGTCTACCAGAATATTGGGGAGGGGATGTATTTTAGGGGAAAAACAATTGTGTCTCCTAATTTCAATTCATTGGAATAATAAACGGTCATAAGAAAGAAAAAAAGTGGATGCTCTCTTTTTCTTAGCAATTAATAATACATTATCTTGTAGTGGTCCCCAGTTTGAAGTCTCGTCTCTCCAAATGTTTGTTACAAAAGGATTTAGGGGCAATGTCTTCTGAAACATTGTACAAGTGCCTTGAGATCTGGGATCATGGTTTATTTTTCCTTGTTGGGTTTATTTTTTCTAAAAGTGAGGCAGGAAAAGAATGAGAAGAGGGAGTGAAACAAGATAAAGAATGAGTACCGATGGTGACAAGGTAAAGGGCACTAGCAATAATTAGCTCAGACATAATTTCATTGTCTCCATGTTCCTTTGCTAGGGTTGTCCTTCTGTCTATCCCCACAATTCAAGAAAGTGTGTGTGTGTGTGTGTGTGTGAAGTGAAAGAGAGAGAGAGAGAAAGGGAGAGAGAGATACAATTAGTAGATGCTGCCCCCATTTTCTACCCTCTGTTCACATGACTAGTATTCAGCCTCCAAGCTATAGCAGGCTTATCTGGGAGCTAATCCAACCAAAATCTTGTCAGAACTTTTTTTCTCTCCTAGTCTCACATTTTTGCAGATCTAGAAAACACAGTGGGCAAAGTGCAGAACTGGACAGAGGTGTAAATGCTGACGACCCGGGCCCTCAGATAGATAGCCATGTCAGCTACTGTGAATGTTAAAATGCCAGTATGATCACTCTACCACTCCCCTCCAACCACACAAGGATTGTAAGGTAACATCTGTGAGCTTGGATATTCTGGGAATTAAACAAATCACTAATACTCTGTTCTAAAAAGGGACCTTGATGCCCCAAAGAGTAAGATTCAGCTCTCTGCTTCAACCCAATTCTCATGTCACATCATTTCTTCTCACCCCACTTTCATCCAACAGATCAACTCCAAAACCAATCTAAGAAGTTCATGAATGCTACATGTATTTTTAAAATCTGTCTAAATTATTCATTCTATTACCAAATTGTTAGTCTCAACAAACTCTTCACAAGAGTCTGACTGCATAAATAGTTTAACAAATACTTCAAGCTTATATATTATACTTCGTATAATCAACCTAATACCCCCTGAGGCTTTGACCCAAGAAACTGTTGTGAATGTAGGCTTTATTAACTAATCTGAACAATTTTCTTAGCTAATTCTAAAGATTTCATTATAATACACAAAATAAGCTATAATCAACACACCTTACAATTCAGAGGTTAATTCTTGTAACAGTGCCATAAATCTCAAGCTTTGCAATGTCAAGCAGTCAGAAGTGTTATTTTTCTATCTGACCTCGATCCTCTCTTGGTGAGGCAAGAAAAAGGTGGCTGATTCCCTCTGCTTGAGGAAGGATAGAAGAAAGACTGATAATTAATTAATTACTAATTAATTGTGAATATCCATAATTAATTTTCCCAGTTATAGGAGGCAGCCTATGGGGATAGTTAAAAGAATAGACTCTAAGAGCCATGCCATCTGGGTTCAAATCCTGCCTTCGCCATTTATTTATTAATTTTGTGGCCTTGAGCAAGTTACTTAATCATTCTGTGCCTTAGATTTCCATCGACAAAATAAGGATACTAACATCTACTCATAATTATATTGTGAGGATTAAATGAATTAATACATGTAAACCACTTAAAAGAGCACCTAGCACATGGTGCCATATAAGTGTTTGCTATCATCACCACCACCACCACCTCCATCATCATCATCATCTTCCTAGCTGGGTGTTAGAATTGAAGGAGGTACTCCCCATCCTGCTATGATAGTCCTACTAAGTTAGCAAGGAGAAGTGTCATTTCCTACCCGTTCTGGCAATGCCACAACAGCTTCTCTTGCAATCATTCACAGGCATGGTAAGAAGTGAGAGTCACAAAGAGAGGAGAGGTCACCACTCACACCAATGGGAAAATCCTGGGCCAACAAGCCAGTGTCTGCCTCTTAAATGGAAATGGTCCTAGTGGTCAGAAGGAGTCCACATGTGTCCCACAAGCATCTAACTCATTCCTGGAGAAAATTGGGCTCAGTATTTAAGGAAACTTTTTTGTTTTTGAATCAAGCTGAGAGAAAATATTATTTATTCTTTCTGTAGAGATTTATAACCTTTATATACAGGTAAATAGAATGTCCTTGGACAATGATTTTTTGACAATACTCACCTTTCCAAAGATTGAAATGAAGCTTCTCTGAAAATGTGTTTTTTTAAACCAGAATTTCTCACTGGGAGGTTTTTAATAGCAAGCATTAATGCTGGAATGGTAATTTATAAATTATACTTAGTATTTGAAAGCCCAGTGCCCAAATAATGATGCCACTAAGCAGCACATCTAAAATAATCCCCAGAACTCACCTTGGAAAACCGCAGCATTCTGAATAATTAAGAACTTGAGCTCCATACTTGCAGACTGAAGCAGCTGTTCCATGTTCAGTCGTGCTGTTAGTTGGTATTTTTCTTCCATCTTTCTTGAGCAGCATGTTGGGCCCTTAGGGAGACATACTTGCAAATCTGATCCTGAAACGAACAAGGTTTTCATGTTTCAGTAAGCAGGATCTCTCTCTCACACACCCACACCCACACCACCCCCCCACCCACACATACTCACACATGGCAAACAGGGCAAACAATGCATTTCTTTTGAGATACAGTAAAATTTTGATTATTCAAAATTACGTTTCATCTTAACTAATCCCTGCTTTCTCCCAGTTGTCCTTATGGCTGACTCTTTTTGAATAACCATCAGAATTAATTGCCTAGGTTTGACTCATAAATTCTGCATAAACTAATTTATAGCACCAAAAACACATCACTGAACACCGATATTTAGTTTGTCTTTTAAAAGATCAATCTTCACTCCTATAATTTATTTTTCCTGATTATAATGTATGAATGAGAAGACAACCAAGAAACAATTTTCAAAATTCCAGTTATGATTTCCAAATGAAATGTATGTCTGGCCAACCCAATACTGCTTTTCAGGATAAATGATCAAAACATCAATATCATATCAAAGCTGTGTTGTTGTTTTAACTAAAGGTCTGAAGCAAGATACAAGTCATTCAACAAATATTTATTAGGTGCCTACTATATGCCAAGCACTGTGGTTGTAACAGTATACAAAGCAAAGTCCCTGCCCTCATGGAGCTTACATTCTGGGAGATAACAAACAAACAAAAATATAAACATAATGTCAAAAGGTGATAAATACTATAGAGAAAGTAAAACAAAGTAAGGAAAGGAAAACAAACTGTGGTATATCTATAAAATGGAATTCTATTTAGCCATAAAAAGGAATGAACCATTAATGCATACTACTGGAGGGACAAAACTCAAAAACATTATGCTATGTGAAAGAAGCCAGATCAAAAAGAAGCACATACTCTATGGTTCCGTTTATACAAAAGTCTAAAAAACAGAAACTAATCTAGAGTGACAGAAAGCAGTTCAGTCATTGTTAAGGGGGATGGTGGGCAGGAGGGGTAGGAGGAAGGGTTTATAAAGAGTAGTGGAGAAACTCTGGGGAGTGATGGATATGTTCATTATTTTTATTGTGGTAATGGTTTCACGGGTGTATATGCATGTCAAAATTATCAACTTGCACCCTTAAAATATGTAGTTTATTATATATCAATTATGCCTCGATAAAGGTGTCAATTGTTTTATTTATTTATTTTTATTTTTTATTTTTCTTGAGACGGAGTCTCACTCTCATTGCCCATGCTGGAGTGCAGTGGCGCGATCTCAGCTCACTGCAACCTCCACCTCCTGGGTTCAAGCGATTCTCCCAGCTTGTTTTTAATTTTGAAAAAGTAAAGTAAGGGAGATACAGAATGTGATGATTGTGGAGACTATTCTGTTTTGCATATGGTAGTCAGGGAAGGCATCTTCCATAAGGTAACATTTGAGGAGAGATGAGGAAGGTGAGTGTGAATCCGATGATTTTATATCCTCCACCAATACTAACAAATATTAGGGCTCAGTGAATATTAAGACCAATCTCCTTCCTCTCTTCAACTTCTGTCTTACTCAAACTCTTTCTCTTTTTTTTTTTTTTTTTTTGAGATGGAGTTTCGCTCTTGTCACCCAGGCTGGAGTGCAGTGGTGCTATCTCTACTCACAGCAACCTCCACCTCCCGGGTTCAAGGGATTCTCCTGCCTCAGCCTCCCAAGTAGCTGGGATTACAGGCATCTGCCACCACGCCTGGCTAATTTTTTGTATTGTTAGTAGAGATGGGGTTTCGCCATGTTGGGCAGGCTGGTCTCGAACTCCTGCCCTCAGGTGATCCACCCACCTCGGCCTCCCAAAGTGCTGGGATTACAGGCATCAGCCACGCCAGACTCTTTCTCCAATTAGCATTTGTTGATCTCCTTCTGTGGTGGCTGTGAATATGGGCATCTCAGATCTTCTACTGTGGGGAATGTAATTGACTAACGGTCCCAGCTGCTGCCCTTTGAATTCACCACCACATTGTGCCTAAGCCACATTCCCTGGGGGCTGCTCCCAGCCAATGACTGAGCATGGCAAAGATACTAAGTCCTGTAACCCAGGACTTTGCTCACAGGGGACTTTGGCTTGAGGACTCCCCATTGACCTTGCCAAACTTTCTTAAAACGGCACTGCAGTCTAAGATTCCTCCTACTCAACCTTCCTTCCTTTCCTCTCTCTTCCGCAAGGGTCAGACCTGCACCATGGTCTGATGGCTTTTCCGGCCTCCTTCAGCTCCCTCCTCATTTTCCTTCATAAGTGTTTTCCCCCAATAAATCCCTTGCACATCTATTCCATATTGGATTAGATATGAATCCAACTGGCATCTGCTTCTCAGAGAACCCAGTCTAACATACCTTCTATATGCCAGGCACTGTGCTACATGCTGGAGGTACGACTTTGAACAAGAGAAATTTAATCCCTTCTCCAAAGAAGTTCACCGTCTAAAGGGACTAGCAGAGATAAATAGCTAGTGCATAGTAAATGAGTGCAATAAAGCAAACTAAGAAGGTAGAATGAAAAAAAAATGTGTATATGGGATATAAGGATGACTCCCCTAAAGTTTTACAAGGTCCTCAGAAAAGCAAGTTTCAAGAAATCTTACTGAAGTCATACTAGAAAGCATATTCAGACATTTTAGACAGTTTTTCAATAATTGGAGGTTTTATTTTTTTAAAAAATGAGGGGAGACTAGTTAGCCCTAAGTCACCAGAACATTTATTTTTATTACAACATCTTATTTCCCTAGGAATTTCAGTTGATCATGTCCTTAACTTATGTGTCCAGATTTTCTTAATTTAGGAATGAAATTCATCAAGTTTTGCCTCACATGACATCACTGCTGGGGTCCAGGGTATTGACTCCAAGCTCTCCACTTCACCCTTCTCAAGGGAGCTGCTGACAAAAGCAGTAAAGGAGAACACAGATAATACATATCACCAAACTGAACCCAGCACTGTAATTTATAGTACTAGATGGAAAGGTGATATTTAATGTCAAAATACCATTTGGGGTCTGCAGACATAGAGTTCAGATTTATCTCCTATAAATTTCAATCTCATATACAAGCCTTAGACTGATTTTCAATATGGTCTAAGCTTAAAGCTTTATGATTATCTTCAGAAAAAGTAAAGAAACAGCTAGTTCTAGCTCACCGTGTTCTTACTACATGAAGTTACAAAATGTAATGCTATTCTAGGAATAGGAACTGATGCAGTTTACTGGACCAAGAAGGAAAAGAGTCTCCTTGGGTAAGAGTAGCTAACCTAAATTTAAACAATGCTGGTTGGGACACATATGTAGACATGAAAAATCCTATGTGGCAGGTACATTCACATACAAAGTTCCTGTTCATCTAGCAAGGCTTTATTTACTTTCTTGATAAACTGATGCCTAAGTAGTACATGTTCAAAATATCATATTTAAATAAGTTCATAAAATTAATCGTTATAGATAAAATACTTTGTGTTTCTAAATTTGCATTGACAATCACTTCCAGTTTTCAGGAATGGTTGAGTTTATTTGGCAGGGTGACTGTTAGTACTTGTCCTATTCCCACCAGCTCTAGGTAGTGGGAGTTATCAAATAAAAGGGCTCAGATCTTTTCTCAGTGAAGTGCTATGAGTGGTTCAGATCTTAGAAGGTAACAAATTGTTGCTTGATGTACCTACATGGGTCCGGGAATGACTCTTTGAACTACCATGACACCAGTTTGATTTGCCTTTGATATGATAATTCATATAGTAATTTAGAGCTTGCATACAGTATGTCCCTTCCCTGAGTTGGCCAAGTCTCATCATTTTATAAACTCCCACCACCTGAAGAATCAGGTAAGCCAAAAATCTTTAAAAGAATAAAACTTCAAATGAGAACTTTTGGGAAAACATGTCAGATGTCCTGAAGAAAGGTATATATTATATCCAAATATAAGTGGATATGTTGCAATATTTACCCTCCCTCCCAGTTATTACTGCTTGGTTAATGAGTGAACTGGTATAATTGATCTATGGGCTAAAAGTTAGCTATAGATTTAAGGAAATACAACATCCATAAACTGATTAAGAATTCAGAATTTCCAAACCAGGAAGGAGAGAAATACATGCCAAAGGAAAAGATATTTTGTATTAAGTAAATTTCATATAAATTTCAGTAAATTTCACAGACCAGCTTTTAAGAAAAGCCCCATCACAAGACAGCATGAGGAAGAAGCCTAGGTGAGCTAGGCATGCCTAAATGAAATGACAATAATGAAATATAACTATTTCAATGTATGGACATGTGCATGAAAGAAATAAAACAGAAAGAACACAGAAAACAGAAAGAAACAGAAAAAGAATTTAGAGGGAATTCTCATTAAGTAAACAAAGAATTAACCTGGAAACTGAATCCCAAATGGAATGAAGAAAAATTAAACCAAAAGCAGATGACTAAGGAGATAAGCCAAGAACTGGTACGTACTTGCATGAATAAAAGCAGAAATGTAAATTCAAGAAATAAGATGCCACCTACAAAAGACATACTAAATACAAAAGCACTCTTTAAATATATGAGGGACAAAGGAAAATTAAAAGAAAATAACCCCTTTATTAGATATAAGGGACAAGTAATTGTGGAGCCCAGCTATCAAAGAGGAGTTCTCACTTTATTATTATTATTTTTTTTTTTGTAAAAATGGAATTCAGCTGGGAAAAAGGAATGGAGACAAGCAATATAGCCTGGGATGGAGATAAGGAGAAGACTTAGCAATTGACTATTCAAATGAGCCAGAAAGGTTCAGCTCTTTAGGGCTTAATAACTTGCATTCCCAGACGCTAAAAAAATTAACTGAAGTCATTACAGGGCTGCTAGTTCCCATTTATATTGAAGGGTTAAAAAGTACCTTCATACTATAATCTCCTCTCCTAAACTGTAAGTTCCTGAAGAGCAGAGAATGACTCCCATCTCCTTTGGGATACTCCTTCACTCCCATTCAGCCCTGTACACGTAGTGTTGAATTAATGAGGGCTGCAGATTGAGAATACTAACAAAGAACTTTGTGTCTGTCTATATCTAAGAAGAGCGAGTGGAGTCTGGGCATGGTGGCTCACACCTATAATCCCAGCACTTTGGGAGGCTGAGGTGGGAGCATCCCTTGAGCCCAGAAGTTTGAGACCAGCCTGGGCAACATAGTGAGACCCCGTCTCTATAAAAAAATTTTTTTTAATGTAGCTAGGCATGGTAGTGCATGCCTATGGTTGCAGCTATTTGGGAGGCTGAGGAGGGAGGATCACTTGGGCTCAGAGGTCGAGGCTATAGTGAGCCATGATGGCACCACTGCACTCCAGCCTGGACAACAGAGTGAGACCCAGTCTCAAAAAAAAAAAAAAAAAAGATAAAAAAGAAAAAAGATCAAGGGGAGGCAGATGACCCTGAAAACGTTACATCTGTACACTTAACTTGGATCTTGGAAAAATATTTTAAAATACCAAAAAAGTAAACTACCAACGCCTGGCCAACATGGCGAAACCCCATCTCTACTGAAAAAAAAAAACAAAAAAAAAACAGCCAGGCAATGATGGCACACACCTGTAATCCCAGCTACTCCGGAGGTTGAGGCACGAGAATCGCTTGAACCCAGGAGGCGGAGGTTGCAGTGAGCTGAGATCGTGCCACTGCACTCCAGCCTGGGAGACAGAGTGAGACTTCGTCTCGAAAAAAAAAAAAAAAAAAATTCCAAACATCTTGAAGATACAATAAATAGATGTTTCAGTTGAATGAACTATGAAGTAATTTATTACTAATTATTTTAAGACAACTTCTCGCACATTGGGTCCAGTCATACAAGTAAAAGGGGATATTTGAGCTATGGAAGCTTTTCTTCTGGGGGATTACTCCACTCCTAGAGGCTAACCACAGATGGTCCACAGAAGGCTTTCTTCTGAGGCATACTCTTGTGACAGGAGATCTTTTCAGGCCTGGCTACCTGTGGCTTGGCCTTCTTGACCTCCATCACAGACTCTTTCCTTTGGGCCCACTTCTCGCTCTTTGTTAGCTCCATTTAAATATCTGACCTTTTAGACTGCTCCTGGTTTTCTTTAGTCACCTCCCCCAGGAGTGGGACTTCAGCTTCTCTTTGCTATGAAGTCCTATGCTTACCACATTCACTTGGAGACCCCATTCCAGGCCTAATCCCTGTCCATACTTGGAAGAGGAAAGCCAACAGTGTGTATAGGGCTGTTTCAATGTGTCAGTTCTATTGGATTTTTATTCCAAATCAGCATTAATGGCTTCGAGGTCAGTATCATCACAGGCACTAGTGGGCAGCAAATAACAAAACACTTATGATTCCTCAGGTCAAGTTGTTTACAATTTAATCCTAGCCCTATCACTTGCTAGCTGCACAAGCAAGGGTAGGTTATTCAACCTCTACCTAACTTTTTGCCCTTATCTATAACATGGGATCATCAATAGTACTTAGTTATTACAAAAATTAAGTGAGATTATGCATGTGAAGCTCTTAGTCTTTTTGATACAAAGTAAATATTCAATATGCATTAATTAAAAGTAAACCAAAGATAAATTCATGCTGAGAGACTAGACTTTCACACAAAATAATAGCTAGAGAACAGTAAAAGTTGGTATACGGTTACGTGACAAAATATGCAGTGTATTTTCTGAGGTGGAAGAAATAGTCTACATTCTAATTAGGTTAGTGGTTACATGGGTGTACACATTTGTCAAAACTCATCAAACTCTTCACTTAAAATGAGTGCATCTTATTGTTTGTAAATTATATCTCAATAAAGTTGACTTTTAAAATATGTGATATAGACAACATTTGCTGGATAAGGGAATGCTCACCAGAGGCTTTAGGAGTCAAAGAAGACTTCCAGGAGAAGGTGAGGCTTGAGGTAGACCATACAGAATGGAAAAGATGTGGAGAGGCCAATGGGTGAAATGTGTTTGGCAACAGTGGAATAACAGGGCAAAGCTAACGTAACTGCAGACTGGCTAGACCCTGGGGCGTAATAGCTTATCAGGTAAGACGGACCCAAATTTGAAGGGCCTTGAATGCAGGCAGAGACCTGTGGGCTTGACTCCTAGGCAGTAATGGACCACTGGAGCTTCTCAAGCAGAGACATAATATGATGAAGAGTGCTGTTTAGGAAGATTAGCCATACACCTTGAAATTGGGAAATGGACTAAATAATCCCTCAAGGTCACTTCCAGGTCTCTGATTCTCTAATTACCTTTATCATGTTCTATATGTTGGTTATTTTACTAGACTGCAATTTTAGTTAATAACTACAAATTGTCAAAAATCACATTAAAGAACAGAAAAAATATTAATGTAGACCTTGATCCTTACACTTTTCTAAGAGCAGATAAAGCATATTCAAACAGCAACAGAAGAGAATGAATCGTCAGGGCTCAGTAACAATGAAAATTGAAATCTTTTCTACATATATATATGATGATTTGACACATTTCATTGCCAAGGTCTGCTTTATGAATGGCAGATTATTTTTTTTTTGCTAACAAAAGTACTTTGTGCTGAAAATAATAATGCATCATCATTAAATTAATATTAAACAAAAGAATTAATGATATCCCAAACTGGTTGCTTCATGACTTGTAGGGAAAATAATAGATGCCTATTAAAATCATCCAAAGGATTAAGTACAGGTTGCTCTACTGATGAACCAAAAAAAGCCATAACAGGCATTTTTTAAAAGGTATTTTTTAAAATGCAGGACAAGTCAATTTGCCATCCAAAAATATGAACTAATTTCCTTAGCATATAATAGTGACTTGCTATTGGAATGACGCCTTTTCCCCTAATTAATCATTATCTAAACCACATCTTACACGCTCATTTAATTTCTCACTAATCAAGATAGGAATACAGATGAAAGAAATGGCTGCATTAAAAACCGGTGGGGAAAGTGATGATTGCTGGCGAAAGAAATCATCTTAGGGAACCCAGCTGAAGGTTACCCTTCTGTTATTTAGCCTGAAAGAACATGACCTTGCAGAGGGCGCACCTGGGTATCAGGAGCTCAGACTTTAAATCAAAGACCGTGCCTGGGGCCACCATGGACTCTGCCTCTGTAAAAGGCAGGCCAAAATGTCACTACCACACTGGAGTACTGGGAGTTTAAAGCAACCCTGGAGATAAGCCATTCTCTAAGCCCGAAAATTAAAGAATGAATTACCTTTATCTTTACTGCCAACTGTCAATTAACTGCCTATCATTTCATGCCCAGTAAAGGTTGAATCCCCGGATCACTACACTCTCCCATAAAGAGGTTCTTCCTGGACCACTTTACCAACCAGTGGTCAACATGTGCTCTGAGAATACAAATTCACGGATTATATCCACCTTGCCAAAGTGGTGAACAATTCATTCATCCAACATTTACTGAATGCCTACTTTATGCCAAGGACTATGCCCAGCCCAAGGAATATAATAATGAACAGGACATGGTCCCTGCACCAGAGTTCATGAATTGGTGTAGAAAATGGACTCTCAAATTAACTAGAAACCTTTCACTCATTCTGGATACTTCACTCACACCCTCATCTGCTATAGCCAAATGTCACCAAATGCTACTGATTTTGCTTTCTAAATGTAATCATTCCCCTCCTTTCCATTGCTGCCTCATCACCTCACCTTCTTTCACTTGGACAACTAATAACAGCCTCCAAACTGGCCTTCCTGCCTCTATACCCTTCTCCACCCAAGTCCCAGAGAGATATTTCTAAAGTACATATCTGATTATGTCATTCTACTTCTTTAAAAACCTCCAAGAAAATGGAGTAAGGGCACAGGGGTGTGAAAGTGGGTGGCATCTTCAGGCACTGCCAAGGAACCTGGCAAGGCTAAAGGGAAAATTGAAGTGGTGGAGAGTGGCAGAAGCCAGATGACAAGGAGCTATGTGAACCCTGCTATAAGATGACTACTCGTTATCTTTGGACTGGATTCCCATGGGAAAGAATGTTTATGGGAGCAGAAGGAGATGAACTCCAAAAGCTTTCTGTCCATTGAATTCCCATGGAACTCTCCAGTCTTTGTAAAGACACTTCTCACACTCTCCATATTGCAACAAAGTTATATATGCATGCCTTATTTCCACTAGATTTAAGTTCCTTGAGGGAAGGACCCTTGACTGATTCATCTTTGTGTCTCAAGGGGCCCATTGTAGTTTGGGCTTGATGTTCTCCCCTTTCACTTGGAGGTAATGTCAGAACTTCAAGAGAGTTCAGTTTTAAAGGAACTGGGTCAGATTAATTGATGCTACTAGAGCAACTTTTAGAAAAGCGAAAGTATTCACACACATACACGCACATCATTGATTATTTAGATGAGGGGAAACACCCTAATAAAAAGAAAACTGGGTTGGAGAACAATGCCAGCTATGCTGGAGTTGGGATGCAGAATCTTCTAGTTTAGAATTCTGCCAGAGGGACTAAACTGAGGTAATTTTCCTGCCTCCCCTAGTCACTTCTTCACTAATTGTTATTCTACTCAGATAAGTAGCTGAGATCCTGTCTTTCAGAAGATGTTTAATTTTTATTTTTCAGATACAATCTTTAAATATGCAGACCTGAGGCAGAGCTGAGAATTTCAACACCCTAGGCCCAATCTAAGTGCTAGGTCCCTCCCCAACATGTATGAAATCACATCAGAGGGAAAAGAGCTCTTCCCTATCAAAGCTAAAATGTTATTATCTGCTCTGCTACCAAATCAGCTGTGTGACTTTATCAAGTGTGTTCCCAAATCTGGGCCTGTTTTCCTCAAAGGGATTGGACTAGCAAATCTAAGTTTCCCAATTGTAGGGTAATCAATATTCACTGAGCCCATTCTCAACCGGGCATTGGGAGGACACAAAAGAAGCAAAGGACTTGCTTTTGCCCTTTTAGGAAGGCTTTGTCAATATCACTTGAATATACATGAATACGGATATGGGGCTAAGGCAAAGACCAACAAGTTGGCCTTTATAGCATTGTATCCCGAGTAATAACCACATGTCCTTTTACGTATATGCCCCTGTATCTCCAGAGGCCAACTAATGGCAGATATCCTCCTGATGGATGGCATGCAGTGGCAAAGGGAAAAACTCTGAAATCAGACAGACCAGAATGTGAACCTCAACTTGGCCATCCACTTAGCTGTGTGATCTTAGGCAAGTTACTTAATCTCTGAGCCTCAGTTTCCTTACCTATAAAATGGAGACAATAACACCTACTCTCAAGGTCGTTGTGAGAATTAAATTAAACTCTTATTTAATGTTTTCCAAACACATGCCTCCATTTCCTGCTTCCCTGTTTCGCTCATGCTTTTCCTGTCTCTGAAGCACTCTTTCCCTAGCTTCAGCTATTAAAATATTCTCATCCATAAGGTCTCTCTCAGGTGTCTTTCATGTTTCTCCCCTCCTCTCCAAATGAACTCTTTGAGCTGTTATCTCTCAGAATTTTCAGTACATTTTGTACTTCTCTAACAATGTGTTTTGCAATCTAGGTTTTGTAGTCATTGGTATACCTTTCTTATCCCTACTATTAAGTTATAGGTTTCTGTGGGCAAGAGCTATATTTTGGCCATCTCTGTATTCCCTGACATGGCCTAGTGTCCAGTACATAGTACACACTCAATAAATGGTTGCTGAATTAATGAACAAATATTAGTCAACAATGACAGCCTACTTCCTATACATAGTAATCTCCCTGTCTCTTGAGGCATTCAGGCATAATTTGGGTAGCAATGTCATATACCACAGAATGGACTCCTACACTAGGTAGGAGGGAGGCTGAATCTGATGACCCCCAGGGTTCCTTTCTCTCTGTCTCCATGAAGGCCACACTCTAACTCACTAATCTCTTGACACACCACAGTTGTCACTGGTATGCTCTGATAATGCATCAGAGGAGAGATGCCCCACAGCTATAAATGTTAGAACTGGTCTTTTTGTCATAAGCAAGTGTGACAGCATTTCTTCAGAGAATATCTCATCTGTGAAAACCATATATTTACCACTTTGCACGCAAGTTGTACCTAAAACTCAGTATGCCTGAATCTAAAAAGGAAGCCTTTTACTTCACAGATGTTCTGGCTTCTAAAATTCCCTGTAGCTGATCTTTCAGCAAACCACAAAGACCAGGTGGAAAGCTGCAGTAGATTGCAAGTGCACCACTGCCTTGATCCTACAGATCCTGCAAAAAGGTTTTTCAGGTGCATAATAAGCAACAATTGTCTTCCCGTGGCAAAAATGCTTAGAAAAAATATTATATTTTTTCAGAAAAAAAGTCCAACAAGAATGATGAGGTAAGACCTAAAGCCCATGGTGAAATGGCTTAACCAAAGTAGTAACTCACCAATGATGACACATGTAGACATTACTGGGCAGAAACATTTAGGTCAGGTAAAGGGGGAAAGAGTGTATTAGTTTCCTAGGGCTTCCATATCAAATTACCTCAAATTGGGTGGCTTAAAACAACTGAAATTTATTCTCTCACAGCTCTGGTGGCCAGAAGTAGATCTGTCTTGTTTCAGGCCTCTTCTTCTGATCCAGTGACTTGGATAAGACTCATTGTTTCAGACCTCTTTTTCTGATCTTGTTCAGAACTCTTCTTCTGATCCAGTGACTTGGGTAAGTCATTTTATTTCCCAGGTCCTTAATTTAACCATTTAAAAAATGAGTTAACAGTAGTTGCCACCCATATCCCCCTCAGGAAGCACACTGACATTTTTGACACTTTACAACTAACTTTAAGTCATTTTATTTCCCAGGTCCTCAATTTAACCATTTAAAAAATGAGTTAACAGTAGTTGCCACCCACATCCCTCTCAGGAAGCGCACTGACATTTCTGACACTTTACAACTAACTTTAAGATTTCTTCAAACAAGTTCCTCCTTACAGTAGAGAGTTCTGGTAAACTGGTATGATTCAGAAGGCCCCAGAAAGCTCTCCTCTATATGGTGGGTTGAATGGTGTCACCCCCCCACCCCCAATATATGTCCATGTCCTAATCCCTGGAACCTGTAAATGTGACCTTATTTGGAAAAACGGGTCTTTGCAGATGTAATTAAGGATCAGGCTAGAGATCTTCCTCCAGCACAGGACAGAAGGAGTAGTGGGGAGGGAGGCAACCCAGAACACCTGGATAGGACTGGACTGGAGAGGTGTCAATCCTCCTGGATTATCTAGGTGGATCCTAAATCCAAAGACAAGTGCCCTTATAAGAGACACACAGAGGAGAGACACAAGAAGAGTAAAAGGCCATGTGAGGATGGAGGCAGAGATTGGAATGATACAACCACAAACCGAAAAATGCCTGGAGCCACCAGAAGCCGGAAGAGGCGAGGAATGATTCTCTCTGAGAATCTATGAAGAGAGCACAGCCCTGCTGACCCATTGATTTTGGACTTCTGACCATGAGGGCTGTGAGAGAATAAATTTCAGTTGTTTTAAGCCACCCAATTTGAGGTAATTTGATATGGCAGCCCTAGGAAACTAATACACTCTCTTTCCTCCTCTACCCAACCTAAATGTTTCTGCCTAATAATATCTAAATGTTTCATCATTGGTGAGTTACTACTTTGGTTAAGCCATTTCATCAGGTGTTGTCTTCATGTATAGCACTCTGTGAGTAATGCCCTCATACCTCAGGGCTAAAGACTTTACTAGGAATCTTCCTCTAGCACAGGACAGAAGGAGTAGGGGGGAGAGAGGCAACCCAGAACACCTGGATAGTACTGGCGAAGTGTTAAAAAGGGGGGAAAGATCAAGAAAAAGATAAACAGGGACTAAAACCAAATTTTCTGTAAGGTCAGCTTTGAAGAAGTAATATTAATAGAGGTCGAATACTACTTTAACAGCAATAGTCCCATATAATAAGAAGGAAAAAGTCTTGCAGAAGCAAAAAATACTAATAATATTGTCTCCGTTGTTGGCCCATATTCCAGAAAGTCTGTTAGAAGAATGCTCAGGCCAGTCTAAAAGCCTCATTCTCACTGCTCAAAGGCCTTTCTTTTGTTATGCTTACCAAATTAGGCATATTTTGAATACATGAAAAAAATTGTTTCAAGCTATTAGCAATTGAATAATCATAAAGGGAGCTAGGCAATAATGAAAGATGCAGATCAGTCTGGGCCTCTAGCACAACTCTGAATTTGATATGAGCTTTTCTTCACATTCCCCCATCCTGGTCTTCAGCATTCCTGGAGATGTTGTTTAACAAGCTCCCAGGCAAATCTTTCCAATGCCCAACTGCCCTTACTGTTAAGATGCTTCTCCCAGCTCTAATAGCTAACTTAAATTTCAGTTTCAAGCTATTGCGCCTTGTAATTACATTCTCGGCCACTGTAAATAATCCGTGCCCTCTATTATATCTTTCCCCTTTCCCTATGATAGGAACCTGTGGAAAAAGGAATCAGTTGCCTTGTTAGTACAACATACACACTGCACCTGAGCAAAATGCAACCAAAAGAAAATCAAACACTCACTCTTGATCCCCAAGTGAGAAGCGCTGTTATTGATCTTTTCCTTTTTCCCATTCTTCAGCTTATCCGAGTGTCTATACTAACGTGCTCTAGTGCTGTGGCATTTATGCCATCTTGGGGAATAGCTGTGTAAATGCTCCAGTAATTTTATACATCTTCAACATAGTGTTGTGTTAGAACTTGAGTATCTGAAGGACTGGGAAGGATAGATTTTCCTCCTTCTCCTACCCTCATGTAATGCAAATCAGAATCCTCACTAATTCACCCTCCTTCTGCATGTTACTAAAGTCTAGACTTGGTGGCAACCCTTTGCTGTGGAAGAGATTTAATGGAGGAGAAAGTGCACAGGAGTAGAGTTGGCAAGCAAAGCACTGCAGAGCAACTATAAGAAACTTGGAGACACAAGAGTTCTTGGTAAGCTGACACTGGAAGCTAGAGGACATTGTTTCCAAAACACCCACACGTACATTAGTGAATTCACTTTTCTCTGAACCAAATGTTTCCTAAAATTGAGGGAAATATTAGGTTATGAATGCAACACATAAAAGACTTTTCAATGATGCTCAGTAATAACTTTTTTACTCCTTGCTTTCTTCAGGAGCTATGAAAAACACAAATAAATTATCCAAACAGGTGATTTGGAGATTTCCCTTCCATTCCTATGATTTTAGTGAAAAACTCAAAAACAGGTAAGAGTAACTTCATTCTCCCATCAAATCGTGGGTGATTCAGACACAGAGATCTCCAGATCCCAGTGTGGGCTCCAAGAGGTAGCACCAGGAGGGCTCTAGATCAAGCGGAATGAACCAAGCCCGGATCCAGAGTCTCCCTGTGGCTTGCCAGTCTTATATAACTTGTCTTCAGAAAACCACCAGCTCTTGAGAGGACAGCAGTTTGGTTCAGGAATATCTGCCTCATTTATTTTTTAGTTTTTTTGTTTGTTTGTTTTGTTTTGTTTTGTTTTTTTGAGACAAGATTTTACTCCCATTGCCCAGGCTGGAGTGCAATGGTGCAATCTTGGCTCACTGCAACCTCCACCTCTCAAGCTCAAGCGATCCTCCCACCTCAGCCTCCCAAGTAACTGGGATTACAGGTGCACAGCACCCTGCCCAGCTAATTTATTTTTTATTTTTGTAGAGATGGGGGGTTTTGCCATGTTGCCCAGGCTGGTCTTGAAATCCTGAGCTCAAGCCATCTGCCCACCTCAGACTCCCAAACTGCTGGGCGGCATGAGCCCCCGTGTCCAGCCTGCTTTTTACTTTTTAAGGGAAAACTGAAAGGGAAATGGTGACACTATGAGGCCAGTTGGCCCAAACTGTGCTGACCATGCATGTCTTAGGAGTGCTGGGTTCAAGGTAGCTGATGCTACACTGGGTTGAGGCAATGATGGAAACAGGTTGATACAATCATTGAGGCAGTTCAACTCAAAGGATGACCTTCACCAAACAGGAAAAGAAATACCTATAACCCCAGGCTGCTGGGCTGCCTTCGTGACGTAGCATTCCCACAGGTTCAAGCCACTGGTCTTCCCATTTCTTCCTCTTTCCCCCTCAATCAACGTGGGGACCACTCCATACATGGCCGTCATCTGTCTACATGTCTGCTTCTCCTACCAAGAGCAGGGAGAGGGGAGTATTTGAATTTGAATCCCTAGCATCTCACACATACTGGGTTCTCAAAACTGATTTGAGGAGTAATTCCTACAAATGCTGAACCCATCACAAGAGTAATCATTAGGAACATGGCTCTGGAACCAGACTAACTGGGTTTGATTAATTTCATAGCTATTTGATCTTGAACAAGTCATTAAACCTCTCTAAGCCTCAGTTTCCTCATCTGTAAAATGGGGGAAATAATGCTATCCACCTGGTAGTGCTGTTGTGAGGATTAAGTAGGATGTTGCCCATAAAGAGCTTAGCACAGTGCCTGGCTCAATAAATGTTAACGATTATTAGCACCGCCCCCATCACAGGTGCTCAATAAAAACTTGCTGAATTGAAGTCACACTAGTGGGAATGACTAGCAGATGTGAAGGCAACCTAGGCTTTTTTTTTTTTTTTTCCTTTTTAGTTTTTCCCACCTCACTGCACCAGATGACCTCTGTGAATGTTTTTTCTGTTTGTTTTTGTTTTTTAAGAAGAGAAAAAGGATAGAATAGGGGATACTTAGGCTGCACTTTTGCACTGATACCCATTTTTCATTCGGGGCAGAAAACCAAGTCTGGCAAAGTCAGGCACATGATTTTCCAAGAAATATAACAAGGCTATTAAAAACCCTAAATTAAAATTGTATAATGAGCATGAATCTGAATACATTTAAATGTCCTCTAGATCCAGTAATTCCAGCAACATCCTAATATATTTTTAAGTGTGTTTTTGCAACTGTGAGGAGACCAAGGCTCTAAAACCGCAGAATTTCTTCAGGGGTGGGGGTGGAGCGGCAACACACAATTGTCATGAAAATTAACCCCTGAAAATGCACAGGACTTTATTACCAAATGGATGCCTGAGGAGATTACTAGATTTTTAGGGTCTTTACTATAAAGAGAGCAACCTGCATGCCTGAAATAATTAAGAAGAAGAGACTCAATTATCCAGTAAACTGAAATTTCAAACCACCCTGCTTACCTAAATGAGAAAAGCTGCTTAGACTAAAGCGTCATTACTTCTATTTAGACGAGCCTTAGCAAAGATATACAAGGAGCTAAAGAATGGGACCCCACATTCTTCCCTAAGCCACAACAATGCCTGTTTATGTAAATAGGATTTTCAATAACACAACAGAATCTGAAAAAAATGTTTTCATTGTTGTCTCTGAAAACATGCAAATGCAGAAGATGAAAGTCAAGGGGCTTTCACTATGATGGGCACTGAATACCCTAAAATATTTATTCTACGTGAATCTGAGCCTGGATTCCAAGTGCATCTAAGAAACAGGCAATGAGGATTTCTCCTTTAAAAAAAAACATCTGAGTGCAATATGAGGAGGCACAAAGGTTTCTCTGACTCCATGGCAAGTTGAATGCATATGCAAAAAAAACCCAGTTTAAAAAGAAATAAAAATAGTAGTAGATATCTATTTACCTTTATTTGGCAGCCCCTTCCAAAATCTGGGCCAAAATATAAATATCCTCGCCTCCATCATCATCACTAGATGACAATCAAACACTCCTACACGACCATAACAACCTCCAGGCACAAACTAAAAGCTCATTAAAGAGTATATGAAGGCTATTTCTAGAAGAACTAAACAAAGAAGGAAAGAACTATTAGCAAAATTAATTAGACGATTCATACTTTTGACAACTATTACTATTTGTTTAAACTCAAGTGTCTAACTCCTTTACTGACAGGTATTGATGACTATAGCGGTACCACATATCTAGAGTTTTAAACTGACCTTGTAGCTTTTTGATTCAAGAACTCAGGTTTTGACCTGTACTCCGTATATCAGCCTTCCTGTTGCTGTTTAGGCAGCTGATAAGAGACAGAAATCCTTCTTGCTCATTAGGCCACTAGCTGCTGTTAAGCAAAGGGCTGGGGAGGGGCGTGCTCAGTGGCCCAGAGGAATGTGCCAGGCTCCACATATAAAGCCAGCTCCGATCTGGGGTTAAGAATTTAACCTTAAAAGGCTGACAAGTCATAAATTTGCTTGAGGTTCATATATATGTGTGACTTTCACAGTTTATATTTCCTAGCCAGGACCCAGAGTCAAAACATGCCTCCTGATTAATGAATGGTACTAATTGTTATTCCTGACTTGAGAACATTAGTCTTTATCCATAATATTTTCTTAAAAAACACACAATCTCATACCTAAAACTCTCTGGCTTAAGGGAGTTTGGATAACCAGTTAGAAAAAAAAAAATAGGAAGAAGAACCTAATGTTATCTGTTACTTGGTGCTACTATTTTGGTAGTCAAGATTGACTAAAAGGCTTCCATTTAATTGTGTCCATCAAGCAAAGTGCAAAGGAATGTCCTCCAAATCTAAACATCTGAGATAAAGCAACTATCTGCGACTCTATGCAAAAAAATGAGCTGGGGGTTGGGGTGGTGGGAAGGTGGGGGACAGGGCTTAAATGTCTTCAAGCACATTTTGTCTAACTTATCTTGTTAAATATTTATACATAAGTGCATAACCTAACAACCTTGGCCAAGCTTGGAAGAGATAATAGATACAGGACAAACAACAGAGCCCCATAAGTATAAAGACAGAAAAAATACCAAGGAATAGTCCAATTGGAATACAATCTCTAACCTGCAGTCAAAATTGAAACTGGGACAATAAAACCCCACAAGCAAAACAATGTCCCTGAAGTGTGATAACTTCATCAGGGAAAAGCAGGTTATAATTTGGTTAGCTTACAAGGTAGGTGTCAGTTTTAACCCACACTAGTGCTGTTTCAAAGGGGCTCCCTTACCTTTAGAAAAAAGGAAAGCATTCAATGTAAGAAAAGAGATTTCTAAGAACAAAGATGCAATTTTCATTTATTGAGAGTTATGACAAGGTGAGACAGAATGTAAACTACATAGCAATGATCTGAGGTACACAAGTCAGGTCATCTAGCCTTGTTCTATCTGTATAGAAAGCTTTTTAAATACTCAGTTCTTAGAAAATGGAATGTAAATTCATTGGTGTATATTTTAGGGCTCTTCATTTTCAAACTAAAGAATAGTATTTTACAATATCCCAAGATAAGTGAACCAGGTACCCAAATAAAATATGTGGGCAGAAATTGAAAGCCTGTTTTCTCTCCATTGAGGACAGACAGAAGTGGAGAAGGCAGAGGAAAATGGAGGAAGAGAGAGGAGAGATGGAAATCAGAAGCTACGGGGAAAGGAAACACAGCTTAAAACTAAAATGCAGAGGAAAATATAAAACATTCCACTCATCTTTTTTTTAAGAGAGAACAAGAAACAAAACCATTTAATAAATATAAAAAACCATAAAGCACCTTCTGTTCTAAATTATAATCAGTTGAGAGAGGGTGTGAGGGTAGGAGGAAGGGGAGAAAGGAAGATGCGGAGAACAGTCCAACAGACAGAAGGAGGGCCCTCAGTAGCTTCAGAGGTATATTGAGCCCCAGGAGGGCTGTGATGAGAGTGCACAGAACATCCGTTGTTCCCCTTAACTGTGGGTGTTAGAGTAACCTAGGCTACTTCTTATCACTACTCTATGAAATGTTGAGGAGCTTCTCAAGAATCTTACCCATTTTACCCCGAATTATTAGTTGGTAGTAAATTTCATTACCACTAGGATCTAAGTTGAAGCTAAAACTGGATATTGTTGGGAAAAGACTCTGAATGATTGAATAAATGCTGGTTCCAACATCTCCTTCAAGCTTCATAAATGAGGCAACCTTACACTCTCAAAGAACAAAGAAAAAGCAATCTGACAGCTTTTGAAGGCCAAAAAACCCTTCAGGCAACGTTATTAAATTGACCCACAGCACTGAAGTTTTAAAGCCAAGAAATGACTTAGGTTTTAGAAATTAACACTTGTATAAAACCTTCAGAATACCATGGGGA
Organism: Pan paniscus; assembly: GCF_029289425.2. Classification (NCBI taxonomy): domain Eukaryota; kingdom Metazoa; phylum Chordata; class Mammalia; order Primates; family Hominidae; genus Pan; species Pan paniscus. The sequence goes on from NC_073272.2 coordinate 133,403,965, forward strand.
AAATAATCCTTTATTTCAGAAATAAACTTTGAAGTTTGAAAACAAAGCAGAAAACCTGTTTCTGAAAACAGAAAGGACTATTTGAAACACTGAGCACAGTTCTTCCACAGCTCTTTGAAACTCTTCAACAGTTCCACTCTGACTTCTGGAGATGGCCAAGTAAGATATACCCCAGAATGCTAGCAAAAGAAAAAGTGAGAAACCATTAGTTCCCTATGGGAAGAGCCAAATGATCTCAGGAGATAGCTGCCTCTGGTCACATTAAATTAAGCCAAGGCCAAGACTAGAGGTTCTACCCATCTAAGGCAGCAAAGGCAGTACTTTCCAACTAGTTACAAATTATTAGCCACTGAGCAGAGATCCTACTGGCTCTCCCTAGCCCATTCAATATCACATTCTCATTCATTGGCTCAGTCTGTTATACTTAAATAGAGGGCATGCACGCCAAGGCCATAAGAGTGAGAGACATAATAGACAGAGGTAGACTTGCAAGATTTAGTCACTTAATTTGGGTGTGGGATGGGTAAAAGGAGAAATCAAAGACAATTTCAAGGTTTCGAGTTGGTGCCAGACAGAGATACCATCACCAGAAATATAGAACGTTAAGGAGAGGCAGGTTTGTGTGGATGGGAAAAGAAAATAATGGACTAATTTTTGGCTCTGTTGAAAATGAAGCACTGGCAGGACTTCCAGATGGACATGTCCAGCAGACAACTGGGAAATACTGAGCTGAAGAGCAAGGAAGAGGTCAGGTTGAAAAGAGATATGGGAATCATTCAAAGAGCAAAGATAATGAAGTCATGGGAATGGATGTGGGAATAAGCAAAGAGAGAACGGAAAGGGCAAAAGACAAACACTACTGGGACACTTACATCCAAAGTGTAGGAGGAAGAGGGCAAACAAGCAAAGACTGAAGCGAGTAGGAAGGGAACCCAGAGTACACAGTGTCACAGAAGTTGACAGAGTATGGGAATTTAAGTCAAATACTTTATATCCAGACTATATCCCTTCCTCTCATACTCCAGTAGGTATTCTGGAAACAGCATGAACTATGGAGTAAGACAAACCTGGGTGAAAATTCCGGCTCCGCCACTTACACAACCTTTGGGAAAGTAAACCTTTCTGAGCCTCAGTTTCTTCATCTGTAAAATGGAGCTGACACCACCTACCTTTCAGGTTTCCTGTGTTGATTAAATGAGAGGTTAAATATAAAGTAATTGACATATAGTAGGCACTCAGTAAAGATTAATTTCCATAATCTTCCCTCGTGGTCCTTCTAAACTATTCCACCAACCTGAAAGTGGTGTCAAAAAATCAACTGGAATACAAGGAGTTTCAAGCTTATGTTGAAAGAAACACTGATGAAGGCAATCTCTTAAACAACAGAGAAATGAAAGAAACCATTTATGCCAGAGAAACAGAAAATTATACAACCCTCCCCAACCCCTAAACCAAAAAATAATACATCTCCATAGACACTTATGAAAGATCAGCCCAATTACACAAGTATTCCTAGCGTTTACTTGGAACCACATGTTTCAGAGACCAGCCATCAGGGCCAAGTCTGAAGCAGAATACAGACCAGAGCTCCAAAAGCTACATATTGTTACAGTTTTCATTCTTTACATTGGGAAAGTACTCCCCTGGGGGAGGGACAGAGGAGCCACCATGTTGGAACCACTAAAGTTGCTGGAACTCAGAAGCTACAGACACTTTACGAGTGGTTGCATTGTGTGTACGTGAGCTATATGAGGGCAAGGCTTTCACAAGACAAATGTAATGTGTGATTGTGAAAGATCACCTACTGCTAAGAGTAACAGCTAATAACTTTCAGCGTTTTTTTTGTTTTGTTTTGTTTTGTTTTGTTTTTGAGACAAAGTCTCACTCTGTCACCCAGGCTGGAGTGCAGTGCCGTGATCTCAGCTCACTGCAACCTCTGCCTCTGGGCTCAGGCAATCCTCCAACCTCAGCCTCCTGAGTCACAGAAACTGCAGGTACATGCCACTATGCCCAGCTAATTTTTCTATTTTTTGAAGAGGCAGGGTTTCACTATGTTGCCCAGGCTGGTCTTGAACTCTTGGGCTCAATCAGTCCTCCCACCTTAGCCTTCAAAAGTGCTGGGATTACAGGTGTGAGCCACCATGTCCAGCCTTTCCATTTAAATAACATGCATAATTATTCATTGTTACTATCAAGAATAATAGAAGTCTGATTCTTTGATTCTAATATATTCCTCTACATAGAGATGTGTGTGTATGCACGTGTGCACATGCACGTGTGTGTGTTTGGTAGTACATTATCTTATTTGCAGAGTCTTGGATCATGACAACATATACTCATACTTTCTCTTAATCAAGAGGGTTCTTGAAGTCTTTGGCAGGTTTTTTTTTTAAATCATCAGATGTTGGCAAAATACATTTTAATACATGCCACATGCAAAAGCCTGGAAAATATCATCCACACTCACGACTTCCAACTTAAGCCTATATGCTGATGAGTCCCAACTATGTGCTTCTCCTTAACTCCAGAAGAATATATACACTCTTTCCCAGTGAACCCATCTGTTCCCAGGGCTTCAATTACCATCTATATGCTGATAATTTCCAAGTATATATCTCCATCCCTGATTTCTCCCTCTTTTGTAATCCAAAACGCAACTTGAACTACCTAGCAGACATTTTCTACCTCCATCATCAAAGGACCTTTCAAACTCAATCTGTTTGAAACCAAACTGATTATTTCAGCCCTTAAAAACATGTTCCTCCTATATTTCAAGCACACTCATTTGTTCAACAAATATTTACCAAGCACCTATTATGTGCCACAGCACCACCACCCAGAAAAACCAAAAGTTCTAGATTCTCCCTTCTGTCCTCATATCCAGTCACTAAGTCATGTCTATTCTACTCCCTCTATTCTCTCAAGTTTAGCTTTTATTCTCCTATTTATGGTCCCCTGCCCTATCACCTGTGTTACTAAAACTCCCTGCCACCGCTCACTCTCCAGTCATCCTCCAACTGAATAATGTTTCCCTTCTTAAAATGTTTTCAAGGCTCCTCATCATCCTTGGGTATAACCCAAACTCCTCAGCATTTCCTATTTTTCTAATTCATCTTCCCTCCACTTCCACAACTGTGCTCCAAGAAATCCCAACTATTCCAGTCCAACAAATGTGTCATGTGTCATTTTGCCTCTTAATTCTGTACCTTTGTACATGCTTTACATGATAGCCCCCTCTTTTTTTTTTTTTTTTTTTTTTTTTTTTTTTTTTTTGAGACAGGGTCTCTCTCTGTCACCCAGGCTGGAGTGTGGTGGTATGATGGTAGCTCACTGCAGCCTTGAACTCAGCCCTCTTAAGACAACTAGGCAAATTCCTCCATAGCTCAAGAGCCCTCAGGCCTCCACATGGTGCCCAGCTCTATGGCAGGCCACAGTCATGCTGCCTTGGCATCTATGTTTTTCCTTGCCTGGATCCCTCTGTAGGCAGGGAGCTCCTTGCTGGCAGTGATTTTATCTTGTTCATCAGCTCCTAGCTCAGTACCTGGCATAGTATCAGTGCTCAATAAATGTTGGTTGAAGTAAGAATAAATTTTAAAAACTTTTAAATATTTATGCAGAAATGGCATATAAAGTTCATTATTAGTGAGTTCCTTTTTCTGCAAATTTCCATCTGTTTTCCAAAACAGATAACTGTGGTCCTCAGTGCAATCACTCCATGAAACCTAACCTGGAAACTGCTTCTTGGGTCACATTCTCATTTCTATGGCGCTCAACATGCAAAGCTGCCAGTGCTAGAAGTAGTTCTCCAAAGTGGGCCAAATTAGCATTATTGGTGACTGTCACTACTTAACAAGGATAACATCTGTGTACTTGGGGAAATGATGGAACTTGATTTTAAGAGTGGTAGCTCTATGATATCAGTGACGATTAGCTCTGCTACAATTTCAGGCCAATCCAACTGAAAATGGTTTACTCAATCTCTGAAAGCTGTACCCACTAGCTCTCCCCCAGAAAAATTAGGCTTAGTCTCTAGATTATTAAAGGCATAAAGATGTAGGGATATTATCTATGTGTATATGATTGTACAAATATGTGTGTGTATGTGTGCTGGAACCAGGCAGGTTGCTGGAAGTCAGAAGTGACAGACACTTTATGAGTGGTTGCCTTGTGTGTACATGAGATATATGAAAGCAAGGCTTTCATGAGACAAATGTAAGGTATGACTGTGAAATACCACCTACTGCTTAGAGTAACAATTAACTTTCAAACAGTTTAAATAACAGAAATATTTATTAATTATTGCTGTCTAAATAATAGAAATCGTTCTATACATACATAAAATCTATGAATATAAATACATAAAACATATCCAAACACCACACTTAGGTAAAGCTATAGTTAAAAAATATTTCTTTACTTGTCATCTCCTCTTCAATCGTAAGTTTTAAAGAGGGGCAACTCGCCAGGAGCAAAACTGACTCACACCTGAAATCCCAGCACTTTGGGAGGCTGAGGCAGGCGGATCACCTGAGGTCAGGAGTTCGAGACCAGCCTGGCCAACGTGGTGGAACGCCATCTCTACTAAAAATACAAAAATTAGCCAAGTGTGGTGGTGGGCACCTGTAATCCCAGCTACTCGGGTAGCTGAGGCAGTAGAATCTCTTGAACCTGGGAAGCGGAGGTTGCACTGAGCCGAGATTGTGCCACCACACTCCAGCTCAGGCAACAGTGCAAGACTCTGTCTCAAAAAATGATAATAATAATAAATAAATAAATAAAAGAGGGGCAACAAGGCTCCCAGGGCCAATGAGAATAAATAAATATGCTTCAAATTCACCACCCCTTCTGTCTCTGCTGCAAATTAGTTTAGACAATGATACATTCAGAGAATCAATGTTCTATAGTTATATGCCACCCCAGGATCTCACTGGACAGTGGTCAAGCTCTCTAGACTATGTCTTTAGGTGTTTATTCTTACATTCATTCCAACTAATTAATCAATCCATTAAAAACTCTGTACAAGGCACTCTACTCACCACTCTAGAGGATATCATGATGAATCAAACATGGTCCCTGCATTCAATAAGCATAGGGTCTGGAAGAGGCCATGAATAAGCTACATATTTCAAAAAACATGGATAATAAGTGAGAAGTACAGATAAAGTATTTCTCTGAACCAAATGCAATTGGGACATCCTTCTGTATTCTCTCTGCACACATGCAAATTTCCATACTCAAATATTTTCCAATCCTTTCCATCTGTCGTATGCCAGCTAACTTTCTAATATATACCAAGTGAAGGCTTTTAAACTCCTCCCTATATCTGTCACTCTAACTCTTTCTCCCTTCACCATGTTTCCATCAGCTTCAATCATTCAAACCAAAGTTTGGCAAAGAGCAATGAAGAATCCCAGGGTGACATGATACACACTGTAAGTACTGATATGCAGGGTTTGGGAGAGAGGGAGCAGAGCCATAATTAAGGAGAAGAGTATGCAAATAGAATTCTGAGTTTTGTTTTCAAATGAACATCATCCCTTCGTTTTTTATCCTTTTTCCTACTTGGGCCTCTATTTGAATATTTGAAAGAACTTCCCATCAACTTTCAATTAGTTTACCTAGGCAACTAATTGAAAGTTTGGCCTAATGCAGACAGAAATTAAGAGAACTCTCATGAGGCCCTTTATCCTACCCAAATGAAATTTCCATGGCTGAAAATTCACTTTGGATTATGTCCTTTTTTAAATTTTATTTATTTATTTTTGAGACGGAGTCTTCCTCTGTCGCCCAGGCTGGAGTGCAGTGGTATGATCTCAGCTCACTGCAGCCTCTGCCTCCCAGGTTCAAGCGATTCTCCTGCCTCAGCCTCCTGAGTAGCTGGGATTACAGGTATGTACCACTATGTCCAGCTAATTTTTGTATTTTTAGTAGAGATGGGGTTTCCCCATGTTGGCCAGGCTGATCTGGAACTCTTGGCCTCAAGCAATCCCCCTGCCTCGGCCTACCAAAGTGTTGGGATTACAGGTGTGAGACACCATGCCCAGCCTGGATTATGTCCTTTTAAATGTACATTTATTATGCCTTAGGTAAGAAATGCCGAACACTGAGGAAAAACTTACATACATTCAGTGTATGTTTCCGTAACTGGCACCAAGTTGCATTATTTTCACAAACCTAAATACCACAGATCTGTAAGGTGAAGATAAGCATATGCATTTATACATACATGTATAATATATCTTCAATTTGTCTTGAAATTACTTATAATATCCTTATAAACAAGCACAAAATACTTACCTCTTGTAAGATTTAACTAGTCTACTTCTTCCAGAGAGTTATAGTATAGCCAAATGAATTAAACTAATATCCTTTATCACTTACCTATAGAAAACAAATGGATTTTTGACCTAAAAAAAACTGGTTACTTTTTTAAAAACCTTAGTATATTGGTAAAAATAAATCAACTACTTAAATATTGGCTTTATGGAAATTTTATGTTTGTAATACATTTCTAACTCCATTCATTCAGTCTATAAATACATATTGAGTACCTATTATTTGTACCCTGTACTGTGCTAGACACTGGGATACAAAGATGAATAAAATATAGCCGCTAACCTCAAGATGATCACAGTCTAGTAGGGAAGATATCATTAGAAACATGAACTTCAAAGTTGCCATAATGGGGACTTCTAATTTTCCAGTAATAAACTTAGTTGCAAAAGGCAGACAAAAAGGCCATGTAAAATTTTACTCTAAAATTGTACCTTCTCCTGGATTTATAAGGAATAAATATATGCTTCACTGTGGAAATTTTGAAAAATACAGAATATTTTCAAAAACATCACTTCTACTGAGACGTGTACATTTTTCAGCTTTCAGATGGCTGGACGGTGGAAGTTTCTTTTATAACAGCTTTTGACTTCCCTTCTTATTGCCACTTCCACTTGTATTTTATCTCCTTCCTATCAATTATTTATCAACATAAGCCTATTAAGTACGCTTCAAAGAGCTTAGTAGATTTACTAATCTAGCATATAAATACAATTTCAGCTACTAGAAGTAATTAACTGTTCGGAACACTAGCAATGCACTTTGGTCATAACATTGACTTCCTTTTATTCATGAGGAAAAATACAAACTCTCAAATTAGGCTTTGTCCAGCTACACACAAAAAGAGGGAAAAGTGAAAAATGAATCTCTTAGTAATCAATCTTGATTCATTTTTTAAAATTGCAAACAAGTATTTCTAATAATTAACACTTGGCTAATGGTCTTGAATTGCCCTAATTAGAAGTACAGAACTAAATCTTCTTTACTTTGTATATTCAACAAGATATTCAAGTAAGGCTACAATGTTCCAATGAGCATTCTCACCACCACCCCCTGATACACGTAGCATTTCAAAACACGCATTTTCTCTGCTGATATACCCACCTTCACCTTGATTTTTGAACAGCATTCTCCCTGTCATTATGTCTCAGAAGGTAAATTCCCATTACTTTATGCTGTCTCTAAAGCCAGTCTGGGGCCTGTAACTTGGATTCTATTTTCTGATGCTCATTTCCTAATGGAGTGCCAGGGATCCTGTTTCAAGCCAGACAATTTGCTAAATATGGGCAGATGAGTGGGAGATTTTTCTGCCCACACTGTCCCTTAGATCGCAGATTACCAAAAACATCTAACCCATTTACAAGATTGGCTAGGACTGAATAGACATTGGCTCCTGGAATAGGCTCTTGAATTGAGTCTGTACACGAGTTCTGATCCCAGGTTACAAAAACCTGTGAGGTACTTCAACAGGTCCATGCATGTGTCATATAGCTCAACTCCCAAATATGGTAATATCAACCTTAGCAAGAAAGGTCTAGCTGACATTAAATCAAAGAGGGCTTGATTTAAGAGATGTCCTACAATTTATGTGCTGTAATAATTGTTGATCGTTAATGATACTAAGCCAGTCATAACAATGCTGCTAATTTCAATTTGTTATTTGGGTACTCAAAATTTAATAAGCCCTACTGATGGTAAGAGTTGCCAGCTAACTGAGGTAAGCCTGCATCTGTCTCCAGCCAAAATATAAGTAGGCTGAAAAGTTTGTCTACATGCCCCAATAATGTATCGTAACAATGTGGACTTAGGCTTTTAAAATATGTAAGATGACATATGGCTTAAGAAAGTATGTGAGAGTTCATAGGGAACACATAATGATCTAGAAATTCTGTTTTTGTAAATTATTTACTAAATGCTGTATGGCCTTGTGCTCAACACTGCTCAAATGCAGTGCTTTCCCTTTAAGAGGCTTATAATCTAAAACATACAAATAACCATATGCAGAAAAAAAGCTAGAGATCAGAGTAAAAGGAAGCATTCACAAAAAAATGTACAAATTCAGCATGCCAGAACTTTTCAGTTGAGCAACATGATCCCCAGTGAAATTCTTTCCAAATGATGTATCGTGTGCACAAGTTATAAGTGATTATCTTCAATTTTCTTAGAAATGAGTAATAAGATAACTCTTAAGACCCATGCTTTTGTATATGCATCAAACACTGAAGTCGGCGTGGTCATTGATAGCTGTCATTTAGGGAGAAAACATATTTTCTGTCTTGTCTCATACCAGACAAATCCAGGACTCTTTTCTCCCAGATCGGTAATAAGCCGCCTTTTTCTAGGCTACAGTGAACAGCAAACATTGCAACTCTAAAGATGGAAGTAGCAGAATGCTCAAAAATATTGCATCAAAATATTGGATACAACCTACCAGCCCATAAGAAAAAAACACATTGCAAAACTGACACCATCTGCGTCATTTAGCATCCATTAAAATTCTTCTTATGTCTGTATTTCCTAATGCTTCCAAAATGGAATTTGCTCCAAGAATTAAGAAACTCTTTTTAAGATGGCGGCCCTATTAAGAGACTTCTCCCTATCTCCCACTTCATCTCTTCAGTTCTTTTCCCTTGCCCAGGCTGGCTATTGTGACCATTTCAGCCAATTTCCTGGAGGTATTTTCTAGCCCTTTTCACCCTTTTTAATCCTACAAGTTTCCTGGGAAGCCTGTTTACTTGTATGCTTCCCCACTAGACTGTGAGCTCCTTGACAAAAGGGATTGTGTCTCACTCCTCTCTGCAACCCCAGCACCTATTACAGAGGCTGCCAAGGAGTTGGCAGTGTTAGACTCCTTTCAGCCCAAGGTGCCCCACCAATCATCAGCCATGTCCTCCATCAGATTGATGGCTCCCTCTAAGCACAGCTTGGTATCAGTATCAGGATTCGTGTACTATTCAGACCACATTTGAAAGAATTCTCTAACTGTTCCAAGTAGCACACAATACAGAGTTTTTTGTATTGTTCAAAGTTTCAAAGTTTTAACAAATCACCTGGTCACCCAAATGTCTCGTGCAATCTCAGAAGAGAGAAAACCCTTCCACACCTCACTTATTATTCTCTCTCTGGACATTAGGACCGCTAACTGCTTCAAACTAATTGGGGAACCGCAGCTGGCAACCCAGATATGGAGGCTAGTTCTCACAGTAAAAACAACAAAAACAAATACCAAACTATCTCTTTGTTTCAAGCACATTGCTTTTTATTTTTATGTTGTTTCATCTATTTCAAGAAACTCCAAGTCAATTTTGGCTGTTCAAGACTGCCTTTTACCCATACAGGCATTTGGCCTTCTGGATTGGTTCTCGCACTTTCCAAGGCCTTCCAAGGCAAGATCCCTCAATCTTTTGGGAGTTGCAACACTACCACGGTTTGTTTGATTTTCTCATTTCCATCCATCCCTTACACTACCCCCCTCCCCCGACAAAAGTGGTGTATGGCATTCATAAAGTGAATTACACTTGATTTTTGTTTAGAGGAATTTTTTTCCAGACTTCTGTAACATTCCCTTGAGACAACTGGAAACATCATTGTCTGATTACTAGCTCACTTTCCTTGCCTAAAATTGTATCCATTCTTGATTGCGCCTGTGGGTAGGTTAAGCAAAACAAAATAAACATCTAGACTTATGAGCTCATTGGCTTTTTTCTGAATTTTTCTAAATTAAATAAGGGCAAAAGAGCTGTACTGAAAGTCAGTTATATGGATTTTTCTGCCAAATGCTAACTCTGTGCGCCTGGTTTCCATCTGTGGTGCTTTCCAAGTTACAAATCCTTAAAAAAATAAGTGGGGTATGAAGAGATCTATGGATTTTGGGGACATGCTATTTAGAACTGCTATCCTGTGACTTGAACACTCCAAAAGAAATGGGAACATGAGATTGTAAGGCTTTAGATCAGCTTTGTGGAAGTCTAGTGTAGTCCTTCAGCACCAGTGATTTATTTTTTAGGCTGGCTGATCTCAAATGCCATTTAGTCTCATCCATATTAGCATAAGAAATGTACCTTATTCAGGCTAACCCAATTCTGCTAATGGCTGAAGTTAGCAGTCAATCCCAAATGCTCCCCCTAAGTGAAACAGGACATTCTTGAGGATTTCTCCTTACTGTGACTGAATCTCATTTGATCTGGGACAAAGAAAGCTTTAATGCAGTTAATATAGTACAGCAGGCAAACTGAACATGGCTTAAAATATGGATGCAGAGGGGGGAAAGTCAAGCGGTCATCATGATGGTTCATAACTACCAAATAATTTTCAGCTCTCTTTCAATTTCCAACCACTGAACGACAGCAGCAAATTATACATTTATTCACTTTGAAATTATACACTTACCATTGTATTTAGTCTGCCATTATTGTCTCTTCCCTAAAATACTGATGAGCTCTTTCCACACACGAACATTAAGATTTTCACGTTTTCCATATCTACAGTGACCATATTTGTCCCACTAAAATTCAGGACACGCAGTTTCATGCCAGGACAGAGTATTAGAAACCTGCACTGCCCCCGGAAAATCCAGGATATATAATGGTAGCTGTATGGGGATCACCATATTTGAAGTTTGGCTTGGCTCCAGTGCAAGTCAGGACAGTGCCTGCCATGTAGAAGATGCTCAACAGTGTTTGTGTTTGTTAAATAGAACTAAAGCAGGGAACGTTGGGTTTATATGATGAAAACCCTTGAAAAGTGATTTCTCCTATAGAGTTTGTGAAATAGTAGAGGAAAATGAAAAATCTTTATTACAAGTCCCTCTTCTCTATAAGTGTATGGCCATCCCTAGGCCTCAAGGGAGGGAAGGAGCCCAGGCCAAATCTCATACACACAGCGTGTGGGCCCTCCCAATACTTTTATACAGATGCTGCAAAGAGGCAGGCAGCCAGAGAGCTGGGGGAGAGCAAGGGAGGGCGAGTGCCTGCAGGAGTGTGTGTGTAGAGGGGGGTTGCTAAATGACTATCTGTGCTTTCTTCTGGCCTTTTTCTTCTTTTGGGCACCACCTTTACCTCCTGGCTTCGAATCAGCCAAATGTGGCCCCAACCCCAACCCTGGACCCATTCATCTTGTGGGTGCTCAGCCTGTGAGGACCAATTTTTACATTACCAACAAAAGCATGTTCTCTAGCCTTAACAATCTAATTACCATGGCACTTCCAGGGGAGATAGATTGGCCAGTTGTTTCAGTTCTGTGGAACTGATTCATAGGTTGCCCCTTACAGCTCCTGCACATGCCCACGTGGTACATTATTAACACTTAACAGGGGATGAGGTAGTTCGACCCTCCCTTAGAGCGAAATCCTGCAAAGCAATATTTAACATATGCGCAAATGCATTTCAGTCACCAAAAAGGGTGACCAATTACCTTTGCAACTAAACAGCAGGCTCACTCGGCTCTTTTCATCAACCTAAAGAAAAGGCTGAGGGCGCGCTGGCTGCCTAGGTAACCTCCTACCAGTGAACGCTGGCTGGCAGCGCCCACGGGGTGCGCATCCGCATTCACAACTTGGTCCAACCATCGGGCCCGCCTCCATGACTTGTTGAGAGCCACCAGCCAAGTTTTGGCTAGGGCTGCTCCCCGATCCCTCGGAAGCGCGGGACGCGCGCCTCACTGGATGCCTGAGTTGAGAAGAGACCCTGGAGGCCACAAACGTCTCACGGTTACGGAATACAACTGGCCGTTTCTTCTCAGTGCACCCCTGACAAATTAACCTGTTTGAAACCGACTCTTCTTGTCCGCATTGTCAGTGTAGCAATTTGGTCTAATTGGATTCTAAGGCGGGCGTTAGGAGCCCAACCGCTGGACAGTCAATCACGCAGGGCCATTAATATTCATCTGTTGACAGCGGCAGCCCTCGGCTAATGTTAAAATACGTCGTTACGGCACGATCTGATTGTGCAGAACAAAAGGCAGGCGTTCAGAAACTTTCCTCCACCTGAAATCATCTCCCCTTTAGGATCCAGCCTGTCAAGAAGGCAGATGAATTTGGGAGGGGGAGGAGTTAAATATCTTTGGACTCCTGCTCCCTGGGCCAGCAGCACCGGTTTTAAAGCGATTTCGCTAACCTATATAAGGGATGCTGTTTTGAAGGAAAAGGTTCAGTCTCCTCATTTTGGGGACCCTCTTACTCAAAAGTTTGCCTCAGTGTGTCTTCACCCGCCACTGCAGATTCAGAAATCTGTCCTCAACTTTGCTTGCACTTGGGCCCGTGAGCTTAGGAAACCCAGGCTGGGTAAAGGCGGCGGGGGGGGCACGTTGGGGAAGGGATGGCTGGAGCTGTGGTCCAGCTAAGGCTGAAATTCTGACACGTATGTGCGAGCAAGGATGGCAAATTCATGAGGCACCAGCTCGGCTGTGGGGCGCCAGTTCGCAGAGACCCGGGAAAATAGCTCCCACCTTCTCGCCCTTCCAAAAAATGGGCGCTCACGAGATGGCGATCCCCACGGTTCCTCCCGCTCACACCTTCCCTGACAGCAGCGTGAGACTGGGGGATGTGGGCTCCGTTCACACACACCCTCTCTCCCTCCCTCAGTAGATCCAGCCAGGCCCCAGGCACACCGACCACTCCCAAGTGCCCAGCTGCAGGGCGCACGACTACAGCCCGGCGGGGCTAGCGCGCTCAGGGTACAGCCACCACGCGCGCCTTGCTCCCCGCTGGGCGCTAGGCACGCTCAAGGGACCCCTCCTCACCTGGCACGGGAGTTTCGGGCACCCACTTGAGTCCGGGCTGCAGTCTCTGGAAGAAGGAGCGGACTTGGTGACAGGTGGCGTCCGGCGGCGGCGGCGGGGGCTGCGCCTGTCCCGGGAAGTCCAAGCTGAGCAGCATCGCCACCACCAAGCACGCGGTGCGCACGGTCCCGGCCATCCTGCTTCGCAGGGAGCTAGGAGAGCGCGGGAGAGTGGCAGCCGGAGCGAGAGCAGTCCCAGGACTCGGCAAGCCTGGCAGTGGCTCTGAGGAGCAAGAGACGTGCTGCTACCCAGCCGCTGCAAAAGTTTCCTCGCAGCTACCTGGGCGCTGGGCGAGGGCGGGAACCGCTTGGCGGCGCGGGGCAGGGCGGGGCTGACTGGGGTGGGGCGGGGCGAGGAGGGACGGGGCGGGGCGAGGCGAGCCGCGCGGCCAGGGGGCGGCGGCGGTTGTGCGGCCGGTAGCCGGCGGGGTGCGGGGGCGCGGCGTGGAGCGCGGCGGGGGCCACTGGGGCACCGCGGCGCGGGGACCGGGCGAAGGCAGTGCGAGAGGAGGGTGCGGAGCCCGCGCGGTGGCTCCCGACGGCCGAGCCCAGCTGCCCGCTCGCCGCCGCTCTACACAGGGCGCTCTGGCATAACTACTGCAGAGGGGCTGCAGGCTCGAGCGCGCTGATTGGCTTCCCAGCAGCCGTCCGCTCTGACTGGCTCTGGGAGAAGTTCCCCAGCCTCACTCCTCCTTCCCGCCGCTCATTGGCCTACAGCCTGGAGGGCTTTTCCCTTTAGGATTTTTGTCTCCTTTTCATCCTTCCTGGGGGCAGGTGGGGGTCCCTGACTTAGGTCCCCCTCCGCTTCGCCACAGGCCTTCTTTCAGCTTGTGCCAGCTCTTTCCTGGCCACCAGAGCCACACAAGGTATTCCTTCACACAAAATCCACCTCCTCATTCTACTCTCTGAGGAGCTTCCCGCGAACCGTTTTCCTAACGCAGCTCTGACCGGGTTCTCAAAGCCAACCTGCAAATAGTCACGTTCAGGGACAGCCAGGGACCGCTGGGCTTTTCACAGCCTGCCTCACCTTTGAATATTGTATCTTAAAAGTCTGAAAGCCTCTGTGGCTTGCTAGATTTGATTCAGTAGAGCCACACAAAGTCAGAGAAAGCACCTGATTCTGGGGCGTTAAAAGAAAATCTACTGCACGACAGTCCCAGGTGGCCCTTCAAGAGGCAAAGCCTAACTGGTTACAACGAAATAACCAGGGGCTTAAAGCCAGCCTAACTCATTAGAAAATCATTACACAGCAAATTTACTGAGCCAAAGCTAGCCTATTTCATAGATGGAGTAGAAGGCTATTTGAAAGGTATCCTACACCCAAATCCCACCTCTCCTGCTTAGATTTCACCATTAGAAATCCAGTTCTTTAGGCCGGGCACGGTGGCTCACGCCTGTAATCCCAGCACTTTGGGAAGCCGAGGCGGGTGGATCATGAGGTCAGGAGTTCAAGACCAGCCTGGCCAAGATGGTGAAACCCCGTCTCTACCAAAAATACAAAAAATTAGCTGGGCGCGGTGGCAGGCGCCTGTAATCCCAGCTACTCGGGAGGCTGAGGCAGGAGAATTACTTGAACTCAGAGGGCAGAGGTTGCAGTGAGCTGAGATCGCACTACTGCACTCCAGCCTGGGCGACAGAGTGAGACTCCGTCTCAAAAAAAAAAAAAAAGAAAAAAGAAAAAAAGAAATCCAGTTCTTTGAGAATGAAATATCTCTCCAAGGAAAAATGCATTTAGTCATTACCTATATGCTGCTAAGTAGGGATCTTTAGCGTGGATTCTTTTCATGATCCTCCACACCCTAGTCCAGTAGAGAACTCAGTAAGTATTTGTATGATGAAATTACTTAACACCTCAGCATGAATTAGTCTGTCATCTGATGGTTTTGTTTCCGACCTAGGTGAAAGTAGGTTTTGAGGGAGAACCTCAGCACCAGGAAATTGTCTGGGGTGTGCAAGGTCCGGAGAGAGGAGGTTGTGTTCCAGGACCCATGAGCTGAGAAGGGAGACAAAGAGAGAGGAAGGTCACGGGGGAAGTTCATTCATCCATTTATTCATTCGGTAACAAATATTTGAACTCCTACTGTGTTCCAGGCACTGTAGATTACAAACAGACAATGAGGATACAAAGATTAACCAACCCGTGGTACCTGACCTCAAAGAACTGCAAACTAATGGGGAAAACAACCAAGTTAACCCACTGTGTGAATGCTAAGATGAAGTTCTAAGGGGTGAGGGGGGGGGGTGATCGGAGAAAGCATGCCAGAGGAGATGATGTCCTAAACTCAGACCAGTAGGAGTTCAGGTGAGACAAGCAGATGGGGAGAAGGGTGCTGAGGCAAAGAAAGCAGTGTAAACAAAGACACTGAGGGGAGAGGGCTTGGCATGGCCCAGTTGGAAGGTGGGAGGTGCAAGTAATGATTTCAGGTTGCGGAGTTGGAAGAGCTAAGGTGACAGAGGTAAGCAAGGGCCAGATTATGCAGTCTTGAAGCCATATGGAGGAGCCTGGGGAACCACTTAAGGAAGTTTTCAGCACAGGGGGGTGCCATGATCATATTTGCCTGATTAAAAGATCTCTCCAGCAGCACTGTGGAGAATGGCTTGAAGAAGGAAAAAGACTGGAAGCAAGGAGACCAGTTAAGAGGCTGTGAAAATAATCCAGACAAGAAATGTTAAAGTCCTGTAGCAGAGAAGATTTGGAAATGGAAAAAATTACTGGAGATATTTAGCATATAGAGTTAAAAGGGCATAGTGACCTAGTCGATATGGGGGATGGGAGAGAAGGAGTCAAGGACGGAGGGCTCATTCACTCTTTTTTCAACAAACATTTGAGTGCCGCCGATGTATCTGGCATTCTTCTCCTACTTCATAATTTTGCCTGGGGCTAGGCCTGCGCCTGCATTGAACATTTGACAAATGACATATCCACTTTAAAAGAAACACCAATTAAGAGTCATAATTTGGCTGGTGAGTTTGATATGTTCCACCTGTGGAGCCCTGTGACCAAAGGGCAGATTGGAAGGCAAGCATTGATTGAATTTCATGACCTTGCAGAGGAAGACATGACCTCCCATAAATTCATGATCTTCCAGAGCTCATGCAACTAACTACAAAGGCAACAGTTGTTTTCAACTACTGGGTATTGAGTACCTGGAAAAGGGGAAATGTGACTTATTTTTAATATATGCTTTTATATTTAATATACTTTGTATGAGCTAGGTCAGTGCTTCCCAAAGGGAAGCGTGTGAATCCCTGGGTTCACTGAAGTGGACCAATGAAGTTTTTGCTTTTCATTTTAATAAATATTTATTTTAATGGTGGATTAGAAAAAATATATGTAACTAGTACATCCAACCCATGATTTTGTTAGGACAAAACTAAGTAGCTGATGCCATGATACATTTATTTCAATAAAAATGTGAACTGGTTTGAAGAAAAATATTTAATAGTAATGGGAATATGAAGATATAACAAAATGTGTAGGGCGATATGTGAATAACTAGGATTTGGGCTGTCATAGGCAAGCTGGCCCTGAGGTTTTGGAAAATATTTCTTTGGCCTAAAAGCTTCTGCTGTCCCTCCAAGCAGCTACTTCAGAGCTTTTAGCCAACCTAAGGTAGGAGTTAATAAAACTTGCTAGGTTTAAGGAGTGGTTCCATTTTTATAAGTGCCTCTCAAAGACTTTCTAACCTTCCAGTCCCTAAGCGATGACTCTAATAGCGGAATTTCAGGCACTGAAACTGACATTGAGGAAAGCTTGCAGGAAAGCTATGAGCAGCTGTCCGCCCTGCCTACCCAGTAACTTGGAATTTTACTGATGAAAATCCAGTTCCTTAACCAAAGCATACAATCTGTTACATTACATACTATATACTGCCCAAATGGGCGACTGTGGATTAAGATTGGGTTTTCTTTTCCTCTTTTACATAAACAACTGTCTTAACTTTCAAGGCTCCCTTCCTTGTGTTAGAAGTAAGGCCAGTGATTCATCCTTACTCTTCATAGTAGAGACAAAGAGAAACAATCAGTCTAGAAACACAAAAGGATGTGCTGATTGAGCTAGTGTTCACTTTTGACAATTCATGATTCTGTGCTTTCAGGCCCAGTTGGAAGCATTTAGATAACACCGTTGGGCCCCATCTTTCTCTTTGGACCCCAGAGGAAGGCTACCTAGCACAGCAGGCCCAGAAGAACTTTTCTTCACCTTTCACTCCTAGTCTCCAGTTTGAAAGAATTCGAGAATTCCCAGCTGTAGCCAGCAGCTATTATCTTGCTGTAGCTGGGAGGAGAGTCTGGTTCCATGGCTCCAAAAGCAGCATAAATCAAGTTTTCTGGGAGAGGGTTAAGAAAGGGTGTTCAACAGCTGCCGCCATGGGAGGAGCTCATACACAGCCGTGCACACGGCCACACACGCACACATTGTTTGTCTTGGGCCCAGTTTCCTTTGCCCTCCAGGTGATGTTCTCCTCTCCCCATATCCCTCAGGTACACAGTATCTTCTGCCCTGAACTCCACTCTCAAAACCTGCTTTCAGAAAAGAAACTTTAAAACTCGTCCGTTTACAGTGTATATGGTTGATAGGTTATAATGGGGCTGCCCACCCAGGGGTACGAGTATTTTAACAGGATCAAAGCTTTAAACCAAAGGAACAGAGCTCTAAAAACTGTGGAATTCCAGGCATCTGCCAGTGGGAAGGGAGTGTTTAAACTGAGGGGCAATGAGGCCTTTTTTGGTGCACCTGAAATCACATCATGTAGACAGTTGCTTATATGTTAGACTGGTGCTGCTCACAGTCAACACCTCCCTGGCCACACCTCTGCACTCTATGGCACACAGCCACTTTGTCTCCCCTTCTCTTGCAGTGTATGACTCCTTTGTGGGGCAGAGGGGAGGGGAGGCGCCAGGCACACTGATCCCAATGCTCCCAAATGTATAAGCTATGATCAGAGAATGAATTATGGTCCTTTGGGAAAGAGTGTTCATTCATTCATCCCAGCCAGCAGGCCAGTGCAATGTAAATGGTAACTTTGTAAGTTGAAAGACTTAGAGCCATTTTGAAAATTGCATAATAATCCCAGGCAGAATTTGGCTCCGTGTGTATGGAAAATTAATAGACCCGGCTGAGATGCTTGCATTGTGAGTTGTGGATGGATAGCCTGTCCTCAGACCAGGGACTATGCTTTGCCCTCACTAAATCCACAAAATATACTGAGCTTCTTGTAAGTCAGAGTCCAAGGCTTGAAAAAAACTATTGAAAATTTTATTTGTAGCATCATGTTGATTACCACAAATAAAAAATTATTCTATTCTGTGTTTGTTTGTATAAGGGATATTGACCTAGATTTCTAACATATTTCTTCATACACCAGTCCATTGATTTTCTTTTTCATTGGGCAGATGCGCTGTATGTAAATCTAACATTTTGTGTCTCTTGCATAGGATATTTGGTTTTCTTTCAAAATTTAACGGGTTTGTAGTTTGGTGATTGAGAGCACAGTAGCTTTAAATCCAAATGCTGGTGATGCCTGAGGCATGGCTTTATGTGCCACATGGCAATTCACACATATTTTGTTTTGCTTTGAATCATTTTGGACCAAAAAACACAGTGGTTCAGGTAATGTAATATATCTGTTTTGATGTATGATGTGTAGAACCTCTTATAATTTCACTAAGTTTTTATCTGGGTCTTTATGCTCTGGAGCGTGGGTCCCCAGTAAGCCAACACGCATTCAACAGTTGACATCTCATGTGTTTGCTTCCATTAAGGTCCTTTCCTATCACCAGAGCTCCCTGAATTTTTAGCAACTTATGATGGGAAATCAACAGCCACCATCACAGATAACAACTCATATTTTTGATAACTTCTCTCTTTCCCTTCCCAAACCCTATCCACACTCCTAAGTCTTGTGGAATTTCAAACGTAACATCTCATAAGAAAATGCCATCCCCAGCACCACCTGTTACTCTATAGTCACCATAAAGATTATCCCTTAGGAACTGTGTTTTGTTTTGTTTTGGTTTGGTTTGGTTTGTTTTGAGACAGAGTCTCTCTTTGTTGCCCAGGCTGGAGTGCAGTGGCACAATCTTGGCTCACTGCTACCTCCACCTCCCAGGTTCAAGCGATTCTCCTGCCTCAGCCTCTTGAGTAACTGGGATTACAGGTGTGCACCACCATGCCCAGCAAATGTTTGTATTTTTAGTAGAGACGGGGTTTCACCATGTTGGTCAGGCTGGTCTTGAACTCCTAACCTTATGATCTGCCCACTTCGGCCTCCCAAAGTGCTGGAATTACAGGCGTGAGCCACCGCGCCTGGCAAGAACTGTGTTCTTGAGAGGCAGTATGGTTGGGACCTGCAGTTAAAGGAGAGGGAGACAGCAGGTTCAAGCCATTCCATACCCTACCAGCCAGGCCCAGGGGCTGCCTGACTTGCGGTACCAACACTGGGGTGACCACTACACTTGCCACATTGTGCAGCAAATGTATGTTTTCCTATGTATCTCCACTGTAACTTGAGAGCTTTAAATGAGTAGGGATTCATATGCTTCTTTTATGTACTCCCTGTAGTACAGTGCTACTCAGAGTGCAGTCCGTGTACCTGTGCTGGTCGGTGCCCTGTTTCCTACTAGTCTGTGAATCTGTGACTGCTACCAAGTAAACAATTAGAAACTTTTTTTTTCTTTGAGTCAGGGTCTTGCCCAGGCTATACTGGAGTGGTGTGATCCTGGTTTGGTTAAGCCTTGACCTCCTGAACTCAAGCTATCCTCCCACCTCAGCACTCTTCCCAAAGTAGCTGGGACGACAGACACGCACCACCATGCCTGGCAATTTTTTTATTTTTATTTTATGCAGAGATGAGGGTCTCACAATGTTGCCCAGGCTGATCTCGAACTCCTGAACTCAAGGGATCCTTCCACCTCAGCCTCCCAATGTTCTGAGATTACAGGCGTGAACTACTGCACTTGGCCCCTAGAAACTTTTATAGCATTTTGATATTGCTGCCACTTGTGAGCACATGAAGAGTTGGTCACACTGTTGAGTCAAATAATTGTTTTAAAATGGCCTTGTATTTTGTATTTCTTTTACAGTTTTTCCAGTAAATCCTTTTTATGATGTTTTCCCAAAGTATTTGTCCATGTCAGATAGAAAATTAAAAATAATATAAAATAAGCTGATTTTACTACAGATAGTTTGAGAAGTATCGCCCTAGTATATGCACAGTACTTTGGTCTGTAGTAGTCCCTTAGTAAAGGTTTTTCAACGAAGCCCTGTGATGCTTTTCTTTACAAAAATAAATCCACACATCCTGATTTATGGAGAGTTCCTATTAAGATCATAACATATAAAAGCTTTCCAATAATAAGTGGCTTATTTAAAGATAAATTTCTAGCTAAAATATTCCTGCTATAAAAATTATCACATAAGAATGCTTTTCTTCTTCAGCTCACTTTTATTCAAGAAACACTCAGAAGAGAGTAAATGTGGCTTACATGAGGTTGTGCATCTCAGAAGATCTTGGTATAAATTACAAACAGAGTTTGAACTCCATAGCCTTTGTATTTTATTTTATCAATTATTTCCCTCCTAATTTATATCATGTTTTCTGTTGTAAATGAAAGAGATACTAGCCTGAGTACCAAAACGTATCTTTTTAAGAGC
Organism: Pan paniscus; assembly: GCF_029289425.2. Lineage (NCBI taxonomy): Eukaryota > Metazoa > Chordata > Mammalia > Primates > Hominidae > Pan > Pan paniscus. The sequence continues at coordinate 133,424,728 of NC_073272.2, forward strand.
AAGATGATAAGATCCAGAGGGAAGTACTGCTTCCTTGGAATGCCTTCATCTCATTCATCCTTACAACATGTCAGAAGCATAGCAAGTCTCCCCAGCCGTAAATAAATTGCATGTCATTACTCAGAAGATTTACGCTCTGTTGGATGTCTCCAGTTCTTCCCTAACTCCTGTTAAACTTATGGTTAATACCATATGTTTTGTTAGCAGTTTTTTGTCTGGTATTGTTTTGAAGTTAGCAGTTGTTTCATGTGGGAGTATCCCGTCTTCCCAAGTAGATTGGAATAATGAAAAGAACGGCAGACCAGCAGTCAAAGAGCTCATTTCTAGTTCTTGTTTTGCCACTCGGAGCATTGCGACTCTGGATCAGTAACTTAATGTTTCTGAACTACAGCCTCCTTAACTGTAAATTGATAATGGTGGACTATATGCTTTCTAAAATTCCTTCTACCTCTGACTGTCTGTGATTCTATGTCAGTGAACTCCTTGAGGGAAGGAATCTTACATTTCTGTATGTAGCCTCCAGAACCTTGCCTAGAATGCAGTATGCCCCCAATACACATCATTGATGACGACAAAACGTCTTCCTCATGACACAGATCCCAGTAATGGCTCCATAGGAGATGCTCGAGAAATATTAGTCGTTGATCAGTGCTCATCTTAAAGTACCATATAATAACATTAAAAATTTAAATTTTCTCCTGGTTGGGTGTGGTAGCTCATGCCTGTAATCCCAGCACTTTGGGAGGCTGAGGCGGGTGGATTACTTGAGGTCAGGAGTTCGAGACCAACCTGGCCAACATGGTGAAGCCCCGTCTCTACAAAAATACAAAAATTATCTGGGCATGGTGGCGTGTGCCTGTAATCCCAGCTACTTGGGAGGCTTAGGTCCAAGAATCGCTTGAACCCAAGAGGAGGAGGTTGCAGTGAGCCAAGATCGTGCCACTGCACTCCAGCCTGGGCGACAGAGCAAGACATCTCAAAAATAAATAAATAAATAAATAAATTTTCTCCTAATAAGCAAGATAGTAATTTTGTTGTAAGCAATTTTGCAAGAGTGGAGATATAAACAGACATACCTCTATCATATTTTCTTTATCTCCAGAAATCTAAGTCAGAGATTTAAAAAATTAATTCATTAACATTTTTAAATAACCAAGGCTTTGTTATTGATTCTTTAAGATTATAAAATACTAAAGGTGAGAGATTATATTTATCTAAATCTCACTGTATGGGAATCTAATGGATTATTTTATTGTTTGGAAATGATTATAGTAATGTTTTAGGAAGATTTATTATTAATTTTTTCCTATTGGAAAACCTGTGTCAATCCCTTCTATGGAAATCCTTCCAAAATGTATTGCCCATTTCTCTGCCTTAGTAAACAAAGCATATGAAATCTAATATAACCTATCCTTGATGCTCTGTTTTATCATATTCAACTTTTGTGCAATGTTGTAAATATACAAAAATGGTGAGACAATGAGCTGAGTCTGTATTGGGCTTACTACACATCATGAAATTTGATTTTTAAAAATAACAAATCCTCTGAAATGAATTTTCTCTTCCTCTTTAATGTATGATTCAGCATATACAGATGCATGCTGTCCTGCATTAGTCTGCTTTTTAAAAAATATAATTCTGGAATCAAAGGCCAAAGTAGCCCTTCCTAGGTCATTCCCTTGGTTTAACCTCAGTTAAACAGCAATCATTTTCAATAACAGCTATTTCAACTCACTCTCCAGTTGACTTGCTTTAGCTTATGTTGCAACACAGTGATCACAAGAGCCAGCACAGTGTTGTGGAATGGACATAAGTTCCACAGTCAGATAGTCCTGGGTCCAAATTCCAACTCTATTACTTACTAGCTAGATAACCTTGGGCAAGCAGCCTTATCAGTCTAAGCCTTCACTTACAAAATGAGGATTAAAAACTTAACCTTCAAAAAGACCGAAAGTATTAGTGAGGATGTGGAAATTGGAAACCTTGCATACTGTTGGTGGGAATATAAAATGGTACAGCTGCTATGGAAAACAGTATGGAGGCTCTTCAAAAAATTAAAAATGGAACTATCATATGATCCAGCAATCCCACTTCTGGGTATTCATTAAAAGAATTGAAATCAGGATCCTAAACAGATATTAGCACCCCCCTGTTCATTGCTGCAGTTATTCGCAATAGCCAACATGTGAAAACAACCTAAATGACAATGGACAGATGAATAGATAAAGGCAATGTGACAGAAAACCAAATACCTCATGTTCTCACTTATAAGTGGGAGCTAAATGATGAGAACACACGGACACACAGAGGGGAACAACACACACTGGGGCCTATTGGAGGGTGGAAAATGCGAGGAGGGAGAGGATCAGGAAAAATAACTAATGGATACCAGGCTTCATACCTGCAGGATGAAATAATCTGTACAACAACCACCCATGGCACATGTTTACCTATGTAACAAACCTGCACATCCTGCACATGTAACCCTGAAGTTATGATAAAAGTTGTTAAAAAAGACAATGAGGTATACACATGCAATGGAATACTATTTGGCCTTCAAAAGGAAAGAAATCTTGCCATTTGTGACAACATGGATGAACCTGGAGGACATTATGCTAAGTGAAAAAAGCCAGGCACAGAAGGACAAATACTGCACAATTCCACTTATATAAAGTATCTAAAATGGTCAAATACATAGATACAAAGAGTAGAATAGTGTTTACCAAGGACTGGAGGTAAGGAAGAATAGGACATAAGGTATCAGTCAAGCAAGATGAATAGACTCTAGAAATCTGCTGTACAACATTGTACCCATAGTCAACAATAGTGTATAATATGCTTAAAATTTTGTTAAGAGGGGAGATCTCATGTTAAGTGTTCTTACCACATTTTTTTAAACTTAATCTTGGTCAGTGAATGGATGGATATATAGATCCATATGATAATACACATATATTACAATGCATTGTACAGCTTCTCCACATGCTAAGAAAAATGCAACCTTGCAAAATCTTTGAGGGGACTAGAGATTATATAGGTAAAGTGTCTGGCACATTGCAGGTATTCACATTATTGTGTGAACCTTAAGGCTACTTCTTTTAAAGGCCATCAAAGCCAAGTTTGGTTTTTGTTTGTTTTAACAAACATTACTTTATTTACTTGTTTCTTTCTTTGTCATGTATTACTAACATTTATTCAGCAGTCACTGTGTTCTAAGCACTGGTGATATAGTGATGAGGGCAAAATTCTCATCCTCATGGTCCTTAGCCAGGTTTGTTTTTAACCTCCAGAGTGATCAGACATGACTGAGATCTTGAGGTTTTAGTTATGAGTTCATTGCCAGGTTTGCCACAATGCCAGCTTTTGGGAGTGCCAGATTACCAAAGGTTTGCAGATTTGTAAGTTTGAAGGCAGGCATATGCCCCTCAAAGGGTCTCCTTTAACTTCACAGTCTTGGCTCCTGCTTAGTCTTCCTCCAGCTTCTCCTTAAAACAGGTCCGTGTGGAGATTACAGGAGCTAAGCAGTGCTCAGTGATGGCCTGGGTCCAGCAAGAGACCTGCCACAGGCCCAGGAATTCTCAGACACCGATTTGCCTTTCCATTTCCCAGGGCTTAACCTCTGTCATTTGGCCTCCCCAATTACAATTACATTTCCAGATCTCTTTTTTTTTTCTTTTGGCCTTATCCTCAATTCCCAGATCTTAGTAATGGCTCATATTTCCTGGACGTAACTACAGGAGCTCAAATTCACCTCTGAAAAAAAGTTTTCAAACTTGAGCTTACAGCCAGATCTACCCCAGTTTTCAACTTCACCATCAAACTTGTATATTCATACATTCATACCATTGCTAATTTATCACCTTACAGAAATATCATGCCATATTTACTTTATTTTCTTCTGCTTGGTACTAGATAATGAAGTGACTCTTCTTCAGAGGCAAAAGGCCAATGATTTCCCAGTAAATAGAAACAATGTCAGTCTCCCAGCTAATACTCTTTGGTGTGGAGGGAAAACAGTTATCTCACATATGGAAGGGAAAGTTCATCTTCCTTGGTGTAACTGCTCCTATGGCAAAGAGGTCATTTAGTCACATGCAAACAGCTAGACAAGATGATAATATAAAGCAGATATATTACCTGTGTGCTTCTAAACCATCTGGAGCTTATCAAATGCCCTATACCACTCAAGGATGAGCCAGTTAAAGAGAAACATCAAAGAATGAAGGATGGAATCACCTACTGTTCTTCTGTGTATTTTCATAAAAAAAATGGTTTAGTTCTCATTAAGATAAAAAGATCGGAGTATCATTCTATGAGCAGTTCAGTTTCTTTGTGTGTGTTTGTATGTTTGTTTGTTTGTTTTTTGAGATGGAGTTTTGCTCTTGTTGCCCAGGTCGGAGTGCAATGGCGTGATCTCAGCTCACTGCAACCTCTGCCTCCCAGGTTCAAGTGATTCTCCTGCCTCAGCCTCTTGAGTAGCTGGGATTGCTGGGATTACAAGCGCCCGCGACCATGCCCAGTAATTTTTTTTTTTTTTTTTTTTTTAGCAGAGACTAGGTTTCACCGTGTTGTCCAGGCTGGTTTCGAACTCTGACCTCAAGTGATCCGACCACCTCAGACTCCGAAAGTTCTAGGATTACAGGTGTGAGTCACCTTGCTCAGCCTATGAGCAGTATTCTATTCACACCTGAAGCAGTCATAACTCTGAAATCCAGAGATCTCTATTTCTCACCCTAGTTTTGCTGCAAACGGAACTCTTAATACTGATGCACTTTAACATATTCATAGTATCCCTAACTCTAAAAAAAATCAAGCCTGCCAAATGTCCTTATCCCTGTACTAATATTATTGATTCTCAAATCTTAGACAGTATATCCACTCACACAATTTTTTCCTTAGAATTTGATCTTTTGGGGTGTTTCAATTCAACAAACAGGGATTACAGTAATGGTAACACATAGTAAAATTTGGGGACCTGATAACAAACCTCTTAATCTGAGAAGGAAGAGCCAAATTTCCAGGACTACCTAATAATCCCAGTTAAATTGTCTCCTTTCAGAGCCTCTTGTATTTGTTTAAAACTTCCTATTTCTCACAGAGGACTTCCTCATACCTTATCAGATTGTTCTTTCCAACAGCCCTATCAGATAGACCAGGCAAGCAAGTATTATTACCCCCATAATATTGGTGGGAAAGCCTCTGAGATTGAGAGAGATAAAGTGATGATCCCAAGGTCGCATAGCAGGTCAGCAATGAAGACAGGACCATACCCCAAGTCTAAAAGAAAAGAAAAAATCCCAACAAGCCATGTGGCAGTGCTTTAAAACGTAAATGTCATAGTCAAAAACTTTGAATGTTATCCAGATGTCTATGGAAGGCTCATGGGAATCAATACTCACCTTAAAGAGCCAGGCAGGAAAAATGACACATTATGAAAAACATGCCAATTTGGGATTTACTGGATGAGAGAGAAAAGTTGAGAACAATATAAACGGGCCAAACTTCAGAATATTTCTTGTGCTCTTCTCTTCACTGCAAACAGTGACCTTTGCACAGATAGAAAAGGTACAATGTGGGCAGTAGAAAAATGAGTTTGTGTCATACAGTTCATTCAGAATTTGTGAAAATAAAAGTGGAAGACATTTTCAAGATCACCCTTACAGTTCAATTTTAAATGTTTAGAGAATCTTTTCTTGCTCAGAAGTGAAAAACCTAAGGATAAGTCATTCAAGGAAAGTCTGTCTCTGTTCTGCTTTCATCATGTTATCAGTAAGGTGAATGAAGAAATCGAAATGATAAGTCTGAAAGAAGTAGCCTTTGAAAGCATCTGAATTGCACTTCCTCAGGCCAGTGGAATTTGACAGCTAATTATGAGAACTATAGATGGTACAAAACTCTGAATTTCTCAAAATGTACCAGTAATTGTCTGCGTAGAGAGAACTGGTTACACACATAACAGGAAACTCCCAGCTTCCCTCAGGAAAAGTGGTTACATGGGTCAGTGTCAGGCCTTATGCTTGGAATTACGGGGTACAGGTCTGACCGAAGCCCTCTCATTCCTGCCTTGCCTTTAGCAGACTGAGAGGAACACTGAGCCCCTCAAAGGAGAGCTCCCCACAGGAAGGAAAAGTCAGCCTAAGTGGGAGCGAAACCCGTGAAGCTGAGTTGCCAGAATCCCTCCACAGGCCACCCAAGCAGTGAAGAAATTCATGGAGAGAAAGAAAGAAAGAAAAGACCCACAGCCGTGAGCAGAGCCAGCTGGGAGGGATGTTATTACTTTATTTCTGTTTTCTTAACTGTGTGTGTGTGCGCGCGCGTGCGCGTGCGTGTGTTTTGAGGGGGAGGGAGGATTGATTGCAGAAAATGTCTTGATCCACAGCACTCAAGATGGAAACTTTTGTTGATATAATTTCTCCTAACTTTCCTACACCTTCCTTCCCTTCTACTCTATTTCCCCAGTGGCTATCAAGAGCTGTATATATCTGACCACAAAACATCCAGTCAGTCAGTTCAAGTCAAAAATGCAGCCAGCCATCTGGATTGACTCAAACTCTGTCTACACACACCAATTGGCTTGGGGGTAAAAAAATGTAATTCAGTGGAACAACTGGTTATTTTTAAAACAACGAGTTGAATTCAGACAACCATCCAATTAGTTGATTTCAAAATGCCTGTTTGGCGACATGAAAAGGGTTATTTTCAAAGGGCCTTGTGTGTGCATAAACAACCTGAATGCTATTAAATTGACGAGCTATTTTAGAATCAAGGAGATAAGGCCAAGGCGGCTGGACTCTGTTTATAAAGGGGAAACCTGGTCGGATAGCAGTCCATCAAGTCCTCCAGAGGGTGACGCCTTCTGTGGCAAGGATGAAGTCTTTCACTTGACAGCGACATAACCATGGCCCTCTTTGCAGAGGCAGGCACCTCAGTTCTTTTTTTTTTTTTCATTTTTATTTTTTTTAGACAGGGTCTCGCTCTGTTACCTAGGATGGAGTGCAGTGGCAGGATCTCGGCTCACTTCAACCTCTGCCTCCCAGGTTCAAGTGATTCTCTTGCCTCAGCCTCCTGAGTGGCTGGGATTACAGGCACCCTCCACCATGCCTGACTGATTTTTGTATTTTTAGTAGAGATGGGGTTTCACCATGTTGGCCACGTTGGTCTCGAACTCCTGTCCTCAGGTGATCCACCCACCTCATCCTCCCAAAGTGCTGGGATTACAGGCGTTAGCCACCACACCCAGCCAGTTCTTTTTTAGAGAAGCCACCTGTGTGCCTTCTTCCTGGATGTCCTATGCTAGCCAGAAGGCCAAAGATCCCAACAGACTCTATAAAGGACCAATGTGCTTGTATTACCTATTGCCGCACCACATTTCCTAACGCACACAATGATGTTAACTTGATTCTCACCTTTTATGGGTTGCAGTCTGACGACATTCAGCAAGGGAGCTTCCTCTGAGCCGTTTGACCCAATTCGTAATGAGTTCAGTCAGTTTCAACTGCACAGTTATACCTCCCTGGGCTTCCTCCCCCCACCCTAAAATGTGAACGTTCTTTTCTTGTGCTACATTACTAAGAAATGATTTAAGAAAAAAAAAAAAAGAGGGGGAGAAGGTCTCCTCCTGAAGAGAATTTTATTTGCACTCCTCATGCTTTGTCATAAAGGGCATTCAGCCGTGTTAATCATATAAGAAGTTTTAGCGAAGCTCTCTTTTTCACATTAGGCTTAAAACATCACCCCTGAGGTGGTGCTGATGGCGCCCTTAGAAAAGATTTCTTTGACATCTAAGACACAAAGGACTTCAGCAAATGCGTTCAGAGTTAAATGAGTGGTGCCTAAGTGCTGATTCTCCATCCCCAGTGACAAGCATTTACTAAGTAAAACTTTTGTTTCTGCAAATGTCTTACTTGGGTGTGTCTTAATCCCAAGTGTTGAGGAGGTTTTGTTTTATTGTCTGTGTGTGTGTGTTTTAAACATTTATTTTATCAGAAAGGATTTCCACAATGGAAGCATTCATTGCCATCGCTGTGGCTGAGTCTTTAGGTTTAAGACTAGTTAAGCTGCCCCAGGTAGAAGTGTTTGCACAGCTACAGAAGTATAGAATCGCAGCCCCGGAGTTGGAAGGGGCCCCCTTAAGCCCGTCCTTGCCTTCAGGCATTTGAGCCAGAGGAATAGCCACTCTTTTCTTTAAGATCTCCAAGGACAAAAATTCCACATGCAGTTATTTTATTATAAACATGTGAACTGTAAAACATATTTACAAGGTAATAATATTATCATCCATATTTAAATGATTTCCTTTTTAAAACATTTGCTTGCCCAATTTAAAAAAAATTAATGAACAGTAAAGTTCTTTGAAAAAAAAAAATCCTTTCAAATCCTTTCAATAGAATTATTTCTCCTCTTTTTGAAGTACTTACTACAAGGGTCATTTCTCCCAGAAAATTCTACCAGAAATTGCTATGTTTCTTCTAAAAAGCGGGTTTGCTTTTATCTTGCAGATACCCTGAATCAAGATACGCTTCCTTTTTTGCTGTGGCTGTTGGAAAGCCCACAGCCAAATTTGTGTCCCCTCCCTTCTAATCAATGCACAGGACCTCACCCCAGCTTCACCTGTTTGTCTTCCTTTATTTTTCCTTCATCTACATTTCTTCACTTAGTTGTGCTTTTTGGCTTTCCTGTTGTTTCTGGGCTTTCTGGTTTTCTGGTTTGTTTTGATGTTTGGAAGCAATATAGTGAGGCAAGAGCAGAGACTCTGGGGACTAATATACTTAACGCTTGGCTCCCAGCTCTACCCTTTCCTATGTTAACCTTTCTTTTCCTCATCTGTAAAATGGAGAAAACAATAGTAGTCATGGGGTTGTTATGAGTGTTAAATGAGAAAATACAAATGTAGTGCTAAGCCAACAGTAAGCACTCAAGATATGTTCATTATCAATATTATAACATTGCTGCCCTAAATCATTTCAGGAGCAAGAGGTGCAAAAGAGAATATAATTATTTATTCTCCTATTTCAAATGTTCAATCTTATCTCCCCTCTTATTCTTCCTGTTGCATGAATTGTCTTTCAAGCAAATTATTTGCTGCTGTTTCTGCACTTTAATGAAACTCCTTCTACTATGTTACAGGCTAGTGCTTCCTAAACTTACTCGAACTTAAGAATCAGCAGAAGCACTTACTAAAAATACAAATTTCTGTTGGGTGCAGTGACTCACGCCTGTAATCCCGGCACTGTGGGAGGCTGAGGTGGGAAGATTGCTTAAGGCCAGGAGTTGAGACCAGTCTGGACAACATGAGACCCTGTCTCTATTTTTTTAAAAATACAGATTTCTGGCCAGGCACGGTGGCTCACGCCTGTAATCCCAGCACTTTGGGAGGCCAAGGCGGGCGGATCACGAGGTCAAGAGATCAAGACCATCCTGGCTAACATGGTGAAACCCTGTCTCAAATAAAAATACAAAAAATTAGCCGGGCGTCGTGGCGGATGCCTGTAGTCCCAGCTACATTGGGAGGCTGAGGCAGGAGAATGGTGTGAACTCGGGAGGCGGAGCTTGCAGTGAGTGGAGATCGCGCCACTGCACTCCAGGCTGGGCGACAGAGCAAGACTCTGTCTCAAAAAAAAAAAATACAGATTTCTAGTCTTTTTTGTTGTTGTTGAGACAGAGTCTCGCCCTTTCACCCAGGCTGGAGTGCAATGGCACAGTCTCGGCTCACTGCAACCTCCACCTCCTGGATTCAAGTGATTCTCCTGCCTCAGCCTCCCAAGTAGCTGGGATTACAGGCACCTGCCACCACGCCAGGCTAATTTTTGTTTTTTTAGTAGAGATGGGGTTTCACCATGTTGGCCAGACTGGTCTCGAACTCCTAATCTCGTGATTCACCCACCTCGGCCTCCCAACAGTGCTGGGATTACAGGTGTGAGCCACCATACCTGGCACAGATTTCTAGTCTTAAACACCTAAAATTATTTTATAAATGAATAGCTCTAGAATAGGTGTTTCTGGGACTAAAGTATTTTATACCACATTGTCTATGCTTTTCTCCAAGAATGTCATCACAGACAAATTTCCACACTTGATTTCTATGTAGTTAGTGTTTCTTTATCATTTCAATTTTTGTTTCCTTGTTTTCCCTTCAGTAACTTTTTATGCTTTTTTTTTTTTTTTTTTTTGGTTGGTCTGTTACCTGTTGTCCTGCCACTTGTGTGAGTCTGTCTTTTTCCAACTCCTGAGGCAATAGCAGGTCTTTTCCCACCCGTCACCCCAGCATTCCTTTGGGTAAAGTATTTAAGAGCGAAATTTGTTGGCCTGTTTGGGTCTATTGGGGACTGAAGGTATATCCACATTAAGAGAAACAGTTATTCTGTAACTGTTTCAACCACTTCTTCACAGAGAAAAACATCTGTGCCTTTTAAAATTTTTATTGGCCTGCTTGATGGCTCCACAACACAGTGAAGAAGGAGCCCCACCCACCACAAGGTTCTTCGTCCTGCTGGGGAAGCCACACAGAATTGAGACCAAAAAGTACGGAAGGAAGGAAGGAAGGTAGAAAGGAAAGAAGGAGGGTTTTATCTGCCTTCCTTTGTTTTCTATGGATAAATGCCAAATCCCTCATACTTAAACTTTTTCCCCTTCCTTTACTTTGCCTCCCAGTTTTCTTTTGAATGAATGAGTAAATTGTTCAAATTTTCTCAGTAATCTCCCTCTGTAGCTCATTCCAGTGTTTAATTACTTTGACAGAAGGAAGGGAGGAAGGGAGGGAAGAAGGAAGGAAAGGAAGGAAAGGAGGGAGGGAAGGAGAGTGGATGGAAAAGAAGGAAAGAAAGAAAAAGAAAAAGAGGAAAGAAAGAAAAAAGAGAGGGAGAAAAAGAAAGGAAGAAAGAAAAAAAGAAAGAGACAGAGAGAAAAAGAAAAGAAAAGGGGGGGGAGGGGGGAGGGATAGCATTAGGAGATATAGCTAATGTTAAATGACGAGTTAATGGGTGCAGCACACCAATATGGCACATGTATACATATGTAACAAACCTGCACATTGTGCACATGTACCCTAAAATTTAAAGTGTAATAATAATAATAAAATTTAAAAAAAGAAAAGAAAAGAGAGAGAATCCTGCCTATTAAAATCCCACAATCTGCTCTGCTTTTATCTTAGGACTGTTCTGGCAGTTTCCCCTTGTTACACGTGTGTTGCTAGGATAGTACAAGTATTTTCAAGATGAATTTTCTGCCAAAAGGTCTTGCCACTGAGTCATCACCATCTTCATCTTTTTAAAAAACATGAGCAAGTCTCAGCAGCACTTCATTCACGTTAGTAAACATTACCTAGGGAAAGAAAGAACAGGCCTCAAGAACATGACATCATCATTAAAAAATAAATGTTTACTGAGTCCCTATTCAGTGTGTGGCCCTGTGTTAGCCCTAGAAATATAAAAATGTGCCTGCTTTTAGGCTCACATGCACACACATATACTCCCATGTGTTAAATCTAGAGAAGTGGTGCAGACTAGAAGGATTATCGGAATTCCAAGGAGGGAGCAATTCTGCTCCAAGGGCTGGGGTGGTCACAAAAGGTAGGGCTCCAGGCCCCAAAGAAAGGGTAGAGAGCTTGAGGGAATTAATGTGAACAAAGACCAGGAAATAGTAATGAAAATAGTTTGGGGGAAAATAATTAGTAGACCATTTGATGGGAGCAGACAGATTGTGTGGACTGGAAGATGACTAGGAGATAATAATGGAATGGTAGACCATAGTCTGCTTGTAGAGGGCCTTGAATTCTAGGCTAATTAGTGTAGTCTTAGCCTATAAGCAATAAGGAGCACCACTCTCACAGATAAAAGAGAGCAGACCACTCCAGCTTCAGAGTACCTTCAATCAAAAGAAGCACGGACATTGATTACAAGAAGTTTTGTGAAATGTCTCAAGTGTGTATAACTATTTCCCATATTTGTAACTTTGTTATCTCCATGGTATCAGTGTTATTTGGGAGGACAGCAAGAAGAAGATAGCTGGCAAGATTACGTCCTACCACATAGGACAGTCTGGAGATGAAAAGGACCCTAAGAAATGGTAAGTGGCAGTGGTTTTAAAGTAGAAAGATAGATATGAACAATCTCTGGGGCTCACAGAAGGGAGAGAAAAACAATCTCTGGGGCTCACAGAAGGGCTTGTCATATGTTCACAGCATGCAGTTCCACACTGGCATATTGGGGGCCAGTGTAGGACTGCAAAATGCCTTTGAGGGCTTAACTGAAAGGAGTCTAGATAGTTCCTGCCAGCCCCTTAACCTGCTGAATTTCTCCAATAGCATATCTCATGCCAGTTTAAAGGAAGAGACTTAAATGGACATTGTTAACTGAATGCACCATTTTGTGAACTCCAGAGAGCCCTGAGAATATTCTGTAAATACCACCTTATTGAACTAAGTGGGATTGACTGGGTACCAGGTAACATTTAGTTGAGTTTGTTCAGTCTTCTAATTTGAAGTTGCTGCTTAGACAATAGTGGTTCCCCACCTCTGCACCCAAATTTGAGGCAAAAGTGAAAAAGCAAAAAAAAAAAAAAAAAATTTCAGGCAAGAGTTGATTGTGATTGTGGCCTGTTAAAATAAACAGTTGATGTGGATAATCAGGCGCTACTTTCTGCTCTCCTCCGAATTAAAAAATGGCTTCAGTATTGGTGAATAAGCAGTTGTCTATCCAGGATCAGTTGGAAAAGGCTTCTGCCTCCATTGATCTTCTCTTCTAGCTGAGTTGTTCTCTTCCAGTCCTAAATTTACCCCTATCCTCCTTTGCAAGTAAAGGGGTTGTTAACATTTAGCTGATGGGGCACAAAGTCATCAGAAAAGACCTTGTTGCCTCCTTTCATCAACTCTGCCCATTAGCCAAGCAAAAAGGAAACATTGGTTTCTTAATTGACTTTCATAATCCCTTTCATAATCGTTTTGTACGTGGTACATACTAGGTACTCAATAATTATTTGCTGAACAAAAGAATGAATGAATGCTGGGCACTATCCTAGGTCCTGGATGTGCAGCAGTAAAGAAGAAATAAATAGACAAAATCCCTACCCCCATGGAGGTCAGATTCTAGTGACAGAAAAGAAGGAACCATAGGGTCCCAAGTCCTACTAGAAATAGCACTAAGCACATGATAGGTACTCAATAGATACGTAGGGAAATGGGAGACACTGTAATATAATAATGCATATAGCTTATGTTTCTCCTTCTCAGTCTCACTGAAAAACATCATTATCCTCAAATAATTAAAAAATAGAATTATGAACCCAGGAGTTCAAGACCAGCCTGGGCAACATAGCAAGACCTCATCTCTACCAAAAATAAAAATAGAATTAACATATAATCTAGCCATTTCACTCATAGGTATATTCCCAAAAGAATTGAAAGCAGAAACTCGAACAGATAGATATGTCAGTATTCATAGCAGCATTATCCACAGTAGCCAGGAGGTGGAAGCAACCCAAGTGTCCATCAACAGATGAATGGAGAAACAAAATATGGTATATACATACAATGAAATATTATCCAGCCTTAAAAAGGAAGGAAATTCTGATACATGATACAACATGGATGAACGTGGAGAACATTATGCTAAGTGAAATAAGCCAGTCACAAAAAGACAAATTCTATATGACTTGACTTATATGAGTTATCTAGAGTAGTCAAATTCATAGAGATAGAAAGTAGAATGGGGGTTGCCAGGGACTGTGGGGAGGGAGGAATGGGGAGTTACTGTGTAATGAGTATAGAGTTTCAGTTTTGCAAAATGAAACAGTTTTGGAGATTGGTTGCACAATAATATGAATATACTTATTACTAAACCGTACACTTAGAAATGGTTGTGATGATAAATTTTATGTTATGTGTATTTTGCCACAATTAGAAAATTTTTAAAGCCACTTATTAAACATTCTTTTTTTCTGAGAATTGTACAAAGATTAACAAACACAAACCCTTTGCTGGAGTTTACATTGTAATACAGACCCTTCATGATGTGGCCAGGCATGTCAAGGCCATACAGACAAGAGAAGACAAACATTCAGCCTAGATATGGAGAGGCAGCTGAATATTTACATTACCCAACAGAGCAAAGGTGAGTGCATTTTGGGATGGAGGGAGGGCAGGCTGTCCACACAGTGTAATTTGACTAAATACTATTGGTGATCCATTTCTCAAAAATATATCAACTCCATTGCTTGTCATATGTTCTGACATTTTAGCTCTTTCTTTTGACTCTTTAAGGATTAGGAACTTCCGCAATTCCTTATGAGTAGACAAAGAACCCAGAAAGGGACAAGATTGTTTTCTAGCTAACAGTTAGCCTCCCTTTTTTTTTATATTATGGGGGTCCAAGATGAGAGAGGAAGCAATGGGAGAAGAAAGAAGATGGATGGGCAACCAAGATCAACTTCCCCCTTTCACGCCCAAGTAGATGAGGCTGGGGAGACAACACATATTGATGTAGCAAGTCCACACTCACAGACTTAGAGGAGCTGTCTGCCCATCAAGTAATGGAGAGTCAAGGAAAACCATTTCCAAATATTAGTACTGACCAGCCTCCACAGGTAATGGTCTCCATTCCTGCTGCCAGAATTACGCTGCAGAGGCTGGGGTAGGGATAGGATGTTTCTCCCAACTTTACATCCTATGCATCTCTTAATAGAGACAGCAGGGTGAACCCCCTTTAACTTACCCCATCAGTACAGTCATACCTCAATCCCTCAGGTTCCACCAACTGTGTGTGTGAGATTGTAGAGAGAAAGATCTTTGCATTCTCCATGAGGGTAAAGTTTGCTGGGCAGGATTCTTTAAATCACATCACAAATGCCTTTTCATCTTAAAGGAACAAACTGTTTCTAAGCACATTGTTTACGAGTCAGTGAATACTGCTAATAACAAATGGGTCTTATCTATTCATGAAAGCAAGTCTCTGAGGATCTCTCTTGGGAACCACTGTGAGCAGTTAGTTTGAGTTATGGTACACATAGACTTCAACTAATAAAAGGGCATGTTTTAAAACATTCCAGAATTCCAACCTGTCACTAATTCAGATTGGTCTGCCTGCCCCCACCCCCATTAGTCCAAATAGATGAGATTTTGCTGAGGCAGATTTTCAAGTAGTTTGCAAATGGTAAACACAAAGAGGGGATCTCTTTCTCTCTCTGCCTCTCTTTCTCTCTCTCTCTCTCTCTCTCTGAGACACATCACTTGACATCTTACTATTAGGATCAATAGGTGACAATTTCTCTCGATTTATTATTTACCTTGGTTCTCACTACAAAGTTAGATTACAACAAGAATGGACGCTGACTTTCTTGCTTGGTGCTCAACGGCTTTGTTTTCCTTACACTGACTCTCTTTTGTCATCACGAAAGTCATTATTAGGCTAATGTAAAATTAAATTAGCTTACATTCAACAAGTACAGGAAGCACAAATACTCATCAGTGGGATGGCTTAGAAGGATCCTAGAAACGAAATCAGTGTCTCAAAGAGATATTAGCACACCCATGTTCATGCAGCATTATACACAACAGTGAAAACGCGAAAACAACCTAAACATACATTGAAGGATAAATGGATAAAGAAAATTTGACACACACACACACACACACACACACACATATATATATATACATACACACAATGAAATATTATTCAGCCTTAAAAAAGGAGATCCTGCCATTTGCCATGGCATGGATGAACCTGGAGGACATTATGTCAAGTGAAATAAGCCAGACACAGGAAGAAAAATACTGTATGATGGCATTTGTATGTGGAATCTAAAACAGTTGAACTCATGGAAGCAGAGAGTAGAACAATGATTGCCAGAGGTTGGAGGGTTGGGGAAATGGGGAGATGTTGTTCAAAGGGTACAAACCTTCAGTTATAAAATGGATAAGTTCTGGGGATCTAATGTACAGCGTGGTAACTATAGTTAATAATACACTGGATTGTTTACTTGAAATTTGGTAAAAGGGCAGATTTTAAGTGTCCTCACCCCACCTCTCCACACAGAATGGCAATTACAGGTGGTGATGGATGTGTTAATTTAACTTCAGTAATCAGTACACAATGTAAATATATATCAAATCCTCATGTTGTACACCTTGAATATATACATTTTTTATTTGTCAATTAAGTTTTTTTCCAAAACTTTTTTTAAAAAGGAAGTATCCTAGAAGATGCTCTGGCCAGTCACTGTCTTGGAAACATCCCTTGGTTGCAATACCTGTTATGTGCTACTTTTGAATATTTTCCAAGATCATCAAGCTATAAGCCACATGGTAAAGAAAATATAGCTATGATCTATTTGAGGGACATGTGGAAAGAGAATATTTAAATGAAATCTAGTTTTTCAAATCAGACAAAGAGCCCTTCAGCTGTAAAGGCCTGTAGAAGCCCATCACACCGAGGGTTCCACTTTGTGTGGAATGGTTAGTTTCTAAGGAAGATATCAAGCTAGGTTCAGAAACTATAAAAGGTCTTTGGCTTCATAGATAGATAGATAGAGTGATAGTTGCATTTGCTTTCTTCATCACAGGAATTGTGACTTGCTGTTGAGAAAACATTTTGAGAGACCCAGGAATAAAAATAGAAACAGAGATGCTGCTCTGGTTTTCATTCTCATCAATAGAAAGGGAATGTCAAGGCTGTGGTAATATGAACTTCCCTGGCTCGCAGTAGGTAAGAAATGCGACTGAGGGTCTGAGGCAGTTTGGTGCTAGGAGGAAGTTATTCTGAACTGGGCTTTGCAGCCCAAATACTTTCTCATCCCTCACCTCCCAGCATGCACCTCTTGAAATAAGCTTTCAAAGCTTATCAGGCAGTTTATAAAAACAAAGGGATTCCTCTTCCAAGAAGTTTCTGGTCTGAGATGACACAGGTAGTACAGAAATGTTCCGTTGTCAAGCAACCAAATATATGCATTAACTGAGGAATAGAAGAGCATCAGCATTTTAGCTTCAAAGGCAAATTCAATGAATTTGAGATGTACAATCTTACAACTAAGACTTCAAAACTAATTTTCAAAGTACAAGTAGATCTAAGTCAGTAGAAGAGGGCTCAAATAAATGCAGAATCAAAGATGCTGTGGCCAAAACAAGTGTGAGTGAATCTTAGGGAGGCACTTTTCTTATTGAAATGGTTCTTTTTATTTGTATAGTTGAAATGGGCCACCTCCTTTATGAAGCCTTTCCTTTTCCTCACGCTTTACCTGGCTACAGTGGGCTACTCCTATCTTTAGGTCTCACTATGCCCCGAACTTACTCCATCATGTCACCTGTAACAATTGATTGTATCTTTTTGTTTTCATGTCTATGTGCCCCACTAGACTTTAAGTACCTTGAGGACAGGGTTTTATTTATTTGTGTGTATGCACTCTAGCTCAATACCTGGTACATAGTAGGTGTTCAATAAACTTTCTGGAATGGATGATATCCCATGATTCCTTATGATAAAAAGAGCAACAGCTAAACAAATGTTTCTATTAGAGTTATGTCAAGCCAATTTAGGGCACTGCAGACAAAAGAGAACTGTAAATTCCCAGCTCCTAAGTCAAAGGTTAAAGACTTGCCCCACCCTAGCCATAGCTCCTTGATATGGCTCCTGATTAATAATCTGTTACATCCTCAAAAGGGGTCATTTTAAGGTAACCCAGTAGAGCTCCCATGACCTATTGACCTTATTATATCGCCAAAAAGAGCTAACTTTTGGTCAAAGGATGGCAGAGTACTTTCCTGTGATTCGCATATTACCCAGAAACCTTTGGTTTCCTGGAATTCATAATAAAAATTCCAAATCCCCAGCAATAACTTCCCAACCCACAATTCTTGCTAACACAGCAGAGTAACACTTGGATTCTATACCAGGCCTACTGACCTTTTGCTAATTGCAAAATAAACAGGTCTCCAGTTCAGAGGGGCCTTCTCCTTTTATGGGCCCCCTGCAGTGTAGGCACTGCTTGAATGGTATTTATTTCTGCCATATTTGCTTTCCAGCACTTGTCAGAGCAGGGGGCAGGTGTCTGGGAATAGAAGAAATAGGGATTGGAATAAGAGGAGAAAAGCAGGTGCCCCAACATCCTGAATGAAGTGCCCAGCTTATTCTTCAGAAGAAGCTGACGTCCTAGGAAGATGTGTGCAAATGAAATTTTATTTTAAAAAATTTTCAAGCATTTCTGAGACTTTACTCTTATGCCTAGCCCTGCCTCCACATAATTCACTGTCCAGTAGGGAAAACAGACACGTAAAAAGTGATAAGCACTGTTACAGACACAAAGGCTGGGGGAAGCCTAGGGGATAGATAACTGTTCTCCATTGGCCAGTGCTAGTGATTGGCCCAGAAATATGGCAGGGAAAGACTGCGGTAGCACCATGAAAATGCTGCCACAGATCGTGGGGCTCCTTCTCAGTTTTGCACATTTAGAAACTTAATTTTATGTGTTGCTGTAGGGCTAATTAGACTCCAAGGGGTTGACCCATGATAAATCAAAAAGATACACATTAATATAAATGATAAACCAGGGGCTGGGCGCGGTGGCTCATGCCTGTAATCCCAGCACTTTGGGAGGCAGAGGCAAGCAGATCACTTGAGCCCAAAGTTTGATTGAGACCAGCCAAAGCAACATGGTGAAACCCCATCTCTACCAAAAATACAAAAATTAGCGAGGCCTGGTGGCACACACCTGTAGTTCAGCTACCTGAAAGGCTGAGGTGGGAAGATCGCTTGAGCCCGGGAGGTCGAGGCTGCAGTGAGCTGTGATCGCGCCACTGCACTCTAGCCTGGGCGACAGAACAAGACCTTGTCTCAAATAAATAAATAAATAAATAAATAAATAAATAAATAAATAAACTAAAATTGATTTACTATATATTTACTATATGCCAAGAGACATTCTAAGTGCTTTACACGAATTATCTCACACTCATGGCAACACTGTGAGTAAAGTAGTATCATCACCTTCATTTTTTAAATAAACAGAGGCTCTGAAAGGTTATGACTTGCCCAAGCTGGTCAAGTTGGGATTCTTATATAAAATCTGTCTGATTCTAACGCCGATGCCCTTAGCACCTACACTCACAGCCCCTCATTGTTTTATACTGAAAAACAGAGCTATTGGCTACTTTGTGCATTCTTTCCCCAAGAAGGAAGATGATGGAAACTGAGTGAGATCCTGAAGATTGTTTGATGAGTGCCAAAATCAGAGCAAAGAGCTCAATAAATATCATACATGAATGAATATTTTAGAGTCCTCAAACTATGCTAGCCTAGTGAATTAGACTCCTTCATCCCTTCACCATAGATCCCAGACATTAAGTTGACCAGTCAGGGTACTCTTTCCCCCTCAAAACCCCAATGGTTAAGTTGAACTCTGCGTTGCTGCTTTTTCTGGCCTTAAATACACATAATTGGGCTCTGCTTGAACCCTAGTCTGTGACTAGGATCTTAAATACTACCCTTACTCAGTTTTTGCCAGCTTTCTTCTGAAAGCTGGATCCTGTTCTCCCAAAATCCTACCCCATTGCCCTAGGGTGTTCCATCTACCGGACTGGTCCTCCTAGAACTGATGATACTCAGACTTATACCTGAGTTACCTAAGTCCTTTGGACCACTCCACTATCCTAATCAAAGTTCATTAATGTATTGATCTAACTAATCTTTACTGGGTACCTACGATGTTCCAAGCACTGTGCTAGGGGCTTGGGATATAGTTTAAAAACACTGAGGTTTATCCATCAAGGTCTGGACAGGAAACAGATGGCACACTCAAAGTGAGTAATCTGGGGAGCATTTCATAAAGAGGCTATTTAGAAAAGTATGGGTAGAGTATAGGAACAAGAGATGGGGTCGCACCCTAGAGATAGTAACAGCAGGGAGCCATTACCCCTCTAGGCCTGAAGGGCCAAGAAGAGGGAACAGTATGAAAAGAGTGGCTTTATAAGAGCTGTGGTCTTTAGTAGAGGGACACAGCCACTGCCAATACTTGGCCCATCAAGAAAGAGCCTGGAGAATAAACAGTCCAACTTCATTCTCTTCCTACCTACCAATCTCCATTTGGTGCCAAACATAATCAGGGGTCAGAAAGCAAGGGAGCCCATTATTGTAATCCATATAGGTCAGCCTGCAGTGGCACAGGGCAGGCTGAAGAGTGACTCTGAATATCCAGTAACACTATGCAATGGGATGATTTACTTCCTAGCCCCAATCTGCCCCACTCATGATTCTTTCTACTTCCTCCCTCCTCCTTAACTCATGCTGCCAAAGACTCAGCTTGTTATCATGCCACATGAGTCATCCCAGTCTTAAAATTAAGTGAGCTCCCCACAGATCCCGTGACTAATTACTCACAAAACCAGATTACAGACCTGAACTTCTAAATCTCAATCCAAAGTGTTTTCTTCTATAGTGTCTTATTATCTGTAAGATGGTGGAATGCTAGTATAAGGATGATGATGATGATGATAGCTGTCATCTGTTGAATTCTTATGATTTGCCAGAAACTGTAGTAAGTGTTTTGCATATAATGCCTCACTCTGAGAATAGTGTGGCTTCCTTAAGTGTCTAATACTCAGGCAGGAAAAAACCTGATTTCCAGGGTACAAGTGAGAATAAAGACCAACTTCTTAACTTTACAGATAGCAGAACATTTTTATGGGTCCCATTTCCATTCTGTCTCTGTCACCCTTGAATTGCCGTGTACCAGATGCAAAGAGGATGTAGTTA
Organism: Pan paniscus; assembly: GCF_029289425.2. Lineage (NCBI taxonomy): Eukaryota > Metazoa > Chordata > Mammalia > Primates > Hominidae > Pan > Pan paniscus. The sequence continues at coordinate 133,445,463 of NC_073272.2, forward strand.
ACACATTCTAATAATGGGCTCTAGGAAGAGAGCTGCTTTTATGGAACGCCCTCCCGCTGCCACTTTGGCTTCTGTTGCAGAGGCTGCTGAGTGTGCTAAATGCTCTCCAAATGCCCAAGGGGCACTCTCCAGATTTGAACATGCAACCAGAGGAGCTTAATTATGGTTCCTGAGAACCAGAATGATTCCATTTATAGCCGTTAAGTCCTGAAAGGCAAGGTAGGTGTTTGGGGGAAAACTCAAACTTCTCCTAAGGGTCAAAGCAGTTTCATCAGTGATTTGATATATCCATCTAGCACAGCTCCCCACAAAAGTTACAGAATCTGGAAGGAACCCAGCATCTCTACTTGCCAGACCTTCCTTGGGGAGCTGAACATAAGCAGAATAGGCACTCCCACACATATGCAGAGCAGTTTACCTTTGTTCACCAAATGCGTACCCAACAGTATGTAATCTCCATTAGATTGGAGATTTTTGTCTGCTCCTCTCATCCCCAGTGCTGCATTTCTGGTACCCAGGTGCTTGGTGTATAGTTGGTGCTCAATAAATACTTGTTAAATGAATAGATCAATGAAATGGGAGGTTTCCTCTGCTGCCCAGAGACTCTGTAAAAACTCCTGATGTTATCTTTTTTTTTTTTTGATATGGAATCTCACTCTGTTGCCCAAGCTGGAGTGCAGTGGTGCGATCTTGGCTCACTGCAACCTCCGCCTCCCAGGTTCAAGCGATTCTTCTGCCTCAGCCTCCTGAGTAGCTGGGATTACAGGCACATGCCACCACGCCTGGCTAATTTTTATATTTTTAGTAGAGGTAAGGTTTCACCATGTTGGCCAGGCTGGTTTCGAACTCCTGACCTCAGATAATCCACCCGCCTCGGCCTCCCAAATTGCTGGGATTACAGGCGTGAGCCACTGCACCTGGCCTCCTGATGTTATCTCAATTGGATATTTCTCTGGGCCTCCAGAGGATACTGTCCTCCCATTGTCTCTCCTACTGGAGTTTAGAAGTTTATCTTTCTCATGGCATTTTTTCCAATCGTAGTTGAAATGAATCTCTTCCTAGCATGGGTTCAGACTAAAGCTATGCAGTTAAGTAGAATAAATATCATTAGAACACTTTTGGCCAGGCGCAGTGACTCACGCCTGTAATCCCAGCACTTTGGGAGGCCGAGGCAGGTGGATCACCTGAGGACTGGAGTTCGAGAGCAGCCTGGTCAATATGGTGAAACCCTATCTCTACTAAAAGTACAAAAATTAGCTGGGCATGGTGGTGGGTGCCTGTAATCCCAGCTACTTGGCAGGCTGAGGCAGGAGAATCTCTTGAACCTGGGGGGCAGAGATTGCAGTGAGCTGAGATCATGCCATTGCACTCTAGCCTAGGCAACGAGAGCGAAACTCCAAAAAAAAAAAAAAGGAACACTTTTAAAATATAGAGATTTACCTCTTTTCATTTGGATACCTTAGTGTTACAGTTGAGTTTGAGAGACTCTTGGGAAGGAGATAACAGGCCTAGGCCTCACTTGACATACAGTGCCAAAGTTAATGTTAACCGTTTCTGTGAACATTGACTTTTTCTGCACTAGTGAGCTTTTCATTATTCCACTGTTGCCCCAGCTCCTGACCTTAAGCGATCTGCCTGCCTCAGCCTCCCAAAGTGCTGGTGGCATGAGCCACCGCACCCGGCAACACAGTAAATATTTTAGGCACCATCTTATTATTATTTTTTTTTTGTATACTTTAAGTTCTAGGGTACATGTGCACAACGTGCAGGTTTGAAACATAGGTATACATGTGCCATGTTGGTTTGCTGCACCCATCAACTCATCATTTACATTAGGTATTTCTCCTAATGCTATCCCTCCCCCAGCCCCCCACCCCCCAACAGGCCCCGGTGTGTGATGTTCCCTGCCCTGTGTCCAAGTGATCTCATTGTTCAATTCCCACCTATGAGTGAGAACATGCGGTGTTTGGTTTTCTGTCCTTGTGATAGCTTGCTGAGAATGATGGTTTCCAGCTTCATCCATGTCCCTGCAAAGGACATGAACTCATCCTTTATTATGGCTGCATAGTATTCCATGGTGTATATCTGCCACATTTTCTTAATCCAGTCTATCACTGATGGACATTTGGGTTGATTCCAAGTCTTTGCTATTGAGGCACCATCTTAAAGAAAGACCAGTGGTGAAGGTGATGACAAGCAACAAATTCTACTCTTTGGGATCTAAACAGTCATTTGTATGTTCTGTGGCCATTCACTTAAAAAACATTTATTGAAACACGTACCATGTGCCACATACAGGGGATACAATGGTGAATAAACTGATATCTGCTTTCAAGGAATTCAGTCTCTCCAGGGAACAGACAATAAAATAATTACAATGCTATCTAATAATTGTTATGAGAGGGCAGGCACTGAGGACCATGAGAGACAAAGGAGGGACATCTAATTTACACTGGGAGGTCAGGGAAGGCTTCCCAAAAGAGGTGAGAATTTAATGCTGTTTTGAAGGGCAAGTGGGAGTGAGCCTGATGAAAAAGGGGGAGAAAGGCATTCCAAGCACATTTTGGATGCACACAAGTAAAACCAGCATGATGCTTCTAAAGTAGTTAATACAGTTATTACTGATATTTGGGGCTGGATAATTCTTTGTTGTGGGGGGCTGTGTATTGTAGGATGTTTACCAGCAGTATCCCTGAATTCTACTCACTAAATGTCAGCAGCACCTTACTTCTCTGAGTTGTGACAACCAAAAATATCACCAACATTGCGAGATGTTCTCTAGGGGACAAAATTGCCCCCAGTTGAGAAATAGAGCCAAAGGTATGTGTGAGAAAGTGATGAAAAACAAGGTTGGAAAGCCAGTCAGGGTCCAGGTCATGGGAGTCATGTGTGCTGTGATAAGAAGTTTGGACTTTATCCTAAAGACCACAAGGACCCCTTGAAGGATTTCAAGCAAGAGGATAATATACTCAGATGTGTGTTAGGAATATCACTCTAGCAGCAGTGTAGAGTATAAGTTTGAAGGGGCTGTGTGGCAAGACTAGAAACAGGGTGATGAGTTAGGAGACTCTTGAAATCATCTATAAAAGAAGCAATGAGAGGCAGTGTTAAGGCAATGGCAGTGGGAATGGAGCAAAGGAAGAAGGTTTAAGAGATATTAGGAAAAGCCAAATGCTTAGGAGTTAGTGATTTAAGGATGTTAGAGAATAAGGAAAAAAGTAAGTGTGACTCTCAGATTTGTAATTTCTTTTCTTTTCTTTTTTTTTTTTGTTTGAGATGGAGTTTCACTCTTGTTGCCCAGGCTGGAGTGCAGTGGCGTGATCTTGGCTCACTGCAACCTCCACCTCCTGGGTTCAAGCAATTCTCCTGCCTCAGCCTCCCAAGCAGCTGGGACTACAGGCATGCACCACCATGCCCGGCTAATTTTTTTTTTTTTTTTTTTTTTGTATTTTTAGTAGAGACAGGGTTTCACCATGTTGGCCAGGCTGGTTTCGAACTCCTGACCTTAGGTGATCCACTCGCCTTGGCCTCCCAAACTGCTGGGATTACAGGCATGAGCCACCATGCCCAGCCTCTTTTTCTTTTCTCTCTCTCTCTTTTTTTTTTTTTTTTTTGAGACAGGTTGTCACTCTGTCACCCTGGCTGGAGTGCAGAAGTGTAATCATGGCTCCCTGCAGCCTTGAACTCCTAGGCTCAAGCGATCCTCCTACCTCAGCCTCCTGAGTAGCTAGGACCACAAATGTGCTCTACTACTCCAGCTAATTTATTTAAGTTTTTTTTTTTTTGAAAAAACCGGGGGTCTCACTATGTTGGCCAGGCTGGTCTTGAATGCCTGAGCTTGAGTGACCCTCCCACCTCAGCCTCCCAAAGTGCTGTGATTACAGACATGAGCCACTGTGCCTGGCCTCTAGTATCAATAATAGCATAAATTATGGGACCATTCACAGATAAAGAGAACATGGCCAGTCTCCACAGATTCGAGGAGAACCACACATTTTGTAAAGAACATGCTGAGTTTGAGCTACTATGAGACTTTCAAGTGAAAATGTCAGTAGGGAATTTTCTCTACTGATGGGCATTAAGCAGAGGGTCATTGGAACCACTAGGGTAGAAAGGTATTAAACTGCTTCAGAGCCTTCTCTCGCTTTCATTCATTTAATAAGCATTTACTAGGTGCCAGCGCCTAGGCTGGGTGCAAGGGATACAAAGAAAAGTAAGACAAAGCTCCTGCCTTCAAGGTTCTCACAATCCATAGAGGGAGACAGACAAGTCAATATGCAATAATACAGTTTGATAAGTGTTATGGTGGATGTATGTAGAGAGTGCTATGAAAGCAAGAGAGGAAGGACATCAAATGGAATGAGTGTAAAGGAGAAAGGCAGGGAAAGCTTACTGGTAGGGGCAATATGACAGAGAGGTGGAGAACTACAGTGGCCCTGAGAACACACCATGCAAGCCTCCAACTATGGCAGGGTTTCTCAACCTTGTCACTGTTGACATTTTGGACCAAATTATTCTTGATTATTCTTTGATGAGGGGAGCTGGCCTGTGCATCATAGGATACTGAGCAGTATCCCTGGCCTCTACTCATTGGATGCCAGGAGCCATCCTCCCCCTACTTGTGACAAGCAAAAATGTCTCCAGCTGTTGCCAACTGTCCCCTGGGGGGACAAAATCAGCTGGTTGAGAACCACTAAATTACAGGATCATCATTGATCAAGAGCCCCAACTGCTGTGCTCTAAAATTCATTACTGTTTTTGCACAATGCCACACTTTCCATGGGCTGTTTCTAGCCAAGGGACTGAGCACAGCAGGGACACTAAGGCAATGCTATTGTGGGGAGATGCAGAGTTTGGCTCAAGGACTTAACCTTACCAAACCTTTCTTTGACTGCATGACAGGCTAGGATGCCGCCACCCACCATTTCTTTCTTCCTCCTTCACCAGGGGTCAGACTTACATCAGTCTGATGGTTGTCTCTGCCTTCTCTGGCTCCCCCCACCATTTGCTCTCATACTGATATTTCCCTTACTGAAATCCTTGAACATTTAATTCCTTTTTGCTTTCTGCTTCTCAGAGGACCCAGACTAACATTAGAGGTTAGACTCTGAAATCAGAAATACCAGAATTTAAATCCTGGTTCCCCTTATTAGCTGTGCAGCCTTAAACAAGTTACCATACTTCTCTAAGCCTCAGTTCACTCATATGTAAAATGAGGGTAACGGCATCCACCTTAGAAGGTTGCTATGAGCATTAAATGAACTACTGGATTTAAGATATTTAGCATGGTGCTGGATAGCAAGTAAGAGCCCAGGAAGTCCTGATTCTTAGTAAAGGATGGATATGTGGAGAAAGAGGTGCTATGAATAGAGTGATACTGTGATACATAGGCATGATGGTGAGAAATACCATAGAAAGATTGGAAGGGATGTAAAATGTTATAAGCATTTTGGTATTGCTGGAACAAAGTGCAAAGCAGGAAGTGATGAGAGATCATATGAGAGGTAGGCAGGTCCCAAACCAAACAATTCCAACCACTTGAGACAGGGTCTAACTCTCTCTGTCACCCAGGCTGGAGTGCACTGGCGTAATCTCGGCTCATTGCAACCTCTGCCTCCCGGGTTCAAGCGATTCTCCTGCCTCAGCCTCCCAAGTAGCTGGGATTATAGGTGCCTGCCACTACACCTGGCTAATTTTTGTATTTTTGGTAGAGACAGGGTTTCACCATGTTGGCCAGGCTGGTCTTGAACTTGTGACCTCAGATGATCCACCTACCTCGCCTCAGCCTCCCAAAGTGCTGGGATTACAGGTGTGAGCCACTGCGCCTGGCCCCCTTCTACCTTTTTAATGCAAGTTACATTATTCTATCCTTTCATCATCTCCTTTGAGCCTTCTTCAACTTCACTACATCTGCCTTTAAGCTGAAAACCCAAACCTTCACACAAACGCCATCCAAATTCTCTAATTCGAATGGGGCTGACTAGTTTGGAGAGAGACTAAAGGGCTTGTTGCTTCACAGTTCCTCCCCTCAGGATTCCAATTTATGCAGCCTTGAATGGGGATTACTTGGAGGGAAAAAGATCTAATCGCTACTTGGCCCTTGCCCTGAAAACTCTTTCATTCAATCCAAAAACATTAACAGGGACCACTTTTTCCCTAACGAGAGTTAATCATTACTCCAATCTCCTACTCTGTGCTCTCTCCTCCCACCAGCACACACATGCAAGAATCATCCAGACATGCCCATGAGCATGAGAATTGAAAATCGAGCAATAATGTGACCAATGTGTGGATGTTGTGCCAGCTAAAGACTTGAATTCAAATCTCAGCTCCACCATTGAAGGACTATGCAGTCTTAGGCAAGTCAGCCTCTAGACCTCAATTTTCTGTTCTATATAATGGGGGCAAGAAATCATGCCCTGGGTGGAAAGCATTTTGAAAACTACAAAACATTTGACCAGTTATTATTATTCAACTTGTGTCATTTAAGGAGTCTAAAACTACCTCTCTGATGCCTTTCAGAGTGTTCTATGCACTCCCTGATACCCTTGCCCAGGCAATAGATGTGAAGAAATTCAACTGGTCTCATACATAGGCAGAGAAACAGCCGCCCAAAGCTTCTCTGAGTAAAACAAAACAAAACAAAAGGATAAGCAGGCCGGGTGCATTGGCTCATGTCTGTAATCCCAGCACTTTGGGAGGCTGAGGTGGGCAGATCACCTGAGGTCAGGAGTTCGAGACCAGCCTGGCCAACATGGTGAAACCCTGTTTCTACTAACAATACAAAAATTAGCTGGATGTGGTGGTGGGCGCCTGCAATCCCAGCTACTTGGGAGGCTGAGGCAGGAGAATTGCTTGAACCCAGGAGGTGAAGTTTGCAGTGAGCTGAGATCACGCCATTGCACTGCAGCCTAGGCAACAGATCAAGATCAAAAAAAAAAAAAAAAAAAGATAAGCAAAAAAGAGCTGGTGATGCCAAGCTCTGGACTGGGTTTCTCATTCAGCTTTGCAAAACTTTAAATTTCTCTTCCTATTTCCTAAACCCACTTCTGAGGTTTAGCTACTCTATTCTTATTTCCCCTACTTTACTTGGCTTAGGAGTTCACCCCTTTAGGGCTAAAATCAGTCTCTATATTTTTGTCTACTTGTTTATTGTCTGTCACCCATATTAAAAATGTAAGCTCCATGAGAACAGATTTTTTTTGGTTTTGGTTTTTTTTTTTTTTGGCTGTTAAATTCATTAATATATTTCCAGTACTTTTCATCATGTCTGACACATAGTAGGCATTCAATAAATCTCTTAATGAATGGATGGATGAATAAATGAATGCATCGGTGAACATCTATAGCGGCTTCCTTGCTTAGATTCCATTCCCCAGTCTCTCCAATCCTGTATGCACCCTCCTACCAAGCTTTACCTGGGTAGTAGTTAAGAGTAAGGGGATATAGACTTTGAAAAGGTGATGAAGGAGCATGAGCTCCACCCACAGGAGTGGAAGAGTAATAGTGAGAGGCCTTAAAATGTCTAGAACCATCTTTAAAAGTATATTAGAAGTGATAAAACATGAGTAGACTTTCCCAGTGTTTTCTGTGGAAACCTAATCCTACAAATGCTTTTCAACAAAAGGGTTCTGTGGTCAAGTAAGTTTGAGAAACACTGCATGATTAACTCCACACTCAGTGCACACAAAGATTTGCAGTGTGTATTAGCATATTAAAGGCCCTGGGATGTCAGATAGTAAAGAAACTAGTTTAATTATGGAACCCTTTTATCATATAATACCTGCCGTAAATATTTTAGAAAATACTAGTCTAGGACATAACCATGATGAGAAAGTTATCAGATTTCTAAAAGCTTGAAATCACTTCCCCAGATTTGTTTTTTTTTAGAAATTACTTTCCTTTTGCCTACTTCCATTTAGTCATTGCCAGCAAAATCTTTAAAACAAAATAGAGCTTTAAGGGCAAAGAGCTTGAGTGCCCTGAAGGAGGTACTAAAATTGGGGTTGGGTAAAAGGCTTGAGAGATGGGCTCAGGCAGAGAGAAACTCAAGGAGAAAAATCAGGTAGTGGAATCTATGAGAAAAGGAAAAAATCAAGCTTCTTATGAATCATCCTCTCAATGACTATAATCAGTCTTTTTCTTCCCACACTCCACTGAAATTGCACTCACCAATAGACTCCTTATTGCAAAACCCAATGGGCATTTTTTCAGTCCTTAGCTCTCAGATGTATCTGACGCACTCTTCCCTTCCTCTTTTTTTTTTTTTTTTTTTATGAGACGGAGATTCGCTCTTGTTGCCCAGGCTGGAGTGCAATGGTGCGATCTCGGCTCACTGCAACCTCTGCCTCCCGGGTTCAAGCGATTCTCCTGCCTCAGCCTCCAGAGTAGCTGGGGTTACAGGCGCCCACCACCACACCCGGCTAATTTTTGTATTTTTAGAGACGGGGTTTCGCCATGTTGGCCAGGCTGGTTTTTAACTCCTGACCTCAGGCAATCCACCCGCCTCGGCCTCCCAAAGTTCTGAAATTACAGGTGTGAGCCACTGCATTCAGCCCCCTTCCTCATTCTTGAAACACTCTCTTCATTGGGCTTCTATAAGACCATACCTCCTGTTTTTTGTCTTACTTCTCTGGCTCCTCTAGCTCTGTCTCCTCATATCTGCCTATCCTTAAGGTGTTCACTGGGGTGTTCACTGGGTCTGTGTCCTAGTCCCCATTCTCTTCTCACCTGACACATCATCCTGAACACTGTCACCTACTTCCACAGCTTCTAATGCCATCTATAGACTGATAACTCCCCAAATCTGTATTTATGGCACGGTCTTTTCTCTTTTTCAGATCCCTATACCCAACTTCCTAACTCAACATCTAGACTTGAATGTCTCATGGGTACAAACATGCCTGAAGCTGAACTCATCCTCCTTCTTTGATCTCAGAAGATAGCACCACCATCAACCCAGCTGCCCAAGTGAAAATTCTGGGAGTCAACCTCTATTCCTTCTTTCTCCCACTTCACATTCAGTCAGTCATCAAGTCCTGCCAATTAATTCTCCTAAAAATTTTTGAAATCCATTCACTTCTCTCCATCCTCATTGCAACTGCCATTCTTACTTTAGGCCCCCAAGTTCAGACCAACTTACTGAACTCACTGCCTCTGATCTTGCCACCCTGTCTCATCTCCAATTCAGTTGGTCACATTGCAAAAGAATGCCATTGATTTTTTTCCACACAGATCTGATCTTATCACCTTTGTTTAAAACACTTCAAAGACCTTCAAGAAAAAAATTAAACTCTTTAACATGATTTTCAAGGCCCTTCATAATCAGATCTTGCTTTGACAGTGCTGTGTAATGATTAGACTTGAGCAAGACTGGCTGGGTTCAAATCTCAGCTTTAACACTTTTAGTAGCTGTGTAACTTTGAGCAAGTTAACCTCCCTGTACTTGAGTTTTCTCATCTATAAAACGGAGTAATTACAATGCCTACCTTCCAGGGTTATTGTTTTTTTTTTTTTTTTTTTTTTTTTGTTTTTCTTTACAGCGTCTCACTCTGTCACCCAGGCTGGAGTGCAGCGACTCACTCTCGGCTCACTGCAACCTCTGCCTACCAGGTTCAAGCGATTCTCCTGCCTTAGCCTCCCACGTAGCTGGGATTACAAGCACCCACCACTATGCCTGGCTAATTTTTGTATTTTCAGTAGAGTCAGGTTTCACCATGTTGGCCAGGCTGGTCTTGAACTCCTGACCTCAAGTGGTCCACCCACCTTGGCCTGCCAAAGTGCTGAGATTACAGGTCTGAGCCACTGCGTCCTGCCAATATTACCTTTTAGTAGTAGTATTCTCTCTTTAACTTTATCTCTTGCCTCTCTCTCTCCATCCCCCCGTTTTTTAGCCACATCATTTTTTTATTTCTATAGCATGCCATATTCTCTTATTTAACTGTAAAATTCAATGTCTTTTAGTATATTTACAGAATTGTACATTCATCACCACAATCAATTTTAGAACATTTTCATTACCCCAAAAAGAAGCCTCACAGCCCTTAGCCTTGGGCAACCACTAATCTACTTTCTGTCTCCAAGGATTTGCCTATTTTGGACTTTTCATATACATGGAATCATACAATATGTGGTCTTTTGTGTCTGACTTCCTTCACTTGGCATAATATTTTCAAGGTTTATCCATGTTGTAGCATGGATCAGTGCTTCATCCTTTTTATGGCCGCACCATGTTCTCTTTCATTGCCCAGCCTTTGTACAGGGAATCCTTCTGTCAGTAATCCATTCCTTTTCTCCACCCCCCACTCACATGATTAAGTCTCATTCAAACTTGAGCCCTGTAGTTTAGATAGAATCAAAAGACTTCCTCCTGGAAGCCTTTGATGATCACCCTCTCCCATCCCCACCCCGCTTAGAACGGCTTAAGTAAGCTTCCTAGGTGCTCCCCCCAATATCCTGTACTTCCCCTATTGCTTGTTTATTTATATGTCTTTCTCTTCGACTGCTGGCTGAACAACAACTGCAGCCATGTTTGTATACTGCTCATATCCAGTACCTAGCAGAGGATGTGGCAACCACTAGGCACTCAATTACTTTGCTGAATTATGAAACAGGAACAGGAGGAGCAGGGCCAGAACAGAAAAGAGGAGGCTCAATTGGTAGCAGGCCAATGGAGGTTTTCTGCTGTGCTACCAGACTAAACTTTCTAAAACACTGCTTTCTTCAAGACATATGTCTTCAAGCTAGATACTGGGCCTGTTTCTCCTCTAAAAAATGTAGGGTCCACCTGAATAATCCCTATAATCCCTTTTCAGCCCCAACACTGATTGCTTACAAGTATATGTTTAATTAGTCCCATAATTATGAAGGAGAGCCAAGAGGATGCCAAGTGCATTAAAATACATTTCTCTCAAATTAATGCATAATAACACTGTACAAAATAGGACTTTTTTCCCCTTAAAGTATTAGCAATATGGACTAACTGGGGTCAAATAAAAAAATATGATGTCTTACATGACAATAGTTAAGGAATACAGCTTCCATCCACTAGAAGCTTTTGAATCCTCTTTTAATCAGTTCTATCTTGACACTTGATTGAAATATTAGCAGTAGGTGCCTCTGCATTTATCAGCTTTTAAAGGCCTGAATTAATTTCCCTACACTGGCCTGGCTTTGTAAGATGGAATGGAAAGTAGAAGGCACCACTCCCTCTCAGAAAAGCACTTTCCAGCTCCATCAGCCAGGCCCAAGCTATTCTGAGCAAGCTTGCTGTTAATGAACATCACTGCAGTTCCTTCTAGATCTGGACTGCTCTCCATTAGAGCAGCCAGAACCAAAGATAGGCAGAAGCAAAAAAAAAGAAACAATCGCAACATACTCTATATATACCACTCTAGAGATTCAGTAATAATAACTCCCATTTATCAAACACTGTACTGACCCTTTATATCATCTCACATAATGTTCTTAACAATTCCATGGGGTATTATGATTATTATTTTCATTTTATAAATAAGGAAAGTGAGCCACAGAGAGGTTGAGCAATCACCCACAGTCATGTGACTAGTAAATGTTAGAGCCAGGATTTAAAAGTCTGTTCTGAATACAGAGGTGAAGCCTATATTGGTACAGTATACATGCCTCCCATTATTTAACAATTATTCACTTATATTTATTTCTCTCCCACTGTTCTATGAACTCCCTTTGGGTTTGTGCCACCAGCACCTAGCATAATGCTTGGCACATTGATTCATTCATCCCTTCAAAACAGATTTATCGAATGTATACCATGTGCTAACCACTGGTTATGAGCACCTGGGCATACAGCAGTGAACAAGGCAGTAAGATGCCCTGGCCTAGTAAAGCTTACAACCAGGTGAAAGAGACAGACAAGGCTGGGTGCAGTGGCTCGTGCCTGTAATCCTAACACTTCGGGAGGCGGAGATGGGGTGATTGCTTGCAGTCAGGAGTTCCAGATCAGCCTTGGGAACATGGTGAAACCCTGTCTCTACAAAAAGTACAAAAATTAGCCAGGTGTGGTGGCTCACACCTGTGGTCTCAACTACTTGGGAGGCTGAGGTAGGAGGATTGCTTGAGTCTGGGAGTTAAAGACTGTGGTGAGCCATGATTGTGGCACTGCACTCCAGCCTGGGTAACAGAGCAAGACCTGGTCGCTAAAAAAAGAGAGAGAAGAAAACAAATAAGAATTTCTATGAAGAAAATAAAGCAAAAAAATGGGATTAAGAGTAGCTTGGGGTTGAGGGCAGTGCTTTGTTAGGCTAAGGTGCTCAGGGGAAGGCTTCTGCAAGTAGGTGACAATTCATTTGAGCTGAGACCTAAACGATGAGAAACAGCCAACCATGAGAAAGCCAGAGGAAGCATGTTTCAGGCAGAGGTACTAGAAAGTACAAAAGTGGGAAAGGGTTTGGCAGGCTTAAGGATCAAAAAGAAGGCGAATGTGGGTGGGGCATAGGAAGTGAAGGGGCCTATTAGAGGTGTCAAATCTTATAGGGCCTTGTAGGCCATAGGCACCACCTATTATACTTACACTTAAAACTGGGACTGCTGCCCCCTACTGATTCGTAACAAGAGCCAGGGTGGGAGAAATACGTTTTTGAAGGGGGAGACTCAGAGGCAGGATGCCTGAGCTTTGGGAAGAAAAGCATGGGCCTTCCTTGCACCTGCTTCCTCTTCCCCCTGGGAATCCCTTCCTTTGTAGGTTACTCCCATTTTTTTTTTTTACCCTTCTTCCTCCTCCTCCTCCTCCTTCTCGTCCTCTTCTTTCTTTTCTTCCTCCCCGACCCCCACATCTCTAAAACAATTTAAGCTCACAAGCCATTTCCCATCAACTCCTCCTGGGACCATGAGACAGCCAATCTATGCCTTAAGCCTCTAATGCCAAAACTTTTGAGTCAGATAAGAGGAGGGAGCCGTGGTGATAGTGGCAGCAGCCATGTCGTCGCAGCTTAAGCTCAAAGCTCAAAGTCTTCTTCTGTCCGACCCCTGAAGGGAGTCAGGCGATTTTGGCTTAGCTAATACAGCAGTCTGGAGAGCTGAGCTACCTAACTACTGTGACGAACAGAAAGGAAAACAAGCCTCAGAAAAAGCCAACACCAGAGAACAAGAATTACAAGCACGCATCGGCACCCACAGCAGACAGGCTGGGTGGAGGACTCCCAACTTAACATACGCACAGGTTTCAGAGCATAGCAGAATACCTTTGACTCCGGAAAGCTAGTTGCAACACTTCTTACTCCCTACTGCCCCACTGTGGAGAAATGCTTTGGGAAAACGCGACTTATTGTGGAGGAGCTTTCACTGCCATACTCTTTTGACTTTGGACTCCTGGCAGTCTTCATTCCCTTATTCCTCCAGCATCTATCAAACTCAGAGAAAGAGGCTTTTGACACACATACAACGACGTGGTCTTTACCTCTCCTTATTAAAATTTGAGGCCAATAAAATAAAAACATTGAGCTTAACCTTTTCCAAAAATGGTAAAAAGTTGCGCAGGAAAATAGGAGGAAGGAAATAATAAAGATAAAAGCAAAAATAAATAAATTAGAGGTTGTAAAAACAGTTGAATTAATAAATAAATTCAAGAGCTTGCTGCTTGAAAGGGCTAATAAAGTAGATAAAACTCTGGCAAATCTATGTAAGAAAAACACATACATAAAATTAGAAATGAGAAAGGGGATATAACAACCAGTATAAACAATATTTTTTAATTGTAAGAAAATGCTATGCACAATTGTATGCTAATACATTTTAAAAATATAGTGCAATAGATCCTTTTTGTCTACAAAAATATAAAATACTAAAATTCATACCACAACAAGTAGAAAAGCTGAATAAATTAATAACTGAGGAATAAATTCAGAAACTGTCACACAAAGTTCCTAAACCTAATGGTAAGTAATTTTAAACCTTCAAAGGAGAAAGCAGAAAAAGCATGTGCCTTTCACCCCACGAAACAAATATGGTCCTGATCCCAAAACGTGATAAACATAAAATAAAACATGAACACCGGAGACCAAATGTAAACTATATTATAGTTGATAGGTCCAAAAACTTTAGCCCCAATACAAGCAAACAGTTCAGCAAAGCTTGAAGGGAGCAAAACATCACAATCATAAAGAATTAATCCTCGGAAAGCAACAGTGGTTCAGCCTAAAGCAGTCTACTAGTATAATGTTAACCATAGGTTAAATCAGTTCTTCTCAACATTTTTGTGGCATACATAGAAAATGAGACTGGGTGCGGTGGCACACGCCTGCAATCCCCAGCAATTTGGGAGGCCGAGACGGGCAGATGGCTTGAGTCCAGGTGTTTGATACCAGCCTGGGCGACATGGTGAAACCCTGTCTATGCAAAAAATACGCAAATTAGCCGGGAGTAGCGGCTTGTGCCCATAGTCCTAGCTACTCAGGGGGACTAAGGTGGGAGGATCACTTAAGCCCAGGACGTCGAGGCTGCAGTGAGCCTCGACTCTGCCATTGCACTCCAGCCTGGGAGACAGATTGAGATCCTGCCTCAAGAGAAAAAAGAAAGAAAGAAAATAAAAATATTTGTAAGGGCCACTGAGGTATGCAAACGAGGCTGTTCTTAGCTGGAGGTGGAGAGAAGGGTTTCTGGCTGTCCCAAGCCCACTGGCCACCCTAATAGTTGAGGGGATGGATATATTGGCAGATCTATAACCAGGTATGCTATTCATAGTGTTTACCAAGTGGCAAAGCACAGGGATGGACCAATTAGAAAAGACGCTGGGCAGCAGCATTACATCAGGGTCCTGATGGTCTCTTGCTGTGCCAGGTGTTATCGCTTTAGTTGGTGGATTCTGGGAGTGTGTCCCAGGGAATAGCTGGGTCAGTGAGAGGGTACTCAGTGTGCTCAGGGCAATAGTGATTTACTATGGAAGTGTTTCAATATTTTAAGGGTCTAGCTGTTCTGGTGTGTACCTGCTGAATATCAGCACTGCCTGCAACTCCGACTCAATCTGTCATTGGCATCAGTTAGGAAGCTCTGAGTTAAACTGCATTCTGTCTGTTTTAGCATCTGTCATGCTGTATTGTCATGGTTGCCATCTTGTTCTTCTTTTGACTAGCCTGTGACACTATTCATCCTCTTCTCTCCAGCACTCTCACACAGTATCTGACGCATTGTAGAAGCTTAATAAGTG
The DNA here is from genome assembly GCF_029289425.2 of Pan paniscus. NCBI lineage: Eukaryota > Metazoa > Chordata > Mammalia > Primates > Hominidae > Pan > Pan paniscus. The sequence goes on from NC_073272.2 coordinate 133,460,641, forward strand.
TTTGCCCGATGTATCAAGAATCATTTCCAAGAGATATCCAAAAGAGCATATCATAACATTGAAAACACATTCTGTAAAATTAGGAATGGAAGGATAAGCATGATAAGGATATCCATGAAAATAATAAGGATAACATGATTAAGAACATTGATTTAAAACACAAGGCAAAATTATATGTAACTAAAGAAATATTAATGACCAGTCTTGGTGGCTCACACCTAGCATTTTGGGAGGCCAAGGTAGGAGGATCACTTGAACTCAGGAGTTCAAGACCAGCATGGGCAACATTGTGAAACCTCATCTCTCAAAAAAAAAAAAAAATAGCTGGGCATGGCGGTGCATGCTTGAAGTCCCAGCTACTCAGGAGGCTGAGGTGGGAGGATTGCCTGAGCCCAGGTCAAGGCTGCAGTGAGCCATGTTCCCACCATTGCACTCCAGCTTGGGCAACAGAGTGAGACCCTGTATCAAAAAAGGAAGGAAAGAAAGAAAGAGAAAGAGAGAGAAAGAGAAAGAAAGAAAGAAAGGCCGGGTGTGGTGGCTCATGCCTGTAATCCCAGCACTTTGGGAGGCCGAGGCAGGCAGATCACGAGGTCAGGAGTTCAAGACCAGCCTGACCAACATAGTGAAACCCCGTCTTTACTAAAAATACAAAAATTAGCCGGGCCTGGTGGTGTGCATCTGTAACCCCAGCTACTCAGGAGACTGAGGCAGGAGAATCGCTTGAACCCGGGAAGTAGAGGTTGCAGTGAGCCGAGATTGCACCACTGCACTCCAGAGTGAGACTCCATCTCAAACAAAAAAAAGAAGAAAGAAAGAAAGAAAGAAAGAAAGAAAGAAAGAAAGAAAGAAAGAAAGAAAGAAAAACATTTCTTTCTTTAAAAAAGGAAGCAAAATAGACATCTATCATTTTTAATATCATTTTGAACTTCTGGTCAATTCAATAAGATATGAAAAAGAAATAAGATATAAGTATTAAATAAATTGCCATAGAAAATATAAAAAAATTTAAGAATGAATGTGTCAAGAGAGGTATATTATCCATATAAAGAAAACTACAAAACTGTTGGAAGATGTTAACAAAAAGCCTCCACTCTCACCCATATATGTGTGTTTTGATAACTATTGATATAGTGTGTGATTTTCTGAAATCCTTGTCAAATTATAACTGTAGGGAAAGGCCACACTCATGTGGATGAAGCATGGATGGAGTCTCCCTGGAAAACAGTAATTATTCCAGATTATCAATCATTTGAGCAAAAAAGACAGGATCTTAAGTTGGCAAGAAATGAATTGCTTGTCTTTCTCTAAGTCTAGCTATCTTGGATTCAGACATTGGGGGATTCGTAAATTCTCACCTTATGCTCCTGGGTGGTGGTGGGTTGCTAAGATGATATCCACCTGATGGAAATAGGTAGAGACCTAGATGAGATGGGGTTCTGAAAAGCAAGCCTTATGTTATAAAGGACAGTTACCTGGTTTCATATTTTTCTCTGTGTTTATTTATTTACTGTTATTCCCTAGTCTCTAGAACAATATTGTCCAATGTTTCAGCCTTATCTCAACTATACTAAAAGGTACTCAGGAAAGGTTACTGTGTCTACATTTAGGCCAAAGTGCTGAAGGGAAGGTGGGACCTCTTTCTTCACTGGTAGGCATAAGTGGGGTTGTCAGTAACTATTGATAATTGAGTGCCTGAGCCAGGTACAGCACTGCTTTACACACATTATCTCATTCAACCCTCTCAACAACCTGGTGAGGTAGGCAATTTTATTTCTCACCCCCACTTATAAGTGAGAAACTTGAAGCTAAAAGAGGTGTACTGGTTTATCCCACATTACACAGCAAGGAAAATGGCAGAAGTTGAATAGAAATGCAGCTCTGTCCAACTCCAAACCCCATGCTCTTAACCACTAGCTATTCCAAGAGACCCCAGGGGGAGAAAATTCTAGGGTACAGGAGTTAAGGGTTCTAGATTTAATTTACTTACCAAAGGTAGAAGTTTTATTTTCAGGAGATATAAAAGATACATTCAATAAATAAAATTCATGCCATGTTCATAGATGGAATGCTAAATATTAAAGATATCCATTTTCCTTGAGTCAACTTATCATTTTTTCAGCACCATCTCCCAGGGTAAAAATAACTCCAGAGATGCAGAAAATCTAGGTTTCTTATGAAAAGAAAATTCTTAGGTAATTATTATTATTATTATACTTTAAGTTGTGGGGTACATGTGCAGAACATGCAGTTTTGTTACATAGGTATACATGTGCCATGGTGGTTTGCTGCACCCACCAACCCATCATCTACATTACATATTTCTTCTAATGCTATCCCTCCCCTAGCCCCCAACCCCCTGACAGATCCCAGTGTGTGATGTTCCCCTCCCTATGTCCATGTGTTCTCATTGTTTAACTCCCACTTATGAGTGTGAACATGTAGTGTTTGGTTTTCTGTTCTTGTGATAGTTTGCTGAGAGTGATGGTTTCCAGCTTCATCCATGTCCCTGCAAAGGATATGAAGTCATCCTTTTTTATGGCTGCATAGTATTCCATGGTGTATATGTGCCACATTTTCTTTATCCAGTCTATTATTATTAATATTATTATTTTACTTGACACTCTTAAAAGGGACACTTCAAAGTACAGTGGGGATGCTGTCTTCTCTAAACTCTGCCCAAAACATAGACAGTTGCAAAACTCTAGTTTCTCCCCTGATAACTTCCTGCCAGAGCTCATCAGAATATAGCAAGATCCTTGTACTTGGCTCAGTTAGGCCCTGTCACTCATATCTCAGCTCTCTTCTCCTTAAGAGACAAGAATGTAGTCCAAAGGCCTTGGTAAGTTTTGATTCTGCTTTCTCCATCTTTTCTCAAGGCTTTCTCTTCTCAGGACGAATTTTCTCCTTTTTCTAATCACTTTTAATATTCCTACCTTTTTTATTTGCTTTATAAGCCTGTCATTTTTTGCTGATGGAGGTCACTGAAACTGACTAAATCACCCCAAGACAGTCATTACCCCCGTACACGCTGGGCTTCTGCGAGATTGGAGGGGGTTCACAAATAAAATACAGAGCATTAAAAGCATGGGCTAGCCGAGTGATCATGGATTTAGTCCTGGAATTGGCTCAGGAATATATAGATTCAACCATTCTCCACTGGATAACTTGAAAAAAAAGCAAAATTAGCCCTCACTCATGGAGGAGCCCCAAACAGTTTAAAGCACCTCATATTACAAAATAAATCCACATACACTATACAGGGAATAATAAGAACTACAACAAAAGAAAAATTTTAGCCTTGGGATGATGTCAAAATCCTGCTTTAGCTCTTTTTACATGGCTTGTAAAAGACTGTGTAATGTAATGGTTAAGAGCATGGACTTGAGTCCAGGCTCTGCCACTTAACTAACTGGGTAACTGGAAAAATTACTTCAGGTTCACTATACCTTGGCTTTCTTATTTGTGAAATCGGGTAATAATAGTAACTATATCATAGAGTTGCTGTGAAGATTAAATAAGATAATATGTATAAGATGGTGGATACACTGTTAACAATGATTGCTTGTCAAACCCAGCCTCCCCTATCAGAAACCCTATGGTTGCTTCTTCTTTCATGCTTTCCTGCACTGATTCAATTGCTTGTCCTTTTGTCATAGGCAGCTTCACTGCTGATTCCCTCCCTCCTTTCCTTCTTTTTTGACTCTTCTTATAGCCTCTTTAAACTTCCCCTCCCTGCAAAATGCCCTTTCGCAAGCTGCTGTTAAAGCACCAGTGTTGTCTCAGTGCTTTTCCCCATCCCAAGATCCAAGATTGCTTTCTCTTCCAGGAGCTCCAGCCTTATTAATGAAAAATAGCCAAATCCAGGGCACAGGGAGTGTGCTGCAGAGATTTTCAGATGTAAAATAACAGCTGTTCTACCACAACTGTTGTTTTTGAGAAATTCAAACTGTTCAGACTAGACTCATGCCAAAAGGAATTCTTTCAGACCACTGAGTATGCCCTAATTAATTTCTAGACTAGGTCTAACTTCATCAGTGATCTGGAGGTTTAGGAAATCTTCATTTATCTTACTTTGTACTTCTTTGCTGTCTTCTCCCAACCTTCCTATGTCCTCATACCAGCTATCACTACATAAGGATGCCATCTGTTCTTCAAATCCCTTCCATAAAGACTTCTAATATTTACCTTCAGATTTTGTCCTTTGTTTTCAACTACTCCCAAGTCTCTAAGCAGTTAAAAATAGCCAATAAAGACTTTCAGACTAAAGGACTAAATCAAATATCAAAAACAGTTAGGGAAAATATATATCAAGCAGTTCAGGTTAAACAAGTTCCATAAACTTAATACAACCTTCACAATATTGCCTAGGTCAATGAGCATGAGATCACAAACTCTTCTAAGGCCAAACAAGAAACCCATTCCTCTCAAAATAGATTCATGGGTACAGCTACAATACAGGTACAGGGGCTGCATATTTCAATGACACTTCTATGTTCACATTACATTCTGAATACTACCCAATATCATTACAAGTCATTCGCAGCCATCACTGGCAAAACTTCAGAATCAGATCCAAATAAAACAAGCAGAAAGCACACTAAATTATGGACAAGCAATCCTCTAGCATTTTCCAGTAAAGTCTGCTGCATCCTGTGAAGATGATTAGACTATGAGTTTCAAGATAGCAAGGATTTTTGTCTGTTTTGTTCACTGTTGTGCTCCTAGGACCTAGCACACATAGGAGGCATTCAACAAATATTTGTTGAGTGAAAGAATGACAGCCTCCTCAATTTTACACTCTGGAGTGCTGTATCTTCCCCTGCCACTAACTACCACAGAAATTAAAATAAAATATTCTTTCTGGCCGGGCGCGGTGGCTCACACCTGTAATCCCAGCACTTTGGGAGGCCGAAGTGGGCAGATCACCTGAGGTCAGGAGTCCAAGACCATCCTGGTCAACGTGTTGAAACCTTGTCTTTACTAAAAATACAAAAAAATTAGCCAGGTGTGGTGGCAGGCGCCAGTAATCCCAGCTACTTGGGAGGCTGAGGCAAGAGAATTGCTTAAACCCGGGAGACGGAGGTTGCAGTGAGCCGAGATCGCACCATTGCACTCTAGCCTGGGCAACAAGAGTGAAACTCGATCTCAAAAAAAATGAAAAATAAAAATAAAAATTGAGAATTAGTCTGGGCACAGTGGCTTATGCCTGTAATCCCAGCACTTTGGGAGGCAGAGGTAGGCTGACCACCTGAGGTCATGAGTTTGAGACCAGCCTGGCCAACATGGTGAAAGCCTGTCTCTACTAAAAATACAAAAATTAGCCAGGCACGGTGGCACATACCGATAGTCCCAGCTACTTAGGAGGCTGAGGCAGGAGAATCCCTTGAACCCAGGAGGTGGAGATTGCAGTGAGCCAAGATTGTGCCATTGCACTCCAGCCTGATCAACAAGAGTGAAACTTTGTTTCAAGAAAAAAATTGAGAATTAAAAGACAGAAACAAAGAGAATCCATACGCATTATGTCTTTGAAAAGGTGATGTATTTCAGGAAAATTTATTTACTTATTTATTTATTTGAGACAGGGTCATGCTCTGTCCCCCAGGCTGGAGTGCAGTGGCACCATCATAGTTCACTGCAGCCTCAACCTCCTAGGCTCAGGCTATCCTCCCACCTCAGCCTCCTGAGTAGCTAAGACCACAGGTGCATGCCACCATGTCCAGCTAGTTTTTGTGACTTTTTTTTTTTTTTGGTAGAGATTGAGTGTCACTATGTTGCCCAGGTTAGTCTCAAAATCCTAGGCTCAAGCAATCCTCCCATCTTGGCCTCCCAAAGTGCTGGAATTACAGGTATGATCCACTGCACCCAGCCCAGGAAAAGAAATTTCAAAGGACATGATTAACTGTTATCCTTTTGTTTTGTTTTGTTTTGTTTTGTTTTGTTTTTTAAGATACGGGGTCTCACTCTGTTCCCCAGGCTTGTCTTTAACTCCTGGGCTCAAGCAATCTTCCTGCCTTAGCCTCCCCAAGTAGCTGGGATCACAGGCATGAGCCACCACACCTAGGCTGATTAGCTATTTTAATTACACTATTGACATAAGCAAACCTCTGTATAATAAAATCTAAAATCCTTGTAATGGCCTACAAAGATCTGTATAATTTGGTTTCCTGGTTCCTCTGAGCTTGTCTCCTTCTCTACTCACTCTGCTGCAACCATGCTGACCTCCTTGCTGTTCCATGAATATCTCATGCAAGCTCCTTCTTCTGGGCCTTTGCACTTGCTATTTTCCTCTGCCCCAAATGCTCTTCATCCAGGTAGCTACATGCTCAAATGTTCCTTACCAGCCTGTTTGCAATAGCAACACCTCCACCCAGTACTCCCTGACCTCATTTTGACAACTATTTTTCTTGAACTATAGCATCTATTGTCATCTAACCTACCATAAATTTACTTGTTTATTTATTTTTTATATGTTGACCTTACTAGAATTTAAGCACAATAAAGGCAGGAAATTTTTTTTTAATTGCCATATGCCTGGGACCTGAAACTGAACCTGGCATGAGCTCAATAGATATTTGCTGAGTTAATGAATGAACAAAAAGGCTGAAATAAGTGGGAAACTCTACCTTAGGAAAAAATTGCATCAACTATGATAGGCAAAGATTTAATGGCTATTCTGTATAAAGAGTTTATTTGAATTTATTTTTAAAATGTCATCAAGACTAGGCTCATAGTAGACATTCAAGACAAATTTGTTCAATGAATGAATGAACAAATAAATGAGCATATAAATGGATAAAGGACATGAACAGTCAATTCATATAAGAAAATAAAAATAGGAAGCAAACATATGGGCAGGTATTCAACTAAAACAAGATTAAGGCAATAATAAGGTATTTATTAAATTAGCAATTTAAAATACTTAATGAAGAAGTTTCAATTCAACTAATAGCAATATAAATTCATAGAACTCTTTAAAAAATATATGTCAGTATGCTTCTGCTTAGAAGTAACAGGATGCCCAATTTAAATTGACTCAAACAAAGGGGATTTATTGAATCATACAACTAAGGGCTTAGGGTAAGGAGGATTCAAGGCACAATTTAATCCTGGTTCTAGCTCTGTTTCTTTGTAACTCCTTCAGCTCTGCCTGCCTCTTTGTGTTTGCTTCATCCTCACATTGCCACCCTCATTGTTGCAAAAGGGCTGCTAAAGCAACTTTTCTCTTCCTTTTGAACATCCTGGGGAGAAGATTATGCTGCCTTCTAAAACCAGGAAAGAAGCTCTGGGCTCCACACTGACAGGGCCACCACTGAACCAATTTCTTTGGCCAGGGGAATACTATATGCTGAACAGCTTAAGCCTGGGTTACCTCAACAAAATACTATGGCAAAGGAATGGATTGCCCAGATTTGCTAAGACTAATGAGGGCTCATGATTGGAGGTGGTGGTGGTGGAGGAATCAATTCCACCCGTCAAATGGCTGTGATATGGTTTGGCTGTGTCCCCACCTAAATCTCATCTTGAATTGTAGCTCCCATAATTCCCACAAGTTTTGGGAGGGACCGGATGGGAGAAGATAATTAAATCATGGGGGCAGTTTCTCCCATAATATTCTCGTGGTAGTGAGTAAGTCTCACAAGATCTGATAGTTTTATAAAGGGTTTCCCCCTTTCACTTGGCTCTCATTCTCTCTTGCCTGCCACCATGTAAGATGTGACTTTGCTTCTCATTTGCCTTCTGCCATGATTGTGAGGCCTCCCCAGCCATGTGGAACTGTGAGTCCATTAAACTTCTTTCCTTTATAAATTACCCAGTCTCGGGTATATCTTTATTAACAATGTGAGAATGGACTAATACAGGCTGCTTGGGAGATATGTCCACTGCAGCAATTTGGATGTACCTATCAAGAGCCTTTAACCTAGTAATTACACTCTGAGAATTTATCCTAAGGAACAGATTCAAATGAAGTAAAGCTACATGTGTCAATATTTACTTTATCTCTGCATTATATGAATAATTTTATTACCTGTAACAATAAATACTGTAAAAACTTAAATGCACAAATACTGAGAAATATTTTTAAGTATGTTATGTAAATCAATATTCCATGGATTATGATGTAACTATTAAGAATAATAATTATAGAAATATATAATGACATGAGGATACATATGACATTTTATATTATGATATAAATCATAATATAATCTGTAATCACATAAAATTCTGGTATACTAATCCTGGAATGGAACTTGAAGAGATGAAAACTGTCATATTTAGGTAGGGGAATTAAGGGTCATTTTTTACAGTATTTACAATAAATTTTAAAATCAAAGGGTTACAATCCAAAGACAACTGAGAAATTTCTGAGAAGTATGTGTGCTCTAAGAATAAAATCAAATTCTCAGGGCCAGGTGCAGTGGCTCACGCCTGTAATCCCAGCACTTTGGGAGGCCGATGTGGGAAGATCACTTGAGGTCAGGAGTTCGAGACAAGCCTGGCCAAAATGTTAAAACCTTGTCTCTATTAAAAAAAAAATTAGATTCTAGGCTAAGCCAATAGTTCCATAAAGCCCTGGGCAAAGCTGGCCTTCAACATGCCTGCCTCTCATCATCACCAAAGCTTCCATTTCCTTTTTGGTTTCCTCTTCCCACTTTAGCATCTCCTCCACTGATATCCATGTTTATTAGAACCTCCAGTCGTTATGAGAAAGATCTTAGAAATTCACTTACACTGAACTTCCTTAGTAACAGGACTTAGAGAGAGAAGTCATGTAGGGGTGGCAAATTTTAACCCAAAGAAATAAATAGATCTGAATGGATACTTTGAGCCAGTTCAACCTCAGGGCTGGAAAAGGAGAGGCCATTTTGGAAACGGAAGAGAAGAAAAGAGACAGTATCTGTCATCTGTCTACTAATATCTAAAAATGTATTTAATTACTAAATTCAAAGCATTGTGAGAGATATAAATATGAGTAGAAATTACAGACTAAAAAAAGGTAAGCCATGTACACAAACAACTATTATAAAATGATGAAAATATGTACCATGAATGGGATTAAATGATATAGAAAATCAAAAACAGAATATTAATTTTAGCTGGTGATATTAGGAGAGGCTTCATGAAGAAGGTGATAGTACTTCTAGAGCGTGAAAGATAGGAAAGGTTTTAGTATGCATAGAAAGGGAAACAGGATTCCAGGCAGGGGCAACTGCATGGAAAATTCACTGAGGTGTATATAAGAATAGCAAGTACTAAATTTCAGATAATCTAAGACATCCATGATTATAAGACACATTGCTACTTTATGTAACACTAAGAAAAGATATAGACTGCCAATTAAACAATAACTCAATGCTTTCTATTCACTCAAAATTTTTATTCTATATTTGTTGAAAGAGTTATTTTAGACTTTAGACATAGACAAAGCAAAATAAAATTATTATGATATTTCTAAAACTTCTTTTCATTAAGTCTAGCTTTCTTGAGTCTTTTTGACTCATAGCCATTGAGTTCTGTGATTTTCCACATGGTATCATCCTCTGTGCCGTCGAGCATTGAGGGTGCTAAAGGAATGCTTCACTATTTTCTCTAGGATTATCTTCCAAGCTGTTCGGACTTATTCTGCAAATCTGGATGTTAGTGCTTTCTTGATCTTACCAGAATGTCCCAGAGGATATTTGGATTAAGTTTACTCATGTGCACATGACGACTACATCATGAATGCAGCAAGGCTGACAGTGATTGTAAGACTCATCCAATTTCAAAGATGTAAGGAAAATATGCATTTTGAGAATCAATGAAATATGGAAGTTTAAGTAGTTTAAAATTCTTTATATATGATGTATGAAAGAAAGCAGTTACTCCTCTCCAGATTATCTTACCCAGAGTAAGTACCCTGAAAACATTGCTCTGGTTATATGACTCTTCAGCTCAACAACTGTCAATAGCTCCTCTTTGCTCCTAGAGTAAAGGCCAACCTCTTGAAGCCTGCATTTAAAGCCCTCCATAATCTAACCACAACCTATCTTACCTGTCTTATTTTCCACTAGTCATTCCTTGAACATATAAATAGGAGACTGGTTAAAAAGCTGTCATAATAAATGTCAGGGGCCTGGGGAAAGAAAGGAAAAGGGGGACAGTTGAAAATGTTTTATTTATTTTTTAAAAAAGAAGTTTGAAAGGAAATAAACAGATTTGAAAAAGAAGCACATAGAGCATATAGAAATGAAAAACACAATAGAATCAAAACTAAAACATAATTGGTAGATTAGCCAATAGATTATTCAAAGGAACTGGGAACTTGGGCCTGAGTGATGGACATCCAGGATTTATGGCATTTCCAGTAGAGAAGATAGCTACAGCAGCACTGTGATCAGGATACTAAGCCTTGGCCAGTGCAAGTAGAAAAGTTTGAGCCTGGAATTCTTTAACTGAGCTGAGATCCAATGGGCTGAATTGTTCTGGGAGAATAGTGCCCAATGACCACATGCAGAAGGATAATCATATCTACTCCAAAGTTTCCCAAATTTAGAACCATGGGACCCCCACAGTTTAATATCAATCAATGAGCTCACAATTAAAATTACACAAGAAGGTAAGACATTATAAGAGAGGGTCAACTAGGAACAAGGAAATACAAAAGAGTTCTAGCTACCTAAGAAAAAAGATACTGAAATTGTTAGATACAGATTATAGAACAAAGGATAATAAAAAGCTGAACAAGCAATAAGGTACTATTAGGAATAAACAGGTAGATTTTGGAAAAATAGAATTTCTTAAAATCAAAACTAAATTAAAAAAAAAAACTCAGGAGTTCGACACCAGCCTGGGCAACATAGAGAGAGCCTGTCTCTACAAAAATAAATAACTAAATAAAAACTTATTAGAATAGGTGCTTTGATGGTCTTTCTGAGGTGCAAGAAGTGGTGAGTATATAAAATGGCAATCACATGTAAACCTAAATAAATACTAGTTGTATAAAATAAAAATAATAATGATGTCTAATTTGTGGGGTTACAAAAAGGACAGAAATAAAATATGGGGCAAAAATAGCATGCAAGTCAGAAAAAAGAAGGTGATTGGATTTAAAGCACTCTAAAGCCCTTGTATTGTTTAGAAAAAAATTATACGTATTCGCATAAGACTAATATGCATAGTAAAATTTCAAGGGTAATCTGTATAAATTCTAAACCCACAGAGAGAAAAACAGGAAATAGGAAAAAACCAAAGAACAATAATCCAAAAGTTTACAATAAAAAAGACACAAAGAGAAAGTGAGATGAGGCTGGGCGTGGTGGTTCACACCTGTAATCCCAGCACTTTGGGAGGCCGAGGTGGGCGGATCACGAGGTCAGGAGATCGAGACCGTCTTGGCTAACACGGTGAAACCCCGTCTCTACTAAAAATACAAAAAATTAGCCGGGCATGGTTGCAGGCGCCTGTAGTCCCAGCTACTCAGGAGACTGAGGCAGGAGAATGGCCTGAACCCAGAAGGCGGAGCTTGCAATGAGCCGAGATCTCACCACTGTACTCCAGCCTGGGCAACAGAGCAAGACTCTGTCTCAAAAAAAAAAAAAAAAAAAAGAAAAGAAAGCAAGATGAGCAGAAAGTAAAAGGTAAGATAGAAGAGACAAATCTAAAGATATTATCACAGTAAATATAAACTAAACTATCTAAAAGACAGATTGTCAGGGAGGATTTATAAACAAAAGCTAGCTATATGCTATTTACAAGAGACCAAAGAGTTGAAAGTAAAAGGATAGAAAAGTATATATCAGCTAAGAAGCAGTGAATTCATATTAAAATACACTTTAAGACAAAAAGCATCCTCGGAGTCTTTATATAACGAGAAAATGTTTAATTCACCAGGAAGATATAACTTTCCTAACTTGCATGCATGTAAAACAGTGACCTCAAGCTATATAAAGCAAAAATTATAGAACCAAAAGGAGGAGTTTACAAATTCAACAAAAATTATAAAACGATGGCAAGGAATTTATACATTCAACAAAATAATGGAATATTTTAACATACTTGTTTCAATTGATAAGACAAGCAGAAAGAAAATCAGTAAAGGTGCATGCAATGATCCAAAATCCAGTTGTTGGAACTTAAACCCCAACATGATGGTATTAAGAACTGGGGTCTTTGGGAAGTGATTAGGCCTTGAGGGCTCCACTCTCATGAATGGGATTAATGTCCTTATCAAAAGAAGTTTTAGAGAGCTGCCTGGACCTTCCATTTCTTCTGCCATGACAGGACTCAGCATTCATCCCTTTTGCCCTTCTGCATGTGAGGATGCAGCAAGAAGGTACCATCTTGTAAGCAGAGAACAGCTTTCACTAGACACCAATTCTGCCCATACCTTGATCCTGGACTTCTCAGCTTCCAGGACTGTGAGCAAGAAATTTCTGCTTATAAATTACCCAGTTTAAGGTATTTTGTTATAGCAGCAGAAATGGACTACGACAGTGTAGAAGAATATGCTATGACTAAATGTGTTTATCCCAGAAATGCAAGTTTAGTTCAATATTAGAAAAATCTATAAATGTCATTCACCACATTAACAGATTAGATGAGAAAAACATGATTATGTCAATAATGGAACTTCCTTAATGTAATAAAGGGTAACTACAAAACACCTGCAACAAATATTCCTAATGGGAAAGTTTTAGAAGAATTCCCTTTAAAATCATCAGGGGGAAAAAAACTGTTATCACTTTTTCTCAGCATGTACTGAAGGTCCTAGCTAGCACAGTAATTTCAGAAATTTAAGTTATAAAGATTAGAAGTAAATAAATAAAATTGTCATTATTCAAAGATATGATTATCGGCCAGGCACAGTGGCTTACGCCTGTAAACATAACACTTTGGGAGGCCGAGATGGGTGGATCACTCGAGCCTAGGAATTGGAGACCAGACTGGGCAATGTGGCAAAACCCTATCTCTACAAAAGTACAAAAAATATTAGCCAGGCATGTGGTGCATGCTTGTAGTCCCAGCTACTCAGGAGGCTGGGGTGGGAGGATCACCTGAGCCCAGGGAGGTTTAGGCTGCAATGAATAATGATTGTGCCATTGCACTCCAGCCTGGGTGACAGAGCGAGACCCTGTCTCAAAATTTTTAAAAATTTTTACGATTATCTACATAGAACATGCAAAATGGTGGGTACACAATTATTCCTTTTATTAGTTTAAAAATTAAACATACACATGTTAATATATAGTACATTACTGTTTTTTTGTGTTTATACAACATGTATTGTTGTATTATGTATAAATACAACATAAATTGAATATATGCATGCTACATACTCTTGTATCTTATATGTATATAAAACAATTAAAAATCATATAACAGGGTTAAAATTTTATTAAAAATTGCTTGGGGAGGGAAGCAAGTGGGACCAGAAAGTGCTGACTGTCAAAATAGGAAGAGTTGAGAGACTAAAAGTAAAGTGAACATACGTCCTGATATTCCTAATACAGTCCCAGTTTATTTTTATTTTCTTAGTGTAATTGTTAGTATAACCTGCCTCTCGCCTTCAAAAGTATTCCAGTTTAAGGGAAAAAATTATATTTCCTCCTAAGTATAATAGAAGTCATGGTAAGGAAGAAGAACAGAAGTAAGGGAATGAGAGAGGTTAAAGGGTAAGGGGTTCTGGTAAAAATGTGAGATCTTAAAGATAGAAAAGCTCTTTTTTTTTGAGGCAGGGTCTCGCTTTGTTGCCCAGGCTGGAGTATGGTGGTGCAGTCTCGGCTCACTGCACCCTTCACGTCCCAGGCTCAAGCAATCCTCTCGCCTCAGCCTCCTGAGTAGCTGGGGCCACAGGTGCACATCACCACGCCTGGCTAATTAAAAAAATCTTTTAAATAGAGACAGGGGTCTCACTTTGTTGCCCAGGCTGGTCTCAAACTCCTGGGTTCAAGTGATCCTCTTGCTTTGGCCTCCCAAAGTGCCAGAATTACAGGCGTGAGCCACTGTGCCTGGCCAAGGTGGAAAAACTCTAGAGAGATGGCCAGAACTGGGCATGAAGTATAGTGTATGAGTAAATATAACGAGTAGGAAATAAAGATCATCAAGGGAACAAGTAACAGTGAGCCCATCCTGTTGTAAGAGTTAGCTGTGTTAAATGTTAAAATCCCCAAAGACAAGGTACGCAGTGAAAAAGAAAATTGGGATTCTGTGCTAATATCATTAATCAATGTATCCCAGGGGATTATAGATAACAGCTACAAAATGGGAAGAGTATGGTATAAGTGGATGGTGTGGACTTCAAAAGAGGAAGGGCTCATGAGAGACAGTGGAAAGCATTCCAAATAAGAGCAAAAAGGAAGTCAACCCCAAATCCTTACTCTGAGTTTAGAGGCGAGAGAAAAAGTGGTTTCTATTTTGAGAGTTGCAAGAGAAGGCCAGATTTTAATTATGACAGTGAAGACTCCAGGAAAACATTCATTATTAAGGGAAGTTTGTTCACAAAAGAATAGAGGTTCCAGGAAGGCAGATATCTTTTCAACATACCAATTTCCTTTTCTTTGGATAGATAGCCACAAGTGGGATTGTTAGATCCTACGTTAATTCTACTTTTAGTTTTTTGAGAAAACTCCATACTGTTTTTCATAATGGCTGCACTAATTTACATTTCCACTGACAGTGTATGAGAGTTCCTTTTTCTCTGCATCCTCACCAGCATTTGTTATTTTTTGTCTTTTTGATAATAGCTATTCTAACTGGGGTGAGAGGATATCTAATTGTGATTTTGATTCGCATTTCCCTGATTATTAGTGGTGTTGAACATTTTTTTATATACATCTTGGCCATTTGTATGTCTTCTTTTGAGAAATGTCTATTCGGATCCTTTGCCCATCTTTTAATTGAATTATTTGTGTTTTGTTTTGTTTTTGTTTTTGTGTTTTTTGTTTGTTTGTTTGTTTGCTATTGAGTTGTGTTCCATGTATATTCTGAATATATTAGTCTCTTGTCAGACGAGTTTGCAAATATTTTCTCCCATTCTGCAGGTTATCGCTTCACTATGTTAATTCTTTTGCTGTGCAGAGCTTTTAAGTTTGATATAGTCCCACTTGTATCTTTTTGTTTTTGTTGCCTGTGTTTTTGAAGTCCTAACCATAAAATTTTTTTCTTGACCAGTGTTCTGGAGTGTTTTCCCCTATGTTTTTTTCTAGCAGTTTTATAGTTTTAGGTTTTACACTTAGGTCTTTAATCCAATTTGAGTTAATTATTTTTAAATTTGAATACTTTTATTATGTTGTTGACAGAATAAATATCTGTATAACAAGTTCTGTCGTAGAAAATTATATTAAAGGAATTGTGATTAGGCTTGTCATTTCCCCAGTGTATGTACAAATGAGTTTATTTATAGCTAGATTTTACCATATTCTTTTTTTTTAATTGTACTTTAAGTTTTAGGGTACATGTGTACAACATGCAGGTTTGTTACATACGTATACATGTGCATTGTTGGTGTGCTGCACCCATTAACTCATCATTTAACATTAGGTATATCTCCTAATGCTATCCCTCCCCCCTCCCCCCACCCCACAACAGGCCCCAGTGTGTGATATTCCCCTTCCTGTGTCCAAGTGTTCTCATTGTTCAATTCCCATCTATGAGTGAGAACATGTGGTGTTTAGTTTTTTGTCCTTGTGATAGTTTGCTGAGAATGATGGTTTCCAGCTTCATCCATGTCCCTACAAAGGACATGAACTCATCATTTTTTATGGCTGCATACTATTCCACGGTGTATATGTGCCACATTTTCTTAATCCAGTCTATCATTGTTGGACATTTGGGTTGGTTCCAAGTCTTTCCTATTGTGAATAGTGCCACAATAAACATCCGTGTGCGTGTGTCTTTATACCAGTATGTTTTATAATCCTTTGGGTATATACCCAGTAATGGGATGGCTGGGTCAAATGGTATTTCTAGTTCTAGATCCCTGAGGAATCGCCACACTGACTTCCACAATGGTTGAACTAGTTTACAGTCCCACCAACAGTGTAAAAGTGTTCCTATTTCTCCACACCCAGTCCAGCACCTGTTTTTTCCTGACTTTTTAATGATTGCCATTCTAACTGGTGTGAGATGGTATCCCATTGTGGTTTTGATTTGCATTTCTCTGATGGCGAGTGATGATGAGCATTTTTTCATGTGTCTTTTGGCTGCATAAATGTCTTCTTTTGAGAAGTGTCTGTTCATATCCTTTGCCCACTTTTTGATGGGGTTGTTTTTTTTTTCTTGTAAATTTGTTTGAGCTCATTGTAGATTCTGGATATTAGCCCTTTGTCAGATGGGTAGATTGCAAAAATTTTCTCCCATTCTGTAGGTTGCCTGTTCACTCTGATGGTAGTTTTTTTTTGCTGTGCAGAAGCGCTTTACTTTAATTAGATCCCATTTGTCAATTTTGTCTTTTGTTGCCATTGCTTTTGGTGCTTTAGACATGAAGTCCTTGCCCGTGCCTATGTCCTGAATGGTATTGCCTAGGTTTTCTTCTAGGGTTTTTATGGTTTTAGGTCTAACATTTAAGTCTTTAATCCATCTTGAATTAATTTTTGTATAAGGTGTAAGGAAGGGATCCAGTTTCAGCTTTCTACATATGGCTAGCCAGTTTTCCCAGCACCATTTATTAAATAGGGAATCCTTTCCCCCCATTGCTTGTTTTTGTCAGGTTTGTCAAAGATCAGATAGTTGTAAATATGCGGCATTATTTCTGAGGGCTCTGTTCTGTTCCATTGGTCTATATCTCTGTTATAGTACTAGTACCATGCTGTTTTGGTTACTGTAGCCTTGTAGTATAGTTTGAAGTCAGGTAGCGTGATGCCTCCAGCTTTGTTTTTTTGGCTTAGGATTGACTTGGCAATGTGGGCTCTTTTTTGGTTCCATATAAACTTTAAAGTTGTTTTTTCCAATTCTGTGAAGAAAGTCATTGGTAGCTTGATGGGGATGGCATTGAATCTATAAATTACCTTGGGCAGTATGGCCATTTTCACCATATTCATTCTTCCTATCCATGAGCATGGAATGTTCTTCCATTTCTTTGTATCCTCTTTTATTTCATTGAGCAGTGGTTTGTAGTTCTCCTTGAAGAGGTCCTTCACATCCCTTGTAAGTTGGATTCCTAGGTATTTTATTCTCTTTGAAGCAATTGTGAATGGGTGTTCATTCATGATTTGGCTCTCTGTTTGCCTTTATTGCTGTATAAGAATGCTTGTGATTTTTGCACAATGATTTTGTATCCTGAGACTTTGCTGAAGTTGCTTATCAGCTTAAGCAGATTTTGGGCTGAGACGATGGGGTTTTCTAGATATACAATCATGTCATCTGCAAACAGGGACAATTTGACTTCCTCTTTTCCTAATTGAATACCCTTTATTTCCTTCTCCTGCCTGGTTGCCCTGGCCAGAACTTCCAACACTATGTTGAATAGGAGTGGTGAGAGAGGGCATCCCTGTCTTGTGCCAGTTTTCAAAGGGAGTGCTTCCAGTTTTTGCCCATTCAGTATGATATTGGCTGTGGGTTTGTCATAGATAGCTCTTATTATTTTGAGATACGTCCCATCAATACCTAATTTGTTGAGAGTTTTTAGCATGAAGGATTGTTGAATTTTGTCAAAGGCCTTTTCCACATCTATTGAGATAATCATGCGGTTTTTGTCGTTGATTCTGTTTATATGCTGGATTATGTTTACTGATTTGTGTATGTTGAACCAGCCTTGCATCCCAGGGATGAAGCCCACTTGATCATGGTGGATAAGCTTTTTGATGTGTTGCTGGATTTGGTTTGCCAGTATTTTATTGAGGATTTTTGCATCGATGTTCATCAGGGATATTGTTCTGAAATTCTCTTTTTATGTTGTGTCTCTGCCAGGCTTTGGTATCAGGATGATACTGGCCTCATAAAATGAGTTAGGGAGGATTCCCTCTTCTTCCATTGATTGGAATAGTTTCAGAAGGAATGGTACCAGCTCCTCCTTGTACCTCTGGTAGAATTTGGCTGTGAATCCATCTGCTCCTGGACTTTTTTTTGGTTGGTAAGCTATTAATTATTGCCTCAATTTCAGAGCCTGTTATTGGTCTACTCAGAGATTCAACTTCCTGGTTTAGTCTAGGGAGGGTGTATGTGTCGAGGAATTTATCCATTTCTTCTAGATTTTCTAGTTTATTTGCGTAGAGGTGTTTATAGTATTATCTGATGGTAGTTTGTATTTCTGTGGGATCGGTGGTGATATCCCTTTTATCATTTTTTATTTTATCTATTTGATTCTTCTCTCTTTTCTTCTTTATTAGTCTTGCTAGCGGTCTATCAATTTTGTTGATCTTTTCAAAAAACCAGCTCCTGGATTCATGGATTTTTTGAAGGGTTTTTTGTGTCTCTATTTCCTTCAGTTCTGCTCTGATCTTAGTTATTTCTTGCCTTCTGCTAGCTTTTGAATGTGTTTGCTCTTGCTTCTCTAGTTCTTTAAATTGTGATGTTAGGGTGTCAATTTTAGATCTTTCCTGCTTTCTCTTGTGGGCATTTAATGCTATAAATTTCCCTCTACACACTGCTTTGAATGTGTCCCAGAGATTCTGGTATGTTGTGTCTTTGTTCCTGTTGGTTTCAAAGAACATCTTTATTTCTGCCTTCATTTTGTTATGTACCCAGTAGTCATTCAGGAGCAGGTTGTTCAGTTTCCAGGTAGTTGAGCAGTTTTGAGTGAGTTTCTTAATCCTGAGTTCTAGTTTGATTGCACTGTGGTCTGAGAGACAGTTTGTTATAATTTTTGTTCTTTTACACTTGCTGAGGAGTGCTTTACTTCCAACTATGTGGTCAATTTTGGAATAGGTGTGGTGTGGTGCTGAAAAGAATGTATATTCTGTTGATTTGGGGTGAAGAGTTCTGTAGATGTCTTTTAGGTCTGCTTGGTGCAGAGCTGAGTTCAGTTCCTGGATATCTTTGTTAACTTTCTGTCTCGTTGATCTGTCTAATGTTGACAGTGGGGTGTTAAAGTCTCCCCTTATTATTGTGTGGGAGTCTAAGTCTCTTTGTAGGTCTCTAAGGACTTGCTTTATGAATCTGGGTCCTCTTGTGTTGGGTGCATATATATTTAGGATAGTTAGCTCTTCTTGCTGAATTGATCCCTTTACCATTATTTAATGGCCTTCTTTGTCTCTTTTGATCTTTGTTAGTTTAAAGTCTGTTGTATCAGAGACTATGATTGCAATCCCTGCCTTTTTTTGTTTTCCATTTGCTTGGTAGATCTTCCTCCATCCCTTTATTTTGAGCCTATGTGTGTCTCTGCACGTGAGTTGGGTTTCCTGAATACAGCACACTCATGGGTCTTGACTCTTTATCCAATTTGCCAGTCTGTGTCCTTTAATTGGAGCATTTAGCCCATTTACATTTAAGGTTAATATTGTTATGTGTGAATTTGATCCTGTCATTATGATGTTAGCTGGTTATTTTGCTCGTTAGTTGATGCAGTTTCTTCCTAGCCTCGATGGTCTTTACAATTTGGCATGTTTTTGCAGTGGCTGGTACCGGTTTTTCTTTCCATGTTTAGTGCTTCCTTCAGGAGCTCTTTTAGGGCAGGCCTGGTGGTGACAAAATCTCTCAGCATTTGCCTGTCTGTAAAGGATTTTATTTCTCCTTCACTTATGAAACTTAGTTTGGCTGGATCTGAAATTCTGGGATGAAAATTCTTTTCTTTAAGAATGTTGAATATTGACCCCCACTCTCTTCTGGCTTGTAGAGTTTCTGCTGAGAGATCAGCTGTTAGTCTGATGGGCTTCCCTTTGTGGGTAACCCGACCTTTCTCTCTTGCTGCCCTTAACATTTTTTCCTTCATTTCAACTTTGGTGAATCTGACAATTATGTGTCTTGGAGTTGCTCTTCTCGAGGAGTATCTTTGTGGCGTTCTCTGTATTTCCTGAATTTGAATGTTGGCCTACCTTGCTAGACTGGGGAAGTTCTCCTGGATAATATCCTGAAGAGTGTTTTCCAACTTGGTTCCATTCTCCCCGTCACTTTCTGGTACACCAATTGGACGTAGATTTGGTCTTTTCACATAGTCCCATATTTCTTGGAGGCTTTGTTCGTTTCTTTTTATTCTTTTTTCTCTAAACCTCTTCTCGCTTCATTTCATTCATTTGATCTTCCATTACTGATACCCTTTCTTCCAGTTGATCAAGTCGGTCACTGAGGCTTGTGCATTCATCACGTAGTTCTTGTGCTGTTGTTTTCAGCTCCATCAGGTCCTTTAAGGACTTCTCTGCATTGGTTATTCTAGTTATCCATTCGTCTAATTTTTTTCAAGGTTTTTAACTTGTTTGCCATGGGTTCGAACTTCCTCCTTTAGCTCAGAGTAGTTTGATCGTCTGAAGCCTTCTTCTCTCAACTCGTCAAAGTCATTCTCTGTCCAGCTTTGTTCCATTGCTGGTGAGGAGCTGTTTTCCTTTGGAGGAGGAGAGCCGCTCTGATTTTTAGTTTCCAGTTTTTCTGTTCTGTTTTTCCCCATCTTTGTGGTTTTATCTACCTTTTGTCTTTGATGATGGTGACGTACAGATGGGGTTTTGGTGTGGATGTCCTTTCTGTTTGTTAGTTTTCCTTCTAACAGTCAGGACCCTCAGCTGCAGGTCTGTTGGAGTTTGCTGGAGGTCCACTCCAGACCCTGTTTGCCTGGGTATCACCAGCGGAGGCTGCAGAACAGCGGATATTGGTGAACAGCAATTGTTGCTGTCTGATCATTCCTTTGGAAGTTTTGTCTCAGAGAAGTACCCGGCCGTGTGAGGTGTCAGTCTGTCCCCACTGGGGGGTGCCTCCCAGTTAGGCTACTCGGGGGTCAGGGACCCACTTGAGGAGGCAGTCTGTCTGTTCTCAGATCTCCAGCTGCGTGCTTGGAGAACCACTACTGTCTTCAAAGCTGTCAGACAGGGACATTTAAGTCTGCAGAGGTTTCTGCTGCCTTTTGTTTGGCTATGCCCTGCCCCCAGAGGTGCAGTCTACAGAGGCAGGCAGGCCTCCTTGAGCTGCGGTGGGCTCCACCCAGTTTGAGCTTCCCAGCTGCTTTGTTTACCTACTCAAGCCTGGGCAATGGCGGGCGCCCCTCACCCAGCCTCGCTGCCACCTTCCAGTTTGATCTCAGACTGCTGTGCTAGCAATGAGCAAGGCTCTGTGGGTGTAGGACCATCCAAGCCATGTGCGGTATATAATCTCCTGGTGTGCCGTTTGCTAAGACCATTGGAAAAGCGCAGTATTAGGGTGGGAGTGACCCGATTTTCAGGTGCCGTCTGTCACCCCTTTCTTTGACTAGGAAAGGGAATTCCCTGACCCCTTGCACTTCTCAGGTGAGGCAATTCCTCACCCTGCTTCGGCTCACGCTTGGTGTGCTGCACCCACTGTCCTGCACCCACTGTCGGACACTCCCCAGTGAGATGAACCCAGTACCTCAGTTGGAAATGCAGAAATCACCTGTCTTCTGCGTCACTCAAGCTGGGAGCTGTAGACTGGAGCTGTTCATATTCGGCCATCTTGGCTCCTCTCTCCTCAATTTTACCATATTCTTAAAATATCACAAACACAAATAACACTCCATGTTAACAATAGGAAGTCAATGAATAGTTGCAAGAAAGAGTGACTTTATAATGATTTTTGACCTCCCAAGTCACCATAAGATTTCAATATTGGTTTGGTTTAATTCTTATCAGAGAGAGCCCCTTCCTCCCACCGCCCCCCAGGACCCCCTGTTTCTCTCCCTCTCTTTTTCTCTCTAAACTAGCTTTAGCTTCATGGTTCCCATTTATTGTAATAGAAGATACTTAATTAAGCCTATGCATATCGCTTAAAAACTCAGTGATTAAATTATTCTGTTTTGTGCTTTCTGATCTACAGGTATTTTTTGGCTTCAAACCTTCACCAATATATTTCACAACTGCTATTTGTGTTTCTAGCCAGATGATTCATGAGTTTATTTTAAAATATAATTATGTTTATGCAGTCTCCGCAAGACATGATAATTGACAACAGTGGCATAAGTTCCATCAAAATGTAGAATCAGGTATAAACATTGTTATATTTGTGTATGCTGTGCATATAAGCACGCAAAATACTTCTTTTTTTTCTGAGTGACTAAGCAGTCATCATAGAGGTTCAGTCTGAAAATGGACTAAGAGCTGCTGGAATTGTCTTTTTCAGTTCAAAAGCGATTGTTAAAAACTAAACTAATTTGTATCAGTTCTTACCAGAAAAGAGTTTACCCTCTTGTAGACAATACTTTTAATTCTAAATATGTGTGTGTGTGCTGTAAAATTGCTTGAAATATTGGTTTGAAAATGTAATTGGTCTTTATTTAAACTGAGACAACCCAATATATGCTACAAATAGTTTATTTTAGAAAGTATAGTCTTTGATAATTTCAACTAATCTTCTTTAAACTCAGTTTACCTCCTACTTGAAAATTTCTAATGGTTGGCCGGGCACAGTGGCTCATGCCTGTAATCCCGGCAGTTTGGGAGGCTGAGGCAGGTGGATCATGAGGTCAGGAGTTCAAGACCAGCCTGGCCAACATGGTAAAACCCCATCTCCACTAAAAATACAAAAATTATCCAGGCATGGTGGTGGGCGCCTGTAATCCCAGCTACTCGGGAGGCTGAGGCAGAGAATTGCTCGAACCCAGGAGGCAGAGGTTGCAGTGAGCTGAGATCACACCACTGCACTCCAGCCTGGGTGACAGAGCGAGACTCCATCTCAAAAAACAAAAAATTCCAATGGTTTTCTATGCACTTCCTTCTCATAAACCTCTGAAGATTTTTATGCATGATGAATAAATTTTATATTCTAAACCTAGAATTCAGGCCCTTACACAGAAATCTCATCCTATTTATCCAAAGTCTTCTCCTCTACTCTCCAAGATAGAACTTCTCTTATGGCTAGAAAGCCTTCATATGCATCCCGACACACTTGCTCTTTCTACCCTCAATCTTATATCAAAAAATACCTCCCCTTTCTTTATACTTTGCCTACAAATTTTACTCATAGATGAAGACAAGGTTAAGTTCTGCCTTTTCCATGAAAGTTTAATTGATCTTATTAAGGCCCAAACTGAGCAGTTCTTTTATTATTATTATTATTATTAATTTTACTTTAGGTTCTGGCATATATGTGCAGAACGTGCAGGTTTTTTACATAGGTATACATGTGCCATGGTGGTTTGCTGCACCTATCAACCTGTCATCTAAGTTTTAAGCCCCACATGCATTAGGTATTTGTCCTTAATGCGCTCCCTCCCCTTGTCCCCAACCCCCGACAGGCCCTGGTGTGATGTTCCCCTCCCTGTGTCCATGTGTTCTCATTGTTCAACTCCCACTTATTAGTGAGAACATGTGGTGTTTGGTTTTCTGTTCCTGTGTTAGTTTGCTGAGAATTATGGCTTCCAGCTTCATCCATGTCCCTGCAAAGGACATGAACTCATCCTTTTTATGGCTGCATAGTATTCCACGCTGTATATGTGCCACATTTTCTTTATCCAGTCTATCATTGATGGGCATTTGGGTTGGTTCCAAGTCTTTGCTATTGTAAATAGTGCTACAATAAACATACATGTGCATGTGCCTTTATAGTAGAATGATTAAATTCCTTTAGGTATATACCCAGTAATGGGATTGCTGGGTCAAATGATATTTCTGATTCTAGATCCTTGAGGAATTGCTATACTGTCTTTCACAATGGTGTAACTGATTTACACTCTCACCAACAGTGTAAAAGCATTCCTATTTCTCCACAGCCTCGCCAGCATCTGTTGTTTCCTGACTTTTTAATGATTGCTATTCTAACTGGCATGAGACGATATCTCATTGTGGTTTTGATTTGCATTTCTCTAATGACCAGTGATGATCAGCTTTTTTTTCATATTTTTGTTCGCCACATAAATATCTTCTTTGGAGAAGTGTTTGTTCATATCCTTCACCCACTTTTTGATGGTTTTTTTTTTCTTGTAAATTTGTTTAAGTTCCTTGTAGATTCTGGATATTAGCCCTTTGTCAGATGGGTAGATTGCAAAAATTTTCTTCCATTCTGTAGGTTGCTTGTTCACTCTGATGATAGTTTCTTTTGCTGTGCAGAAGCTCTTTAGTTTGATTAGATCCCATTTGTTAATTTTGGCTTTTGTTGCAGTTGGTTTTGGTGTTTTAGTCATGAAGTCTGCCTATGCCTATGTCCTGAATGGTATTGCCTAGGTTTTCTTCCAGGGTTTTTATGGTTTTGGGTTTTACATTTCAGTCTTTAATCCATCTTGAGTTAATTTTTGTATAAGGTGTAAGGAAGGGGTCCAGTTTCTGTTTTCTGCATATGGCTAGCCAGTTTTCCCAGCACCATTTATTATATAGGGAATCCTTTCCCCATTGCTTGTTTTTGTCAGGTTTGTCAAAGATCAGATGGTTGTAGATGTATGATGTTATTTCTGAGGTCTCTGTTCTGTTCCATTGGTCTATATATCTGTTTTGGTACCAGTACCATGCTGTTTTGATTACTGTAGCCTTGTAGTATAGTTTGAAATCAGGTAGCATGATGTCTCCAGCTTTGTTCTTTTTGCTTAGGATTGTTTGGGCTATGCAGGCTCTTTTTTGGTTCCACATGAAATTTAAAGTAGTTTTTTTTTTTAATTCTGCAAAGAAAGTCAATGGTAGCTTGATGGGAATAGCATTGAATCTATAAATCACTTTGGGCAGTATAGCCATTTTCATGATATTGATTCTTCCTATCCATGAGCATGAAACTTTTTCCCATTTGTTTGTGTCCTCTCTTATTTCCTTGAGCAGTAGTTTGTAGTTCTTTTTGAAGAGGTTCTTCACGTCCCTTGTAAGTTGTATTCCTAGGTATTTTATTCTCTTTGTAGCAATTGTGAATGGGAGTTAACTTATGATTTGGCTGCTTGTCTATTATTGGTGTATAGGAATGCTTGTGATTTTTGCACATTGATTTTGAATCCTGAGACTTTTCTGAAGTTGCTTATCAGCTTAAGGACTTTTTGGACTGAGACGATGGGGTTTTTTAATATATAATAATGTTATCTGCATGAGTTAATTTTTGTATGCAGTGAGAGATAGGGAATCTACCTTCATTTTTCTGCATATGGATATTCACTTTTCCCAGCACCATTCACTGAGGATACTGTTCTTTCTCCAATGTATGTTCTTGGTGCTTTTATTGAAAACTTGTTGTCTGTAAATACATGGACTTATTTCTGGGTTCTTTATTCTGTCCCACGGGTCTACATGTCTGTTTTTATGCCAATAACATGCTATTTCAGTTACCATATAGCTTTGTAGTATATTTTGAAGCCAGGTAGTGTGATATCTCCAACTTTGTTCTTTTTGCTCAGTATTGCTTTGATTCTTCAGCGTCCCTTTTTGGTTCCATACAAATTTTTTTTTTCTATTTTTGTGAAGAGTGTCATTGGTATTTTGATAGGGATTGTATTGAATCTGTAGATCAGTTTGGTTATTATGGTCATTTTAGCAATATTAAATCTTCTGATCCATGAGAATGGAATGTCTTTCCATTTTTTAATGTTCTCTTCAATTTCCTTCATCGGCATTTTATAATTTTCACTGTAGAGATCTTTCACCTCCTTGATTAAATTTATTCCTAGGTATTTTGTGGTTTTGGTAGCTATAGTAAATGAGATTGCTTTCTCTATTCCTGAGTATGAGTAATTTATAAAAATTTATAAAGAGTAAGTTGTCCATTTTTTTTTATTATTTCATTTGAAAAGTGATAGGCCAGAAGAGAACAAAGGCACGAAGAAGAAATGGAACCATATATACTATCAAGTCATGTTAATGAAGGATGCCTAAATAAACCACAAATAAACTACATTTTACTTCTGCCATAATGACTTAGGAAGAAAATGAACACAAGTTCTGACTAACTTGGTGATTATTAATGGCCAGAAGCCCATACTTGAGAGAGTCTGAAATTGAACTGCAAAATAAAATCCCTAGCTATATAGGAAGATCAAGAAAACCATTTTATCATCAAAATGGATATTCAAAGGACATAATATTGCTTTAGCAAGGCAAGAATAGAGTTATTTGGGTTTTACTAAATTTATATATGTAATTATTTCCACAAAATGCTTTCAAAGTTTATCATACGGTAATCCCAAAATACATGCAATATACAGTTACTAAATATTGCTGAAATTAATGTACATAACAGTTTTGTTTTATGAAATTGGTGCGTTGTGTTATCTTAATTTTTACATAAATGAAAGAGCAGTTCCAGAAAATTAAAAATGTAATTTAGCATTCTAACAAGGACATAACAATCCTTTGAAAACAAACAGCTTTTAACTAAGTAGCATAACTTACCTACTTGGCACGTTAATCAAATAATACACTAAATAGTTTTCCTTACTACTGAATTTAACTTACAAATTACAAGTTATCTTTGTACCCATACTTTTAATTAAAATTTCAATACTTTTAAAAAAGTGCACTAAGCCGGTTTGTCTCCTTGAAATATATAAAACTGTTCATAATAATGGCAAATTAACATTAAAATATCTCTGAAAAAACATGTATCATAGGATTTTACAAAGGGCTGTGGAAAGTAATAGATTATAAGTAAGGGAAGAAATTATATTAAAATGGACTGACTTTTACTTTTTAGGATTATGATTACATCTATGATGAGTCTATATAGAGAACATTCAACATAATACAATATTAAATATGCTGCCACCACCTTACTCTCACACTGATTAAAGGGCAAATTAAAGTGTCATGAAGTCATCCTGCTAACCTTCAGGCTAGTGCTTCTCAGACTGCAATGTGCATGCCAAACACCTATGAATCTTATTAAAATGCCCATTCTGATTCAATAAGTCTCAATGAGACCCGTGATTCTGCATTTGCAACAAGATCCCAAGTGGTGCTAATGCTACTGGACCACAATTTGAGTAGCAAGGCTTTAAACTATAAGAAACTTTATTCTGCAAGAAATTTTTATAACAAATATGTTTTTGACTCTAGTTTTTCATTCATAATTCCAACAATTTCAACAAAAATTAAAAATATTCCTTCTAGGTGGAAATATTCTTCATTCACATTGCTGCATATTAGATACTGACTTTGGGAACACTAACCCCATATCAAACACAGAGAGGATAATAAATACTTGTTGACTGATTCCTTAAAATAACAGATATATTAAAATATAATTAATATACCATAAAACTCACCCTTTTAAAGTATACAATCCAGTGGTTTTTAGTATATTCAAATTTGTGCAACCATCACCATTCTCTAATTTTAGAACATATTCATCATTCCAAAAAGAAATCTAATACTTGTTACTAGTCACTTCCCATTTCCCCCTAAGCCCTCCAGCTCTCAGCAACCACCAATCAGTTTTCTGTCCCTAAGGATATAACTGTTTAACATGTAGTCTTTTGTGACTGGCTTCTTTCACATCACATAATGCTTTCAAGGTTCACCTATATTGCAGCATGTATCAGTACTTCCTTCCTTTTTATGGCCAATTATATTTCATTGTATAGTTGTATACAATTTGTTTATCCATTCATTAGGTGATGGACATTGAGTTGTTTCTACATTTGGCCATTAGGAATAATCCTATTATGAACATTTCTGTATATGTTCTTGGATAGACGTATATTTTTTAGTTCTTTAAAGTATATAGCTAGGAGGGGAATTGCTGGATCATATGTTAACTCTATGTTTAACTTTTTGAGGAACCACTTGTTTTCTACAGTGCCTGCACCATTTTATATTCCCACCAGCAATGGACAAAGGTTCCAATTTGTCAACATCCTGGTCAACACTTGTTACTATTTGTTGTTTTTCTTTCTTTTTTTAAATTATTATTATACTTTAAGTTCTAAGGTACATGTGCACAATGTGGAGGTTTGTTACATATGTATACATGTGCCATGTTTGTGTGCTGCACCCATTAACTCATCATTTACATTAGGTATATCTCCTAATGCTATCCCTCCCCCCTCTCCCCACCCCACAACAGGCCCCGGTGTGTGATGTTCCCCTTCCTGTGTACATGTGTTCTCATTGTTCAATTCCCACCTATGAGTGAGAACATGTGGTGTTTGGTTTTTTGTCCTTGCAATAGTTTGCTCAGAATGATGGTTTCCAGCTTCATCCACGTCCCTACAAAGGACATGAACTCATCCTTTTTTATGGCTACATAGTATTCCATGGTGTATATGTGCCACATTTTCTTAATCCAGTCTATCATTGAGGGACACTTGGGTTGGTTCTAAGTCTTTGCTATTGTGAATAGTGCCGCAATAAACATACGTGTGCATGTGACTTTATAGCAGCATGTTTTATAATCCTTTGGGTATATGCCCAGTAATGGGATGGCTGGGTCAAATGGTATTTCTAGTTCTAGATCCCTGAGGAATCGCCACACTGTCTTCCACGATGGTTGAATTAGCTTACAGTCCCACCAACAGTGAAAAAGCATTCCTATTTCTCCACATCCTCTCCAGCACCTATTGTTTCCTGACTTTTTAATGATTGCCATTCTAACTGGTGTGAGATGGTATCTCATTGTGGTTTTGATTTGCATTCCTCTGATGGCCAGTGATGATGAGCATGTTTTCATGTGTCTGTTGGTTGCATAAATGTCTTCTTTTGAGAAGTGTCTGTTCATATCCTTTGCCCACTTTTTGATGGGGTTGTTTGATTTTTTTCTTGTAAATTTGTTTAAGTTCTTTGTAGATTCTGGATATTCGCCCTTTGTCCGATGCGTAGATTGCAAAAATTTTCTCCCATTCTGTAGGTTGCCTATTCACGCTGATGGTAGTTTCTTTTGCTGTGCAGAAGCTCTTTAGTTTAATTAGATCTCATTTGTCAATTTTGGCTTTTGTTGCCATTGCTTTTGGTGCTTTAGACATGAAGTCCTTGTCCGTGCCTATGGCCTGAATGGTATTGCCTAGGTGTTCTTCTAGGGTTTTTATGGTTTTAGGTCTAATGTTTAAGTCTTTAATCCATCTTGAATTAATTTTTGTATAAGGTGTAAGGAAGGGATTCAGTTTCAGCTTTCTACATATGGCTAGCAAGTTTTCCCAGCACCACTTATTAAATAGGGAATCCTTTCCCCCCATTTCTTGTTTCTGTCAGGTTTGTCAAAGATCAGATGGTTGTAGATGTGTGGTATTATTTCCGAGAGCTCTGTTCTGTTCCATTGATCTATATCTCTGTTTTAGTACCAGTACCATGCTGTTTTGGTTACTGTAGCCTTGTAGTATAGTTTGAAGTCAGGTAGTGTGATGCCTCCAGCTTTATTCTTTTGGCTTAGGATTGTCTTGGCAATGTGGGCTCTTTTTTGGTTCCATATAAACTTTAGAGTAGTTTGTTCCAATTCTGTGAAGAAAGTCATTGGTAGCTTGATGGGGATGGCATTGAACCTATAAATTACCTTGGGCAGTATGGCCATTTTCACCATATTGATTCTTCCTATCCATGATCATGGAATGTTCTTCCATTTGTTTGTGTCCTCTTTTATTTCGTTGAGCAGTGGTTTGTAGTTCTCCTTGAAGAGGTCCTTCACATCCCTTGTAAGTTGGATTCCTAGGTATTTCATTCTCTTTAAAGCAATTATGAATGGGAGTTCACTCATGATTTGGCTCTCTGTTTGTCTGTTATTGGTGTATAAGAATGCTTGTCATTTCTGCACATTGATTTTGTATCCTGAGACTTTGCTGAAGTTGCTTATCAGCTTAAGCAGATTTTGGGCTGAGATGATGGTGTTTTCTAAATATACAATCATGTCATCTGCAAACAGGGACAATTTGACTTCCTCTTTTCCTAATTGAATACCCTTTATTTCTTTCTCCTGCCTGATTGCCCTGGCCAGAACTTCCTATGTTGAATGGGAGTGGTGAGGGAGGGCATCCCTGTCTTGTGCCAGTTTTCAAAGGGAATGCTTCCAGTTTTTGCCCATTCAGTATGATATTGGCTGTGGGTTTGTCATAGATAGCTCTTATTATTTTGAGATACGTCCCATCAATACCTAGTTTATTGAGAGTTTTTAGCATGAAGGATTGTTGAATTTTGTCAAAGGCCTTTTCTGCATCTATTGAGATAATCATGTGGTTTTTGTCTTTGGTTCTGTTTATATGATGGATTACGTTTAATGATTTGCGTATGTTAAACCAGCCTTGCATCCCAGGGATGAAGCCAACTTGGTCATGGTGGATAAGCTTTTTGATGCGCTGCTGGATTCGGTTTGCCAGTATTTTAGTGAGGATTTTTGCATGGGTGTTCATCAGGGATATTGGTCTAAAATTCTCTTTTTTTCTTGTGTCTCTGCCAGGCTTTGGTATCAGGATGATGCTGGCCTCATAAAATGAATTAGGGAGGATTCCCTCTTTTTCTACTGACTGCAATAGTTTCAGAAGGAATGGTACCAGCTCCTCTTTGTTCCTCTGGTAGAATTCAGCTGTGTATCCATCTGGTCCTGGATGTTTTTTTGTTGCTAGGCTATTAATTATTGCCTCAATTTCAGAACCCATTATTGGCCTATTCAGGGATTCAACTTCTTCCTGGTTAAGGCTTGGGAGGGTGTATGTGTCCAGGAATTTATCCATTTCTTCTAGATTTTCTAGTTTATTTGCATAGAGGTGTTTATAGCATTCTCTGATGGTAGTTTGTATTTCTGTGGGATCGGTGGTGATATCCCCTTTATCATTTTTTATTGTGTCTATTTGATTCTTGTCTATTTTCTTCTTTATTGGTCTTACTAGCGGTCTATCAATTTGTTGATCTTTTCAAAAAACCAGCTCCTGGATACATTGATTTTTTGAAGGGTTTTTTTGTGTCTCTATCTCATACTGTTCTGATCTTAGTTATTTCTTGCCTTCTGTTAGCTTTTGAATTTATTTGATCTTCCTTCTCTAGTTCTTTTAATTGTGATGTCAGGGTGACAATTTTAGATCTTTCCTGCTTTCTCTTGTGGGCATTTAGTGCTATAAATTTCCCTGTACACACTGCTTTAAATGTGTTGCAGATTCTGGTATGTTGCATCTTTGTTCTCATTGGTTTCAAAGAACTCCTTTATTTCTGCCTTCATTTCGTTATGTACCCAGTAGTCATTCAGGAGCAGGTTGTTCAGTTTCCATGTAGTTGAGCGGTTTTGAGTGAGTTTCTTAATCCTGAGTTCTAGTTTGATTGCACTGTGGTCTGAGAGACAGTTTGTTATAATTTCTGTGCTTTTACATTTGCTGAGGAGTGCTTTACTTCCAACTATGTGGTCAGTTTTGGAATAAGTGTGATGTGGTGCTGAGAAGAATGTATATTCTGTTGATTTGGCGTGGAGAGTTCTGTAAATGTCTATTAGGTCCGCTTGGTGCAGAGCTGAGTTGAGTTCCTGGATATCCTTGTTAACTTTGTCTCACTGATCTGTCTAATGTTGACAGTGGGGTGTTAAAGTCTCCCCTTATTATTGTGTGGGAGTCTAAGTCTCTTTGTAGGTCTCTAAGGACTCTTTATGAATTTGGGTGCTCCTGTATTGGGTGCATATATATTTAGGATAGTTAGCTCTTCTTGTTGAATTGATCCCTTTACCATTATGTAATGGCCTTCTTTGTCTCTTCTGATCTTTGTTGGTTTAAAGTCTGTTGTATCAGAGACTAGGATTGCAACCCCTGCTTTTTTTGTTGTTTTTCATTTGCTTGGTAGATCTTCCTCCATCCCTTTATTTTGAGCCTGTGTGTGTCTCTGCATATGAGATGGGTCTCCTGAATACAGCACACTGATGGGTCTTGACTCTATCCAATTTGCCAGTCTGGGTCTTTTAATTGGAGCATTTAGCCCATTTACATTTAAGGTTAATATTGTTATGTGTGAATTTGATCCTGTCATTATGATGTTAACTGGTTATATTGCTCATTAGTTGATGCAGTTTCTTCCTAGCATTGATGGTCTTTACAATTTGGCATGTTTTTGCAGTGGCTGGTACTGGATGTTCCTTTCCATGTTTAGTGCTTCCTTCCGGAGCTCTTTTAGGGCAGGCCTGGTGGTGACAAAATCTCTAAGCATTTGCTTGTCTGTAAAGATTTTATTTCTCCTTCACTAATGGAACTTAGTTTGGCTGGATATGAAATTCTGGGATGAAAATTCTTTTCTTTAAGAATGTTGAATATTGACCCCCACTCTCTTCTGGCTTTAGAGTTTCTGCCAAAGAGATCCACTGTTAGCCTGATGGGCTTCCCTTTGTGGGTAACCCGACCTTTCTCTCTTGCTGCCCTTAACATTTTTTCCTTCATTTCAACTTTGGTGAATCTGACAATTATGTGTCTTGGAGTTGCTCTTCTCGAGGAGTATCTTTGTGGCGTTCTCTGTATTTCCTGAATTTGAATGTTGGCCTGCCTCACTAGGTTGGGGAAGTTCTCCTGGATAATATCCTGAAGAGTGTTTTCCAACTTGGTTCCATTCTCCCCGTCACTTTCTGGTACACCAATCGGACGTAGATTTGGTCTTTTCACATAGTCCCATATTTCTTGGAGGCTTTCTTTGCTTTTTTTTTTTTTTACTCTTTTTTCTCTAAACTTCTCTTCTCGCTTCATTTCATTCAATTGATCTTCCATCACTGATACCCTTTCTTCCACTTGATCGAATCGGCTACTGAAGCTTCTGCTTGCATCACGTAGTTCTCGTGCCATGGTTTTCAGCTCCATCAGGTCATTTAAGGTCTTCTCTACACTGTTTATTCTAGTTAGCCATTCATCTGATCTTTTTTCAAGGTTTTTAGCTTCTTTGCGATGGGTTCGAACATCCTCCTTTAGCTTGGAGAAGTTTGTTATTACCGATCGTCTGAAGCCTTCTTCTCTCAACTCATCAAAGTTATTCTCCGTCCAGCTTTGTTCTGTTGCTGGTGAGGAGCTGCATTCCTTTGGAGGAGAAGAGTCACTCTGATTTTTAGAATTTTCAGCTTTTCTGCTCTGTTTTCTCCCCATCTTTGTGGTTTTATCTACCTTTGGTCTTTGATGATGGTGACGTACAGATGGGGTTTTGTTGTGGATGTCCTTTCTGTTTGTTAGTTTTCCCTCTAACAGTCAGGACCCTCAGCTGCAGGTCTGTTGGAGTTTGCTGGAGGTCCACTCCAGACCCTGTTTGCCTGGGTATCACCAGCAGAGGCTGAAGAACAGCAAATGTTGCAGAACAGCAAAAGTTGCTGTCTGATTGTTCCTCTGGAAGCTTCATCTCAGAGGGGCACCTGGACGTATGAGGTGTCAGTTGGCCCCTACTGGAAGTTGCCTCACCGTTAGGCTACTTGGGGCTCAGAGATGCACTTGAGGGGGCAGTCTGTCCGTTCTCAGATCTCAAACTCCATGCTGGAAGAACCACTACTCTCTTCAAAGCTGTCAGACAGGGACGTTTAAGTCTGCAGAAGTTTCTGCTGCCTTTTGTTCTGCTATGCCCTGCCCCCAGAGATTGAGTCTACAGAGGCAGGCAGGCCTCCTTGAGCTGTGGTGGGCTCCACCCAGTTTGAGCTTCCCGGCTGCTTTGTTTACCTACTCAAGCCTCAGCAATGGTGGGTGCCCCTCCCCCAGCCTCGCTGCCACCTTGCAGTTCAATCTCAGACTGCTGTGCTAGCAGTGAGTGAGGGTCCGTGGGCTTGGGGCCCTCTGAGCGTGGCGTGGGATATAATCTCCTGGTGTGCTGTTTGCTAAGACCATTGGAAAAGTGCAGCATTAGGGTGGGAGTGACCCAATTTTCCAGGTGCTGTCTGTCACTGCTTCCCGTGGCTAGGAAAGGGAATTCCCTGACCCCTTGCACTTCCCAGGTGAGGCAATGCTCTGCCCTGCTTCATCTCACACTCTGTGGGCTGCACCCACTGTCCTGCACCCACTGTCCACCAAGCCCCAGTGAGATGAACCTGGTACCTCAGTTGGAAATGCAGAAATCACCTGTCTTCTGCATTGCTTACACTGGGAACTGTAGACTGGAGCTGTTCCTATTCTGCCATCTCGGAACTGCCTGTTGTTTTTCATTATAACCATCCTAGTGGGTGTGAAGTGATATCTCATTTGTGATTTTGATTAGCATTCTCTGATAGCTAATAATGTTGAGCATCTTTTCATGTGCTTTGGCCATTTGCCTATCTAATTAGTTTTCCTTACAATCTATATTGCTGTACTTTAATCTCTCCAATCTATAAGGCAGATGGAGTTGAGAAAAATATTGTAAACATTATTTTTGTTAGTACATACCCCTCTTGAAACAAAGTGAGAAGATACTATGAATCTCCTAGTTGGGCAAGGTGTCAACTTACCATACAATATGGGGCCCACATGGTTCTCTATTTGGCATGCATACATCAGGATCCTGTTTGAATTTCACAATGAATAGATTAATAAGTAGGCTTGTTGCAGAAAGGAGACATGTAAGTCAAAAGATAGCAAGAGAAAGAAGGCATGAGTGCTCCCAATCTGCCCATTCTACCACAGAAAAGCATTGAACTAGACCTACTTTTAAGATGGCCTCTGAGATGTTTGCCTCTTCTTTTACAACCTCCATTTGTGTATGGGTGAAGGGCTGTAATTACAATGCAGTGTTGCTTCAGTGATTAGGTTATGTTATAGGGAAAAGGTGAGGGGATTTTCAGATGTAATTAATGTCCCAAATCAGTTGATTTTTCAGTTAATCAAAAAGGGAATTTGAGAGTGGGCCTGACTTAATCAGATGGCATGGACTCTACCTGAGGTGAAAAGCACTTAATGGCTGGGTATGGTGGCTCATATCTGTAATCCCAGCCCTTTGGGAGGCCGAGGTGAGAGGATCACTTGAGCCCAGAAGTTTGAGACCAGCCTGGGCAAAATAGAAAGACACTGTCTCACAAAAAAAATTAAAATAGAAAAGGAAGAAAAGCACTTAATTTCCTATCTCAAAGAAGCAAATGGCATATTGTAGCATATTGTGAATTACCTATGGAAAGGGTAGTCCCTAGTAGTGGAAGCACAAAGAAATGAATGTTTTCAACAATTCCAGGAAGCTTAGAAGTGATCTTTCTCTTTCTCAAGCCTCCAAATGAGAATGCAGTCTAGTCAGCACCTTGGCATCAGCTGTAAGACCTCGAGCAGAGAATACAGGTAAGCTGTGCTGTCTTTTGACAAATGTAAATGATGAAATAATAAATGGGTATTGTTTTAAGCCATTAAGTTTGTTAATCTGTGCAACATAGAAAACAAATACAAGAATGATGGATTCAGGTTTTCATTGGGTCAATGTAGGGCTGAATTCCTGTAGTGAAACCCTGCTATGGTTTGAATGTTTGCCATCCAAAACTCATGTTGAAATTTAATTACCATTGTAACAGTATTAAAAGTTGGGACTTTTAAGACATGATTATACTATGGAAACTCTGCTTTCATGGGTGTGGATAGTGCCTTTTAAAAGGAGCTTTCAGGAGTGAGTTCTCTCTCTTGGTTCTTCCACTCTTCTGCTATGTGAGTAACAATGTTTCCTCACCTCTGGAGAATACAGCAACAAGGCTCTGTCTTGGAAGCAGAAAGCAGCCCTCATCAGACACCAAACCCACTGGTACCTTGATCTTGGACTTTATTTATTTATTTATTTATTTATTTATTTATTTTTGAGACAGAGTCTCACTCTGTCGCCCAGGCTGGAGTACAGTGGCGCGATCTTGGCTCACTGCAAGCTCCACCTCCTGGGTTCACGCCATTCTCCTGCCTCAGCCTCGCAAGTAGCTGGGGACTACAGGCTCCCACCATCACGGCTGGTTAATTTTTTTGTATTTTTAGTAGAGACGGGGTTTCATCGTGTTAGGATGGTCTCGATCTCTTGATCTTGTGATCCGCCCGCCTCGGCCTCCCAAAGTGCAGGGATTACAGGCGTGAGCCACTATGCCCGGCCGATCTTGGACTTTAAAGCCTCCAGAACTGTGAGAAATCAATTTCTGTTCTTTATAAAGTACCTAGTCTCAGGTATTCTGTAATAGCAGCACAAAATGGACTAAGACAGACCCCTTCCTATTTATATCTCCTTCTTTTTTAGGATAGGCCTTGTCTGTGGGGAACATACAGGGCTGCTTGGCACTAGGTTGCCTAGAATTGGTGTGGCACCAGTTTAGGCCAGTGGTCTGAAAAAGCCAGCTAACATGAGCCTGCGACCTTGAGAACCATGAGTAGGTGCAGTTTTCCCTGATGGGGGAAGAACTTCATCAATCTGGTGGGTAACTGAGCTTAGGTGAAGTTCTCCCTCTGGGAAATGGGAAAAGCAAGTGCCAGATAAATCATTATTCAGAAAAACCTGGATGAGTGCCTGAATGATTTTCAGATAACTTTACTCCGTGCATCTCTTCCCTGCCAATTGTTTTTTTAAGTTACAACTTATTAAGCACTTACCGTATAACAGAGCATTTTTCATTCATTGTTTCAAAAAGCTCTTACCAGCCATTTGAAAAAAATACTATTTTCAAACAACATTTGAAAGATATAATTGACATATAATAAACCAGACATATTTAAAGTGTAAATTTGATGATCTTTGACATATGTATGCACGTTTTCACCACATTCAAGATAATTAACATATCCATCGTCCCTAAAAGTTTCCTTGCCCCTCTTTG
Source organism: Pan paniscus (assembly GCF_029289425.2). Taxonomy (NCBI): domain Eukaryota; kingdom Metazoa; phylum Chordata; class Mammalia; order Primates; family Hominidae; genus Pan; species Pan paniscus. Next base: position 133,497,271 of record NC_073272.2, read on the forward strand.
CAATCCCTCCTTCCTGACCCTTCCCATCCTACCCCTCCCCACACTGCCTCTCCAAGCAACCACATATTCTTTTTTGTCTGGCTTCTTTCACTCGCATAATTATTTTGGGATTCATCCGAGTGGTTGCATGTATCAACAGTCCATTTTTAAAATACCTTCATTAAGAGATAACTCACATACCATGCCATTCACCCATTTAAAATGTACAATTCAAAGGTTTTTGATATATTACATTTTTTTGAATTGCAGTAAAATGTATATAACATAAAATTTGCTATTCTAGTCCCTTCCTCTTTATTGATGTATAGTATTCCATTGATATCACAATTTGTTTATCCATTCAGACAGGTAATATTATAGTCACAATCATTTTACAAATAAAAAAAAGTGAAGCATGGGGAAAAGTTAACTTACTTGTTTGAAATCACGGGCAAATAAGTGATAGCACTGGTTCAAATCCAGGTCTGTGCAATGCTAGAATCAATATTCTTAACTATTATGCTAAACTATCTTTCCAAACTGGAAAGACCTAGCTGTACTCTAAACCAAATATGTTTTGCCTTCATGGCCAACAACATATTAGTTCTTGTCATAGTCTAGCCTTGGAGGCTGATCATGGTCCTTCTCCTCTAATAATCTAAAAGATCCTTTCACAGAAAAATGAAAGACAAAGCAAAAGCCATTGGCAGTATAAGCCACAGACATCAAGGTGACCATACTGTAGACAGCAGACAGGGTTTCAGAATTAGGGATCAGACATGGGTCCAGAGAACTGGACATTAAGCAGGAACAGACAGATTAGTGTCAGAACAATGTGCTTTAACCAGTCATCAGAGAAATAAATTAGCTGTCCTCCTCAGTTTTGTGCAAAAGTGTTAATTGAATGTGAACAAAGGGAAGAAAAAAGTCATTTGTGTGATAACAGTTCAGTTGGGACAAGTACCCAGAAGAGTCATTTCAGCCCTCAAGGGAGTTGATTCACTCATCCTTAGTGGTGCCTCAGCTTAGGAGCATGACAAGATATATTATCTACCCTTCCTAGAAAGAAGTTTGAGAGATAATACACTAAACTACCTTCATAGGACATAAGGGCTACCATGGGAAAAGGCAGTGGCAGCCTCGCCTCTATTTTCACTAATTCAGAGAAAGAGGGAATGAGTTGTCATAGAAATGGAAAGGCATTTCTTGAAAATATCATAAAGCACTGTAATATAAACTGTCAAAGGAGGCTGTGGAATATCTTTTCATGGAACTCATTAAGAACAAGAGAGATACCCACTCAGAATAAATCCAGGAATAGAGTCAGAGGAATGCTACCCAGACATACAGATGAACTAAACATGGTCTGCAGCAAGGGCTGGCTGCAGCCAAACAACTGGATCCCAGCCAGTTGCATAGGCCAGCCATCCAAATCATCTATAGAGATCACTCAACTCCAGTGTGGCCAGACGGTACCAAGAAGTGATTCCTAGAGAACTGGGCTGTCTAATTCAGCTTAGTTTTATGTGCTTTTTTCTTCTGTAAGAATATGGCCACAACAGGGCCATTAATATGAAATCTGGAAATCAGAATATGACTTATTTTAAGCCCCAAGGACCTTGGGTTAAAAAAAAATGTATGACACTTTTACACTGTTGGTGGGACTGTAAACTAGTTCAACTATTTTGGAAGTCAGTGTGGCGATTCCTCAGGGATCTAGAACTAGAAATACCATTTGACCCAGCCATCCCATTACTGGGTATATACCCAAAGGACTATAAATCATGCTGCTATAAAGACACATGCACATGTATGTTTATTGCGGCACTATTCACAGTAGGAAAGACTTGGAACCAACCCAAATGTCCAACAATGATAGACTGGATTAAGAAAATGTGGCACATATACACCATGGAATACTATGCATCCATAAAAAAGGATGAGTTCATGTCCTTTGTAGGGACATGGATGAAGCTGGAAACCATCATTCTCAGCAAAGTATCGCAAGGACAAAAAACCAAACGCCGCATGTTCTCACTCATAGATGGGAATTGAACAATGAGAACACATGGACACAGGAAGGGGAACATCACACACCGGGCACTGTTGTGGGGTGGGGGGAAGAGGGAGGGATAGCATTAGGAGATATACCTAATGCTAAATGACGAGTTAACGGGTGCAGCACACCAACATGGCACATGTATACATATATAACAAACCTGCACTTTGTGCACATGTACCCTAAAACTTAAAGTATAATAAAAAAAAGTATGACACAGAAACAGTAATAGTATTTTGTTTTGTTTTGTTTTTAAAAACTGAAACACATGGACTCCAGTCACTACAGGCAGTATCCATAAAAATTAGGAGAGGGCTGATAGAACAGGTACAGCCTGAGACAAATGAAGCCCAATTTTTAACTTGGCTCTAAAATAATTTACAAGGGCCTGATTCCAGTCTCTGTAGGTCTCCTCTCTACCCACAGCTGAGACAACAATTTGATCTCAATTGCAAGCTCAGTGCTAGTCTCAGACACAACTTTGTCAACAGAATTTTAAGAAGCTCCACTCCAACACTCTAAGACTCAACGTCAGCTTGCTACAAGTCCTATCCTTTTGGCCCATTTTTTAAAAAGGAACTCCTCCCTCTCTTTCTCCCTGCTTTTCTTCCTCCCCATCACCCAGCAATTTAACTCCCAGGTTTTTACCCAAGAGAAATATCTTCACAAAAAGACTTGTATATCAATGTTCATAGCCGATTTATTTGTAATAGCTAAAAACTAGAAACGGTCCAAGTGTCAATCAACAGAAGATTGGATAAACAACCTGTGGTACATCATACAATGGAATACTTGTCAGCAATTAACAGGAAATAATCACAACCAGTTACGATCTCTTTGTTCCTTTTCCACTCCAACTGCTTCACTTGACTAGCCTTAAAGAATTTAAAAAAGGAAATAAGAATGGATACATGCAACAACATAAATGAATCTCAAAACATACTAAGTGAGAGAAGCTAGACATGAAACAGTATAGACTCTATGATAGGCCAGTTGCAGTGGCTCATGCTTGTAATCCCAGCACATTTGAAGGTCAAGGCAGGAGGATCACTGGAGGCTAGGAGTTCAAGACCAGCCTGGGAAACACAGCAAGACTCTGTCTCTACAAAAATAAAAATCAAATTAGCCAGGTGTGGTGATGCATGCCTGGAGTCTTAGCTACTAGGGAGGCTTAGGCAGGAGGATCACTTGAGCCCAGGAGTTTGAGGCTGCAGTGAGCCATGATTGCACCACTGCACTCCAGCCTGGGCAACACAGTAAGATCCTGCCTCAAAAATAAATAAAAAGTAAAAGTAAACGACATTATTTTATTTATATAAAATTCTAGGACATGCAAACATAAGTGGTGTAAAAATCAGAACAGCAGCTGCATCTAGGGGTGTGTTATGGGTTAAATTATGTCCCCCCAAAGGAAATGTTGAAACCCTAACCCTCAGTATCTGTGAATGTGACCCTATTTGCAAATAGGATCTTTGAGGATGTCATTAGGGTGGGCCCTAATTCAATATGACTGAAGAACACATGGACACAGGAAGGGGAACATCACACTCTGGGGACTGTTGTGGGGTGGGGGGAGGTGGGAGGGATAGCTTTAGGAGATATACCTAATGCTAAATGATGAGTTAATGGGTGCAGCACACCAGCATGGCACATGTATACATATGTAACAAACCTGCACATTGTGCACACGTACCCTAAAACTTAAAGTATAATAATAATAATAATAATAATAAAAAGAAGGGAAGAGACACAGAGAAAGGCACATATGAGAAGAATGCCATTGATGACAGAGACAGCTTGGAATGGTGTGTCTACAACCCAAGGAGCACCAGAGATTGCCAGCAACACCAGAAGCTAAGAGAAAGGCATGGAACATATTCTTCCCTGGAGCCTTCAGAGAGAGCATGGCCATGATGACACCTTGATTTGGGGCTTCTAGCCTTCAGAACTATGAGAGAATAAATTTCTGTTAAGACCCCAGTTTGTGGTAATTTGTTACTGTAGCCCTAGGAAACTAACACAGGATGGGTGGGTTAGGGATGGCTGGGAAGGAGCATTACAGAACTTTCTGGGGTAAGGGAAATATTCTATATCTTGATAGGGGTTTGAGTTATATGAATGTATGCATTTTTCTCAACTTATCTAATAGAACACAAGTTTGTGCATGTCACTGTATGTATGTTTTATCTCAAAAACAGAAAGCACCATAAATAAATATTGAGTTCTATTTAACACTATGCAGGCTGAAGTGTTTAGGGGTGACGTGACTGATGTCTGCAACTTACTTTGATTGATGGATGGAGGGACGAATAGATATGTCACAAAGCAAATACAGAAAGATATTAACCACTGTAGAGTCTAGATGATGGGTGTATGGTGTTTGCCATACACGTCTTTCAACTTTTTTATGTATTTGAAAGTTTTTCTAATAAAATGTTACAGAAAAACACAAACTATTTGCTATGTGAAAGCATCTTCAAGACAAGTTCCTTATGCCACCACACTTCTCCTTCCAACCAGGCAAGAAATTCAGAAGCTGCCACTGCCTCAAAACATTTTACAGTTAAGGCCTGAGTTCAGGCTGATGCAGCTGTAGCTGCTGCCTGGGCAAGGAGGGATAGGGAGACTAGGCCATCCTATGAGTATCCTATGCTGTAGCTTGGGATTCCTCTCACTGGCAGGAGTATGGGTCCTTCAGGGACTCCAGAATTGTTCTGAAACAACTTTGGTGTTTCATCTTAATATGCTGCACACATTTGTCAGTACTGGCCATATTCACCAAATTAAAAAAGTAATTTTTCATCCTATGAATATCTTATGCTACAGCTTATCCTATGGATATCTAGAACAATACCCATAGCTCTGCAACAGGCTGCTGTGAGACTGAGATGTGGGTGAACCACACTCCCAACAGCTCTTTGCCCATGCTGCTTGCCTGGGCAATACCCTGCCCTCCTTGGTCATAGGCCTAAGGTGTCATTTTGAGAATTTAATGCTGAGCTGTATTCTACCCTCAGCCTGAGTTTGGGCTGACACAACTGCAGACACTGCCTAGCCAAGGAGGGACAGGGAATCCAGACTCTCCTATGTATACCCAGGATAATACCCAATGCTCTGCTGTGGGCTACTGTGAGACTGAGACTCAAGTGGCCCACTCTCCCCACATCTTCTCTTGCAAGTGAACAAGAGACGGTGTATATCCTGCTGATGCAGGGCTGAAGTTTCAGGTGGCTCCCCACCCCCCACCTCTGGAAATCACATCTTATCTCCTATATTCTTGGGGCCTTCAGTGACAGTAAACTAGCCTGAGATGATGGGTAAAAGTCAAGAGTGACCCCTTTCTTTCCTTATCAATGGCATGCCTTTTAATAGAGTCCTTCTGGAGAGAAAGCTGTTCCCAAAACCTAGCATCTCCTTCCTGTAGTCTTCTATCTACACCTTTAGGTCTCATTGGTGCTTCAAATGGAAGTAAATGCAGTCTCTCCTTCCATAAACTGTCCCTAAGAGGGGCACCCCAGTCCCTGGACTTCAGATCAGTACTCCCCTTGGGCCCCATATATAATCATCATCCCCGGATAATCTCACCTCAAGCCTGCCTCTGTGTTCCTCTTCCTCATTCTCACTGCCGCCACCCAGGGTCAGGCCCTCCTTTTCCTGAGTTGGTGGATGGGAAATAGGCTATTTGATGGAATGCATGTTTCTGGCGATGACATTCTGCTCAAAACCTTCCAAGGACCCTGTAAAACCAGCTTATGTCATCTCCTTATGAAGCCTTCCTTGCCCCCTGCTTCTCAGAGCAGAATTGACCCTCTCCCCCTTGTGTCTCTCCTGTGCTTCATGTAGACTCGTCTCATACCATCTTTTCCTCTTTACTGCAGTGAATTGTTAGCCAGCTGCTTTACCTCTAGACTAGCAGGCCTTGAGGGTTGGATCATGTCATTTTTTATGTCCAGTACCTTAAAAAGTACCTGACTTTCATCAACGTATCAATACCTATAGTTGGTTCTTATTACCTATCCAAAACAATCCAAGACTCTTGCTCTGTCATTAACAGTCACCAGCATGTCCCTTCATCAGTCCACCATATGTCCCATCCACTCCCAGCCAGGCTGAGTGCCCCTGGGTGCCCCTGTTAGCACATGTCTGGGACCACCTAAAGGGTCCTGGAGAAAGGCCTCTAAATGGTAATGTTTAGTACATGATGGCAGATTGTACTTAAAATGTTAGATGTTAGAATATAATTAACTGGCGGGTCTAGAGCCAGACCACCTAGCTCAATCTCCCTTCTACCACTTACTAACTGTGACTTGGGAAATAATATCACCTTAACCTCTTCATGCCTTAGTTTCTTCCCTGGCAAAAAAAGGTACCAATAATAGTACCTATCTCATAAAGGTTTTTTGAGGGTTAGATTGATATAGATAAAGCTCTGAAACAACCTTGTCACATAGTAAGCATTTAGTTAATTCTGATTATTATTGAGTGTCTGCTATATGTCAGCCACAATGCTAGAAACTTGACATATATTACTGAAATGGGAAAAGTTCCCTTGTCCCCCTCATAGGGCGGGCAGTGGAGGAGTGGCTCGCTTCTTCAGTGCCCCGTTGCTTCAGTGCCCTGCTGCTCAAACCTCTAGGGGGAGCATGCAGATGGGCAGGCTGTGGGGCTCCGACCCCACAGCAGTGTCTAGGGTTGAATGTTTACAGCTGAAGCTCCAGTGGGCATGTGTTACAGGGTGTTCTTTTAGTTTAGCCGTCTGTAGGCGGCTTGTGTTAACTCAATTAGACCCCTGCCTTATCACAAGGACAGAGGGCTTTCTGTATCCCAGAGTTCTTGCCTTAGTGTACTGGAAGAATTGGATAACATGTGGGCTTGGAGAATGAGTGCAAGGTTTTATTGAGTGGAAGTAGCTCTCAGCAGATTGGGGAGCCAGAAGATAGATGGTTTTCCCCTGGAGTTGGGCTGCTTGGCGGCCTAGGCTCTCCTCCAATTGCTGCCTTGTTCCACCTGTCGATGGCCTGCCGTCCTGCCAGCATCTGTCGTGTGCTCTTCCCCCGGTATGCTCCCCTCGATGTCCTCTCGACGTCCAGCCATTCATGTCTTCTTCCACCGATGTATTTCTCTCAACTTCCAGCCGCTCGTGTGCCTGCCTGCTAGGGCCTCGGGGTTTTTATAGGCACAGGATGGGGGCGTGGCAGGCCAGGGTGGTCTTGGGAAATGCAACATTTGGGCGAGAATGCAGGAGTGTCTGTCCTCACCTAGGGTCAGTGGGCACAGGCCGAGGGTGGAGCCCTCACCAGGGACCACGACCTTCCCTTCCCAGCACTTCCCTTCCCCCTTTCCATATCATTACTTCTAATCCTTACAACACTGGAAGCGGGCAGTACTTTCTTCCTTCAACCAGTGAAAGGGCTGAAGCGCATAGAGATTAAGTACCTGTCTCAAATTCACATGGTCAGGACATTTTGAAGCAAGGATTTGAATCTACTTACGTGGTTTTTGCCATACCTGTACTATTATTTACTAAATAGCCTTTAATTTGGCTACTTTTCCTTTAAATAAATATATTAATAAATCTAAACTTCATTTCATTTTCACAAATAAGTTTGATGTGTTCACTAATTCTCCATATTCACATTAAAATAAGTTTACAACTGTTAAATGTTTGTCCATATTTCACCTAAAAATATCAGATATTCCACAGTAATTAGTAAAAATATTACATATTCCACAGTACATAGTACTGAGCCACGTTGCCTAGCTTGTTTTTACTTATATGCATTTCACAAGAATAAAGTAATCACTTAACTTATAAATTAAAAGGACTTTAAAAGCAATCTATGCCAGGAATCAGTAGGCTTCAATTTTTATGCCAATTTTGAGGAATTGACAATGGCTGCCCAGAATAAATACTGTGTTGGACACAATAAGAAATAACACCATGCTCTCTGTCCACTGTAGGCCCAGGAGGCTGGAGTAAGGAGATTGGCCACATATTTGCCATTCTTTGTCTAGTCCAATCCACTCAACTTTTCAGAGATGATGCCCCATTAACTCTTCTTCCTCCCACCGCCATTCCTTTACTGGATAACCAGGAGAGTCATATTTTACCAAGAGACACTAGTAAATAAGCAAGGAAGGAGATGGGCAACTCCCTTGATTCTGCAATGATGGCAGCTTAGGAGACACACAGGGAACCTAGGGCCATCAAGAAGACAATTAAAAGGGCTGACAGATGATGTGCTGGATAGTACATCCAGGCAAGGAGAGTAAAGAAACATCAAGGAGCTGTAACAGCCAGACACAATAGGATTCTGTCAAGTAAATATTGTTTAATGTGATGACTGTGTACTAAACCTGAAGTCAGCATTTAGCCCCTGTTGATAAGCCAGCAGGATGCCTCTAAGTGCTTACTGGGAATCTTGCATATATATATTTTCCTGCTCCAACACACACTTAAGGCAGACACTGGGTTGTGGTAAGGGATCTCTTTTATGGCTTTACTTGGGCCAAGTAGTTATGCCCATGCAGACAAGCCTCTACTTATTTGGTCTCATTTGAAGTATTAAAAAAAAAATTATCCTACTGATTCTCCCTCTATAATTCTTCCTATCCTTTCTGTTGTTAAAAGGAAGGGAGGTTTGTTCAGTGGTTAGGATCTCTCCAAAATCTACAAGAGAAGAGTCAGAGGCCCTTCTTCTTCTGGCAAGACTAGATCCCTTTTTCAGAAAACATCTAAAAGATCACAGTTCAGAAAAGCGTTAACATAGCCGACTTGAAAACTGCTATCCTTAGAAAACCCTGCTTACAAGGTTGGCCTTTGGGCTGACATCTGGAAACTTAGATTTCATAAGATTCTCACCATTCACTGGCAAGAATGACTCACTGTACCTGAACTGTGCAAATATGGTTTATGCTGAACACTCACTTTCCTCCTGGGAGTCTGGAATTTGGGTACATGCCAGGCAGAGGCAGGTAGAGAGGGCATACCCCAGGCCCCAGTAAAAAACCTGGGCACTGAGTCCCTAATGGGCTTTCCTGATGGCAACATTTCACACATGTTGTCACAACTCATTGCTGGGAAATTTAAGAGTGTCCTTTGCGACAACATTAGGAAAGGACCCCTGGAAATTTGCACCTAACTTACCCTGGACATGCACCTGTTCCCTTTGCTGATTTTTATCTGAATCCTTTCACTGTAATAAATAATCGCTGTGAGTGGGACTATACATTGAGTCCTATGAGTCCCTCCAGGGGATCGTGGAACCAGGAGCAGACCAAGGGAATCCACTGACACAAACACTTTTGCTTTTCTGTGTTCTGGGAATATAAATAGATGGGTCATGGCCAGAAAACAAACAAAAATTGAGCTAAAAATATTAAATTTAACTCTAAAGTGTGAACTCCATAATCATCAACTAGAGAGCTGATCTATGTCTTGGACAAGTGGGGAAACATCGTGAATTTCTTGTAGCAATTGGAGAAGGGGTATTTTGTCCTTGAAAAACATCATTCAATTTATGATCTGATCTTGTACAGAAGGAGAGAAGGTTGCTATATAAATAAATGCTAGTTAACACAAATAACCTCTCTTGAAGTAGAACCACCTCCAAACTAGAAAACTAAGATTCCTCCCTGCTTTTTTATAAAGGCTCTGCCTTCCATAAAGGCATTTAGAAAACCTTAGACCCGAAAGGGAGCTCAGAGCTCATCATTCCCTCTCCTCTCAGTATAGAAATCCTCTTTAGAACATTCCTATCAGGTTATCTCTTGAGCACTTCCCGTTCACCCAATGCTTCTCAAAAATTTTCTCCAAACTACCCTAAGAAAATGACTCTTATTGGCAGAGTAGTTACAGGTATAGTTCAAATCAAATTTGAAAAGATAAATATCTCTGAACATACCTTGCTTTTCCTTAAAATTTATCTGACCTTTGCTATGTCCTCACATGTCTGTGTTTTGTGGAGATATTCATCACTATTTTAAAAAGCATGCCTCAGGCCAGGCACCGTGGCTTACGCCTGTCATCCCAGCATTTTGGGAGGCCAAAGCAGGAGAATCAATTGAGCCCAGGAGTTGGGGACCAGCCAGGGCAAAATAGCAGACCTTGTTTCTACTAAAAGTAATTTTTTAAAAACTTAGCCAGGTGTGGTAGCACATGCCTGTACTCCCACCTACTAGGGAGGCTGAGGTGGGAGGATAGATTTAGCCTGGGAGATTGAGGCTGCAGTGAGGTTTGAGCTCCACTGCACTCTAGCCTGAGAGACAGAAAAAGAGCTTGTCAAAAAAAGCCATGTCACACACATGTGAGACACATGTCACACAGGTGTCAGTCACGAGTCACACACATCAGTCACATGTCAGTGTAACAAACATGTCAGTCATGAGTCAGACACATCACACATGTGTCATCATGTGTCACTTAAGTGTCACAGACATGTCACACATGTGTCAGTCATGTCACTCATGTGCCACACACATGTCAGACACGTGTCAGTCATGTATCATGCACATGTCCTCCACGTGTCACACCCGTATCACACATGCCTCAAACGTGTCACGTGTCAGTCACGTGTCACAGTGACAGTCACATGTCAGACATGTGTCACACACGTGTCACTCGTGTGACAGGTGAATGACAGGTGACTGACACGTGTTTGGCTGTGACTGACAGGTGTCTGACGTGATTGACAGGTATCTGACACGTGTGACACATGACTGACACATGTGTGGTGTGTGTGGCACGTGTGTGGCGTGTGAATGGCATGTATGTGGTGTGTGACTGACAGGTGACTGGCACGTGACTGACACATGTGACATGCATCTGCCACGTGTGTGATACATGTGACATGTGACTGACACGTGTGTGGCACATTACTGACAGGTGACTGATGTGTTTGGCTGTGACTGACATGTGACTGACACGTGTGACGTGTGTGACATGTGACTGGCCCATGTGTGACACATGTGTGGAGCTTGTGTGGCAGGTGTGTGGTGTGTGAGTGACACCTATGTGATGTGACTGACACGTGTTTTACACGTGACTGATGTGCATGACAGGTGACTGACATATGATTGATGTGTGTGACACGTGGCTGACAAGTGACTGACACATGACTGACACATGGGTGACACTTGGCTGGCAAGTGTGTGGCACATGACTGACGTGTGTGACACGTGACTGATGTGTGTGAGCTGTGTGTGACCCATGACTGACCCATGACTGACCCCTGTGTGACCCATGTGTGACCTGTGTCCAGCTAATTTTTGTATTTTTATTAGAGACAGGGTTTCACCATGTTGGCCAGGATAGTCTCAATCTCTTGACCTCGTTATCTGCCCATCTCAGCCTCCCAAATTGGTCAGTTTACAGGCGTGAGCCACCACAGCTGGCCTCAAATAATATTCTCTTGGAAAGGAGAATGGATGTATAGGTGGATATTCCTCCAAGATGTGGTAGATACACAAAGTCATAATAGTTTCTCTTGGAGATTTCTCCCTACACGGCTTTGGCTCACAGCATGCATTGTTAAGAGGATTCTGGAAACTTGACATTGACCTTCTTGTGTTTTAGAGACATTAAAACAAAGAAGGCTTCCTTTTTCTACTTTTTACTCAGGAAACTTAGAGTATTTGGTAACATAAAATATTGGGTTCTAGGGACATAACCGTCCCTGGGATAACTGCTCTAGAGCCTGAGAATTGATTTTTTTTTAATTTGATGAAATGGCATAGGATAAGAATATAGACAGCTTCTTGTCTATGTTGCTTACCTGAGAGGGGCCCCACCCTCTCTGGTCACAAAATGGTCCATAGCTAGGACCACTTTGAGAGTTTAGAGACATTGTTTGGTGACCTGGCAGTGGCAACCACAACAGCCATTTTAGTCTTGCGCCAGAGATTGGAGAGCTTGCTGTGGAGCCAGGGAAGGGCTCTCATAGCCAGAATTGAGTGATGAGTGTGGACAGTGCCTCAGCAGTAGGCACTGGTATTAGTCTCTCTCCCATCATAGGACTGGAGTGGGAGGAGAGTTGCTGAAGCTGAGGTTTCTCCCAGATGGTAAGACTTGCAGCCTGGGACATCTTTGCGACCTGGAACCAATCTATATGTGTCATTACTAGGCGGCCCAGCCTGCTCCCTTGGTCAGTTGGAAGATGGTCCCCCACCAGTTCTGAGGAGCATGAGGGAGATGGGCCCCACTCCCCTGGAGATCTAATCCATGGCATGTTCTGACCCAAGGGAGGGTGGGCACAGCCAGCCAAACCCCTCCTTGGGTCAAAGTAAACACAAGTGCAGCACCAGCTGCTGAAGGCAGCACCACCAAAGCCCGGGAACAAACATGGAAAGGGGGTCATCTCCTGTCCCCTCATTCCCCTCCTCAGTGCACTGTTGCAGACTCAGCAGTGGCTCTTCGCATCAGGGCCTGGGGAGCATGGGCTAAAAGAAACCCCTTCTTGGGTTTCTCCAGCAGCTCCACCCCCGTGAAGGCAAACACACACTGGAGGAGGGTGCTTGTCACACTTCTCCATTGCCTCCATTCCGGCCCCTACTTGCCAGCTCTTACTCTTAAATATCACTTACTGAGTTGCAGCCTAAATTATACTACCAAACAAAATTACATCACTACAACAAGCAACATCTGAGAAAGCCACAACTGCATGAACCTATCTGTAACTAAGGAACTAGTACAGAGCCTTGGTACCCTGAAAGCACCCAGAAAAGAAGGCAATAGATCATACACAATATACACCACAGTCATACCTCCAAGGGAGAAAGAATAAAAAATCAAGAAGCCCTATCCAAACAACAGCAAATTAAAAAAAAAAAGTGCCAGCTCTCTCAGATGAGAAGAAACTAGCATGAGTTTCTCCAGTAATAAAACATGCCAGAGTGTGTTGTCACCTCCAAAGGATCCCACTAGCTCCCAAGCAATGTATCCTGACCAGAATGGAATGTCTGAAATGGCAGATATAGGATTCAGAATATGAATCGCAAATAAACTCAATGAGATCCAAGAGAAAGTTGAAATCCAACCCTAAGAAGCCAGAAAAATGATCCAAGGTTGGAAGGACAACATAGACATATTAAGAAACAACCAAACAGAACTTGTGGAATTGAAAAACTCACTACTAAAACTTCAAAATACAGGTAGAAGCCTTAACAACACACTAGACCAAGTAGAAGAAAGAATTTCAGAGCTCAAAGATTGGTCCTTCAAATCAACCCAGTCAGACAAAAATAAAGAAAAAAGAATTTTAAAGAAAATGAACAAAGCCTTTGAGAAACCTGGGTTATGTAAAGCAAACAAATCTATGACTTTTTGGCACTTGTGAGAGAGAAGAGAAAGTAAGCAACTTGGAAAACATATTTGAGATATAGTTCAGCAAAATTTCCCAAATCTTGCTAGATAGGTCAACATGTAGATACAAGAAATCTAGAGAACTCCTGCAAGATACTATAGAAGATGACCATCTCCAAGACACTTATTCATCAGAAGATCCAAGGTCAATGTAAAAGAAAAAAACCTAAAAATCAGTTAGAGAAAAGGGTCATTTTACCTATAAAGGGAAACTCATAAGACTAACAGCAAACTTCTCAGCAGAAACCTTACAAGCCAGAAGAGATCGGGGGCCCATTTTTAGCATTCTTAAGGAACAGAAATGCCGGCCAAGAATTCCATATCCTGCCAAACTAAGCTGCATAAATGAAGGAGAGATAAAGTCTTTCCCAAACAAGCAGTCACTAAGGGAATTTTTCATCACCAGATTGGCCCTATGAGAGATGCTTAAGGAAATGCTAAACATGGAAATGAAAGAATGATACTTGCTATCACAAAAGCACATGCAAGCACGTAGCCCACAGACCCTATAAAGCAACTACAAATTAGAGACTACAAAGCAACTTAACTAACAACACTCCAACAAGAACAAAACCTCACATATCAGTATTAATCTTGAATGTAAATGGCCTCCAGTTAAAAGACACAGAGTGGCAAATTGGATTTAAAAAACAGACCAGAGGTTCCAAGATGGCCGAATAGGAACAGCTCCAGTCTGCAGCTCACAGCATGAGTGACACAGAAGACAGGTGATTTCTGCATTTCCAACTGATGTACTGGGTTCATCTCACTGGGGCTTGTCAGATGGTGGGTGCAACCCATAGAGCAGAGTGGGGCATCGCCTCACCTGGGAAGCACAACGGGTCGGGGAATTCCCTTTTCCAGCAAAGGAAAGCCGTAACAGACGGCACCTGGAAAATCGGGACACTCCCACCCTAATACTGCGCTTTTCCAATGGCCTTAGCAAATGGCACACCAGGAGATTATATCCCACACCTGGCTCAGAGGGTCCCACGCCCACAGACCCTCACTCACTGCTAGCACAGCAGTCTGAGACTGAACTGCAAGGCAGCAGCAAGGCTGGAGGAGGGGCACTCGCCATTGCTGAGGCTTGAGTAGGTAAACAAAGTGGCCTGGAAGCTCAAACTGGGTGGAGCCCACCAAAGCTCAAGGAGGCCTGCCTGCCTCTGTAGACTCCACCTCTGGTGGCAGGGCATAGCTGAACAAAAGGCAGCAGAAACTTCTGCAGACTTAAACGTCCCTGTCTGACAGCTTTGAAGAGAGTAGTGGTTCTCCCAGCATGGAGTTTGAGATCTGAGAATGGACAGACTGCCTCCTCAAGTGGGTCCCTGACCCCCAAGTAGCCAAACTGGAAGACACCTCCCAGTAGGGGCCGACTGACACCTCATACAGCTGGGTGCCCCTCTGAGACGAAGCTTCCAGAGGAAGGATCAGGCAGCAACATGTGCCTTTCTGCAATATTTGCTGTTCTGCAGCCTCTGCTGCTGATACCCAGGCAAACAGGGTCTGGAGTGGACCTCCAGCAAACTCCAACAGACCTGCAGCTGAGGGTCCTGACTGTTAGAAGGAAAACTAACAAACAGATAGGACATCCACACCAAAACCCCATCTGTACGTCACCATTATCAAAGACCAAAGGTAGATAAAACCACAAAGATGAGGAGAAACCAGAGCAGAAAAGCTGAAAACACTACAAATCAGAGTGCCCCTTCTCCTCCAAAGGAATGCAGCTCTTCGCCAGCAATGGAACAAAGCTGGACGGAGAATGACTTTGAAGAGTTGAGAGAAGAAGGCTTCAGACGATTGGCAATAACAAACTTCTCCAAGCTAAAGGAGGATGTTCAAACCCATCGCAAAGAAGCTAAAAACCTTGAAAAAAGATTATACGAATGGCTAACTAGAATAAACAGTGTAGAGAAGTCTGTAAATGACCTGATGGAGCTGAAAACGATGGCACGAGAACTATGTGATGCATGCAGAAGCTTCAGTAGCCGATTCGATCAAGTGGAAGAAAGGGTATCAGTGATGGAAGATCAATGGAATGAAATGAAGGGAGAAGACAAGTTTAGAGAAAAAAGAGTAAAAAGAAACAAAGAAAGCCTCCAAGAAATATGGGACTATGTGAAAAGACCAAATATGCATCTGATTGGTGTACCTGAAAGTGATGGGGAGAATGGAACCAAGTTGGAAAACACCCTTCAGGATATTATCCAGGAGAATTTCCCCAACCTAGTGAGGCAGGCCAACATTCAAATTCAGGAAACACAGAGAACACCACAAAGATACTCCTCGAGAAGAGCAACTCCAAGACACATAACTGTCAGATTCACCAAAGTTGAAATGAAGGAAAAAATGTTAAGGGCAGCCAGAGAGAAAGGTCTGGTTACCCACAAAGGGAAGCCCATCAGACTAACAGCTGATCTCTTGGCAGAAACTCTACAAGCCAGAAGAGAGTGGGGGCCAATATTCAACATTCTTAAAGAAAAGAATTTTCAACCCAGAATTTCATATCCAGCCAAACTAAGCTTCATAAGTGAAGGAGAAATAAAATCCTTTACAGACAGGCAAATGCTGAGAGATTTTGTCACCAACAGGCCAGCCTTACAAGAGCTCCTGAAGGAAGCACTAAACATGGAAAGGAACAACCGGTATCAGCCACTGCAAAAACATGCCAAATTGTAAAGACCATCGAGGCTAGGAAGAAACGGCATCAACTAACGAACAAAATAGCCAGCTAACATCATAATGACAGGACCAAATTCACACATAACAATATAACCTTAAATGTAAATGGGCTAAATGCTCCAATTAAAAGACACAGACTGGCAAATTGGATAGAGTCAAGACCCATCAGTGTGCTGTATTCAGGAGACCCATCTCACGTGCAGAGACACACGTAGGCTCAAAATAAAGGGATGAGGAAGATCTACCAAGCAAATGGAAAACAAAAAAAAAAAGCAGGGGTTGCAATCCTAGTCTCTGATAAAACAGACTTTAAACCAACAAAGAACAAAAGAGACAAAGAAGGCCATTACATAATGGTAAAGGGATCAATTCGACATGAAGAGCTAACTATCCTAAATATATATGCACCCAATACAGGAGCACCCAAATTCATAAAGCAAGTCCTTAGAGACCTATAAAGAGACTTAGACTCCCACACAATAATAATGGGAGACTTTAACACCCCACTGTCAACATTAGACAGATTAACGACACAGAAAGTGAACAAGGATATCCAGGAATTGAACTCAGCTCTGCACCAAGTGGACCTAGAAGACATCTACAGAACTCTTCACCCCAAATCAACACAATATACATTCTTCTCAGCACCACATCACACTTATTCCAAAATTGACCACATAGGTGGAAGTAAAGCATTCCGCAGCAAATGTAAAAGTACAGAAATCACAACAAACTGTCTCTCAGACCACAGTGCAATCAAACTAGAACTCAGGATTCAGAAACTCACTCAAAACTGCTCAACTACATGGAAACTGAACAACCTGCTCCCGAATGACTACTGGGTACATAACGAAATGAAGGCAGAAATAAAGAAGTTCTTTGAAACCAATGAGAACAAAGACACAACATACCAGAATCTCTGGGACACATTTAAAGCAGTGTGTACAGGGAAATTTATAGCACTAAATACGCACAAGAGAAAGCAGGAAAGATCTAAAATTGACATCCTAACATCACAACTAAAAGAACTAGACAAGCAAGAGCAAACAAATTTAAAAGCTAGCAGAAGGCAAGAAATAACTAAGATCAGAGCAGAACTATAGGAGATA
Organism: Pan paniscus; assembly: GCF_029289425.2. NCBI lineage: Eukaryota > Metazoa > Chordata > Mammalia > Primates > Hominidae > Pan > Pan paniscus. Next base: position 133,514,462 of record NC_073272.2, read on the forward strand.
GAGACACAAAATCCCTTCTAAAAAATCAATGAATCCAGGAGTGTGTTTTTTGAAAAGATCAACAAAATTGATAGACCGCTAGCAAGACTAATAAAGGAGAAAAGAGAGAAGAATCAAACAGACACAATAAAAAATGATAAAGGTGATATCACCACCGATCCCACAGAAATACACACTACCATCAGAGAATACTATAAACACCTCTATGCAAATAAACTAGAAAATCTAGAAGAAATGGATAAATCCCTGGACACACACACCCTCCCAAGACTAAACAGGAAGAAGTTGAATCCCTGAATAGGCCAATAACAGGTTCTGAAATCGAGGCAATAATTAATAGCCTACTAACCAAAAAGAGTCCAGGACCAGACTGATTCACAGCTGAATTCTACCAGAGGTACAAGGAGGAGCTGGTGCCATTCCTTCTGAAACTATTCCAATCAATAGAAAAAGAGGGAATCCTCCTTAACTCATTTTATGAGGCCAGCATCATCCTAATACCAAAGCCTGGCAGAGACACAAGAAAAAAAGAGAATTGTAGACCAATATCCCTGATGAACATCGATGCAAAAATCCTCAATAAAATACCGGCAAACTGAATCCAGCAGCATATCAAAAAGCTTATCCACCAATCAAGTTGGCTTCATCCCTGGGATGCAAGGCTGGTTCAACATATGCAAATCAACAAACATAATCCAGTATATAAACAGAAACAAAGACAAAAACCACATGATTATCTCAATAGATGCAGAAAAGGCCTTCAACAAAATTCAACAGCACTTCATGCTAAAAACTCTTAATAAATTAGGTATTGATGGGACGTATCTCAAAATAGTAAGAGCTATTTATGACAAACCCACAGCCAATATCATACTGAATGGGCAAAAACTGGAAGCATTCCCTTTGAAAACTGGCACAAGACAGGGATGCCCTCTCTCACCACTCCTATTCAACATACTGTTGGAAGTTGTGGCCAGGGCAATCAGGCAAGAGAATGAAATAAAGGGTATTCAATTAGGAAAAGAGGAAGTTAAATTGTCCCTGTTTGCAGATGACATGATTGTATATTTAGAAAACACCATCGTCTCAGCCCAAAATCTCCTTAAGCTGATAAGCAACTTCAGCAAAGTCTCAGGAGACAAAATCAATGTGCAAAAATGACAAGCATTCTTATACACCAATAACAGAGAGCCAAATCATGAGTGAACTCCCATTCACAATTGCTTCAAAGAGAATAAAATACCTAGGAATCCAACTTACAAGGGATGTGAAGGACCTCTTCAAGGGGAACTACAAACCGCGGCTCAACGATATAAAAGAGGACACAAACAAATGGAAGAACATTTCATTCTCATGGATTGGAAGAATCAATATTGTGAAAATGGCCATACTGCCCAAGGTAATTTATAGATTCGATACCATCCCCATCAAGCTACCGATGACTTTCTTCACAGAATTGGAAAAAACTACTGTAAAGTTTATATGGAACCAAAAAAGAGCCCGCATTGCCAAGACAATTCTAAGCCAAAAGAACAAAGCTGGAGGCATCACACTACCTGACTTCAAACTATACTACAAGGCTACAGTAACCAAAACAGCATGGTACTGGTACTAAAACAGAGATATAGACCAATGGAACAGAACAGAGCCCTCGGAAATAATACCACACATCTACAACCATGTGATCTTTGACAAACTTGACAAAAACAAGAAATGGAGAAAGGATTCCCTATTTAATAAATGGTGCTGGGAAAACTGGCTAGCCATATGTAGAAAGCTGAAACTGGATCCCTTCCTTACACCTTATACAAAAATTAATTCAAGATGGATTAAAGACTTAAATGTTAGACCTAAAACCATAAAAACCCTAGAAGAAAACCTAGGCAATACCATTCAGGCCATAGGCATGGGCAAGGACTTCATGACTAAAACACCAAAAGCAATGGCAACAAAAGCCAAAATTGACAAATGGGATCTAATTAAACTAAAGAGCTTCTGCACAGCAAAAGAAACTACCATCAGAGTGAACAGGCGACCTACAGAATGGGAGAAAATTTTTGCAATCTTCCCATCTGACAAAGGGCTAATATCCAGAATCTACAAAGAACTTAAACAAATGTACAAGAAAAAATCAAACAACCCCATCAAAAAGTGGGCAAAGGATATGAACAGACACTTCTCAAAAGAAGACATTTATGCAACCAACAGACACATGAAAACATGCTCATCATCACTGGCCATCAGAGGAATGCAAATCAAAATCACAATGAGATACCATCTCACACCAGTTAGAATGGCGATCATTAAAAATTCAGGAAACAGCAGGTGTTGGAGAGGATGTGGAGAAATAGGAATGCTTTTACACTGTTGTTGGGACAGTAAACTAATTCAACCATTGTGGAAGACAGTGTGGCAATTCCTCAAGAATCTAGAACTAGAAATACCATTTGACCCAGCCATCCCATTACTGGGCATATACCCAAAGGATTATAAATCATGCTGCTATAAAGTCACATGCACACGTATGTTTATTGCAGCACTATTCACAATAGCAAAGACTTAGAACCAACCCAAATGTCCATCAGTGATAGACTAGATTAAGAAAATGTGGCACATGTACACCATGGAATACTATGCAGCCATAAAAAAGGATGAGTTCATGTCCTTTGTAGGTACATGAATAAAGCTAGAAACCATCATTCTGAGCAAACTATCACAAGTACAGAAAACCAAACACCACATGTTCTCACTCATAGGTGGGAATTGAACAATGAGAATACTTGGACACAGAGTGGGGAACATCACACATCGGGGCCTGTCGTGGGGTGGGGGGAGGCAGGAGGGATAGCATTAGGAGATATATCTAATGTAAATCATGAGTTAACGGGTGCAGCACACCAGCATGGCACATGTATACATATGAAACAAACCTGCATGTTCTGCACATGTACCCTAGAACTTAAAGTATAATAATAAAATAAAATAAGGTAAAAACAGACCCATTCTCCTGCTGTCTTCAAGAGACCTGTGTCACATGTAATGATGCCCATAAGCTCAAAGTAAAGGGATGGAGAAAGATCCATCATGCAAATGGAAAACAAAAAAGAGCAGGGGTCGCTACTCTAATATCAGATAAAATAGTCTTTAAACCAGCAACAGTAAAAAAGAACAAAGAAGGGCATTATATAATGATAAAGTGTTCAATTCAAGAAGAAAATTTAGCTATCCTAAATATATATGCATCCAACATTGGATCACCCAGATTCATAAAATGATTACTTCTTAGAGCTAAGAAAAACTTTGACAGCCACAGAATGATAGTAGAGGACTTCATTACCCCACTGATAGCATTAGACAGATCATCGAGGCAGAAAACTCACAAAGAAATTCTGGACTTAAATTCAACGCTTGACCAATTAGACCTAACAGACATCTACAGAATATTCCACCCAACAGCCATAGAATATACATTCTTCTCATCTGCACACAGAACATACTGTAAGATTGACCACATTCTTGAACACAAAGCTAGTCTCTAATACATTTTAAAAACTGAAGTCATACCAAGCATCTTCTCAGACTACAGTGGAATAAAAACAAATCAATACCAAGAGGAACTCTCAAAACCACAGAAATATATGGAAACCTAACAACTTGCTCCAGAATGACTTTTGGGTACACAACAAAATTAAGGCAGAAATTAAAAAAGTATTTGAAACAAATGGAAATTGAAACACAAAATACAAAACTTCTGGAATATAGCAAAAGCAGTGTTGAGAGGAAACTTTATAGTGCTAAATGCCTACATTGAGAAGATAGATCTCAAACTAACAACCTAACTTTGTACCTAATGGAACTAGAAAAACAAGAACAAACTAAACTCAAAGCTAGCAGAAGAAAAAAAATAACAAAAATAAGAGCAGAACTAAATGAAATTGAGACACAAAAAACCATACATTTCATTTTTCAAAAAAAAGGAAATTAAAAATTGATTATTTGAGAGGATAAACAAGATTGACAGTCCACTAAGTCGATTAACAAAGAAAAAGAGGGAAGATTCAAATAAGCACAATCAGAAATGACAAAGGTAATGTCACCACCAATCCCACAGAAGTACAAAAGATCTTTGGAAACTACTATGAACATCTCTAAGCACATAAACTAGAAAATCTATAGAGGAAATGGATATATCCCTGGAAACACACAACCTCCCAAGATTGAACCAGGAAAAAAAAAAAAAAAGAAACCCTGAACAGATCAATAACAAGTAATAAAACTGAATCAACAGTTAAAAAAAACCCTACCAGACAAAAAACAACAACAACAAAACCCTTGACCAGATGGATTCACAGCCTAATTCTACCAGATATACAAAGAAGAGCTAGTATCAATCCTACTAGCTATCTCCTAAAACTACTCAAAAAATTCAAGGAGGGACTCCTCTCTAACTCATTTTATAAAACCAGTATCATCCTAATACCAAAATCTAGCAAAGACACAACAAGAAAAGAAAACTACAGGCCAATAGCTTGGATCCTCAGCAAAAATCCTCAACAAAATACTAGCAAGCCGAATCCAGCAGCACATCAAAAAGTTAATTCGCCACAATCAAGTGGGCTTTATTCCTGGGATGCAAGGATAGTTCAACATACACAAATCAATAAATATGATTCACCACATAAACAGAATTCAAAACAAAAACCATATGATCATCTCAATAGATGCAGAAAAAGCATCTGATAAAATCCAAAATCCCTTCATGAAAAAAACCCCTCAACAATGTAGGTGTTAAGGAACATACCTCAAAATAATAAGAGCCATCTATGACAAACCCACAGCCAACATCATACTGAATGAGCAAAAACTGGAAGCATTTCCACTAAGAACTGGAAGAGGACAAGGATGTCCACTTTCACCACTCTTATTCAACATAGTACTGGAAGTCCTAGCCAGAGCAATCAGGCAAGAGAGAAATAAAAGGCATCCACATAGGAAAAGAGGAAGTCAAATTACCTGTCTTTTGTTGATGATATAATTCTACACCTAAAATAGAATAGAATTATTCTATTTTATTCTATACCTTAAAAAACCCTAAATATTCTGACAAAAGACTCCTAGACCTGATAAACAACTTCAGCAAAGTCTCAGGATACAAAATTGATGTACAAAAATCAGTAGTGTTTCTATACACCAGTAACGTTCAAACTAAGAACCAAATCGAGAATGAAATCCCATTTACAATAGCCACAAAAAATAAAATACCCAGGAATACATCTAACTAAGGAGGTCAAAGATCTCTACAAGGAGAACTAAAAAGCCCTGCTGAAAGAAATCATAGATGATGCAAACAAATAGAGAAACATTCCATGCTTGTGGATTGGAAGAAACAATATTAAAATGTCCATACTGCCCAAAGCAATCTACAGATTCAACACTATTCCTATCAAATTATCAATGCCATTTTTCACAGAATTAGAAAAATTATTCTAAAATTCACATGGAACCCAAAAAGAGCCCAAATACCCAAAGCAATCCTAAGCAATAAGAACAAAGCTGGAGGCATCACAATACCCAACTTCAGTGTATGCTACAAGGCTACAGTAACCAAAATAACACGCTATTGGTACAAAAATAGAAACATAGATCAATGGGACAGAATGGAGACTCCTGAAATAAAACCACACATTTACAACCAACTGATTTTTGACAAAGTTTACAAAAATAAATAATGGGGAAAGAATACCCTATTCAATAAATGGTATTGAGAAAACTGACTAACAATATACAGAAGAATGAAACTGGACCCCTACCTCTCACCATATACAAAATTTAACTCAACATGGATTAAAGACTTGAAGGTAAGAAATGAAATTATAAAAATCCTAGAAGAAAATCTAGGAAATACTCTTCTAGACATTGGCCTAGGCAAAGAATTTATGACTAAGTCTTCAGAAGCAAATGCGTAAAAACAAAAATTGACAATTCTTACCTAATTAAACTAGAAGCTCCTGCACAGCAAAAGAAACTATCAACCTGGAAATCATACAACCTACAGAATGGGAGAAAATATTTCCAAACTGCATCCACCAAAGGACTAATATCCGGAATCTCAAAGGAACCGAAACAAATCAACAGGATAAAATAAATAGCCCTATTAAAAAGTGGGCAAAGGACATGAACAGATACTTCTCAAAAGAAGACATACAAGTGGCCAACAAGCATGTGAAAAAATGCTTGATATCACTAACCATCAGAGAAATGCAAATGAAATCCCCAATAAGATGCCATCTCACACCAGTCAGAATGGTTATGATTAAAAAGTCAAAAAATAACAGATGTTGGTGAGGTTGTAGAGAAAAGGGAATGCTTATACACACTTGGTTGGAATGGGATTTAGTTCAGCCCCTGTGGAAAGCAGTTTGGAGATGTCTCAAAAAACTAAAAATAGAATTACCATCTGAACCATTACTGGATATATATCCAAAGGAAAATAAATCATTCTACCAAAAAGATACCTGTACTCATATGTTTATTGAAGCACTATTCACAATAGCAAATACATGCAATCAGCCTAGGTGCCCATGAATGGAAGATTGGATAAAGAAAATGTGGTACATATACACCATGAAATACTAAGCAGCCATAAAAATGAATGAAACTATATTCTTTGCAGCAACATGGATGCAGCTGGAGGCCATTATCCTAAGCAAGTCAATGTAGAAACCAAACGAAATACCACATGTTCTCACTTATAAGTAGAAGCTAAGCATTGAGTACACAATGACACAGAAATGGGAACAATAAACACTGGGGATTCCAAAAGGGAGGAAGGAAGGAGGGGGCAGGGGTTGAAAAACTACCTATTGAGTGCTCTGTCCACTTCTTGGGCAATGGGATCATTAGAAGCTCAAACTTTAGCATCACACAATAAACCCATGTAACAAACCTGCACATGTACCCCCAAATCAAAAATAAAATAAGAAATAAAAAATTTTACAGTTGAGAAAACGGAGTCACAGGGTGGTTGAGTGACTTGCCGAAGGTCACACAGCTAGCAATAGCGCTGCAGCGAATTTTATTCCCAAATTTTGCAAACGCTGGGATCATCTGGTGTTAAGTTTCATTGTGTATTAGTGTATTTTTGTATTGCTATAAAGAACTACCTGAGACTGGGTAATTCATAAAGAAAAGAGGTTTAATTGGCTCCTGGTTCTGCAGGCTGTATAGGAATCATGGTGTCGGCATCTGCTTGGCTTCTGATGAGGCCTCAGGGAGGTTTTACTCATTGTGGAAGGTGAAGCAGGAGCAGGCAGGTTACATAGTGAGAGAGGGAGCAAAAAGCAGGAGGAGGTGCCACATTCTTTTAAACAGCTAGATTTCATGTGAACTGAGAGCCAGAACCCACTCATTATTGTGAGGATAGCATCAAGCCATTCATGAAGGATTCACCCCACGGCCCAGACACCTCCCAGCAGGCCCCATCTTCAACACTGACAATTACATTTCAACATGAGATTTGGAGGGGAAAAACATCTAAACTATATCACATTGTATATCCAGCACCTAGCCCAGTGCCTGCTGCAGGCACATTATGAAAGTTCAGGGTGAATGAAAGGTTGCAAAGCTGTGTTCTTTATCACTCTTCACACACTGTATCCCAAAGCCCAGGCCTTCCTCGTGCCTGATTCTGATCTCACAACACTAGCCTTGCTGGCTCCCCTCCTAGGAATTGACATCTTATTCACATCCAGACTTTGATACCTGTTAACAGATTCCTACTGTCAGCCTTCCTTGATTTCTCACATATCTAACCAGATTCATCATTGCAACATGTACCCACCTATTTGGTGTTTCCTCCCATTTCTTTGGGTACACGTACTGAACTTCCCTTTCCCCACACTGACTGCCAATTATTATTACACTTGTGCTGCTTTTCTGGTCTTTGCATCAGATCTGAAGTAAAGAAAAGCAGACATCTTCACATCAAACATTTGCAAGTATTACCTGCTGCCTAGTTGTCTCCAGCCCTATCTGATCCCAGCGTGATTTCTTCCTGGTGTTCCTCAGACCCTCATATCCCTGGAAAGGTGCCAGACTACCTAAATTTGAGCTACAGCCTGTGGCTGAGACAATCTCCCAAGTTTGAAAAGAAGGGAAGGATGACAGGGAGAGATGAGAGGGAAGGAACACAATTTTTTTCCCTTTCTCTTCAAAATGTAGGGCAGCATGTAAATACTGCAGGCTTAGGGTAGAAAGTGCATTTAATTTTAGGAGGAACAAATCTCCAAAATCACTAACCCAGTTTGTGTGTGTGTGTGTGTGTGTTGTTGTTGTTTGTTTGTTTGTTTTTTCAAGACAGGGTCTTCCCTTGTAGCCCAGGCTGGAGTGCAGTGGTGTGATCACAGCTCCCTGCAGCCTGGACCTCCTTGGCTCAAGTGATCTTCCTACCTCAGCCAGCCGAGTAGCTGGGACTGCAGGCATGCACCACCATGCCCAGCTAATTTTTGTTTTTGTAGAGACAAAGTTTCGCCATGTTGCCCAGGCCAGTCTTGAACTCCTGGGCTCAAGCAATCCGCCTGCCTTGGCCTCCCCAAGTGCTGGGATTACGGGCTTGAGACACTGTGCCTGGCCTAACACAGCATTTTGAGGAGAGGGCACAGGAGAGTAAGGGGGAAAAAAACAACATAGAATGGGGAGAAATGAACAAACATTATAGGCACAAATCAACTAAGGTGTGTGAAGAAGCTGGTGTGAAAAATCTTGATTTCTATCTTTTCATCAACACATTTTGTCCTCCTAAGCTGTACTGTGACTCAGTGGGTACCTTACATAGATGCTGTTTCTGAAAAATCCCTCTTTAACCCCCAGGCTCCTTCAAGTGAATGCTTATGTTAACAGATGTGCTATAAACTTTGTATATAAATGGTAGACTCATAGTTTGCAGGTGTCTTGCGTGTGGCCAGCCTGACCAAGGTGGGAAGAAGGGCCAGGAAGGTGACTCCTTCAGCTGGAAGTGACTTGCCAATCAAAGATAATTCTACAAAAGAATTATCTTGTTACTTCAATTCACTTCTGATGAAGATAGCCTGTGACTAATACAGGATTGAGCATAATGAGTTCCTTTACCTTAGATGTGCGTAAGAAAAATTAAACATCTCCCTCACTCCACACCCCCAGCCCTGTAAAGGCTCTAACTTAGCCGCACTGGAGGAAAACACAAGGAACTGAGTAAGGGAGAGAGCAAACCATGCCACAGGTGGACAGCGGGGTAAAGAGAACAACCCAGCATTGTTTGCTTGGCATAACGACATGAAGCTGTAGTCTTAGTGGTTGCCCCGGTGATTATAATTAGCACCTTAATTTATAACAATCCAGTTTGAATTAATATCAACTTATTTCAACAGTATACAAAAATATTGTTCCCATAAAACTCCATTTCTTCTCCCTTCCTTTATGCTTTACATCTGTATACATTTTATGCCCATGAACATGGACATAATTATTGCTTTATGCAGTTGTCTTTTAAATCAGATAAGAGAACAAACAAGTTACAAACAAAAAATACATCCATACTGTCCTTTATGTGTATCTATGTAGCTACCTTTACTGGTGCTCTTTATTTCTTCATGTGGATTCGAGTGTCCTGTCTAGTGTCTAGTGTCCTTTTGTTTTAGCCTGAAGGACTCCCTTTAATATTTCTTGGAAGGCAATTCTGCTAGGGACGAAGTATTTGTTTTTATTCATCTAAGAATGTCGTGGTTTTTTTTTTTTTTTTTTTTTTTAGACGGAGTTTTGCTCTTGTTGCCCAGGCCGGAGTGCAATAGCACGATCTCAGCTCACCACAACTTCTGCCTCCTGGGTTCAAGCGATTTTCCTGCCTCAGCCTCCTGAGTAGCTGGGATTAGAGGCATGTACCACCACACCCTGCTAATTTTGTATTTTTTAGTAGAGATGGGGTTTCTCCATGTTGGTCAGGCTGGTCTTGAACTCCTGACCTCAGGTGATCCGCCTGCCTCAGCCTCTCAAAGTGCTGGGATTACAGGCGTGAGCCACGGCGCCCGGCCAAGAATGTCTTAATGTCTTCTTATTTTATGAAGGATAATTGCATATATCACAGGCTGTGACACCTGTAGCCACCTACACATTTCTTCCACAGCATTTATACTTTTCCCCCAAGATATAAGCCCTGGGTCTGGAGGGTTGTGGTAGATCTGTCTATCTTGCAGCCACCGAAGACCATGCTCTGTCCATAAATTCCCCTAATACATCACCCTGTACTGACAAACTGGATTTGTCTGTCTCATCCTTTGGTTTCTTGGCTCCTTCCGGGTTTGAGGGTCACTTTGAATATATGGCCCTTTCATGGAACATATAGTTAAAATTAAAGATACTAATGACTCTATTTCCAGTAGTAAAGAGAGCACAGATAGTGCATAGCATAGCAGAGTATAACATAGCATGAACTGTTCATAGAGATATGCAAAACATCTGCATTGGATACTCCTAATCAACCATTTGTAAGAAGCAAGGAGCTGAGTGACTCTGTATATAATCCTTTTCAAAATTCTTTAAAACTAGGAAATATAAAGACAATGGTTGGTTGCTCCTAATGTTGCTCGACAAATTGATGAAAGAAGAGGATGAGCTCAGGGATTCAAATTCCAAGCTCAAGTGCTGCATAAATGACCTAAGAGCTTCTATTTGTGCCTTGAAGGAGTCCTTTATCTCCTCTAGTGGTAGGGCTGAAATTGCTGCAAATCAAACACAGAACCTCATCCTGTGATTGGCTGGATTACAATACAAGTTAAACTCTCAACCTTGCAGGGTGTCTCCTGTTAAAGGGAGGACATCAATTGGGAAAGAATAGGATCTTGTAAATTAGAATGGAGATGTGTAGGAAGACCCTGATGAAGCTGAGGACAGTGAGCTCCTAAATTCTGAGTCTTCTTTGCCTGTGGAAGAGAACACCCCATCCCAACCAAAAGTGGTCTCCCCAACTTTAGTGCAAGTGGCCTCCCCCAGCTAGTGGCAGCTGCATCCATGTCCTTGGGGCTGTCAGCCTCTCCACCCATAGTAGTCTTGGTCTTTCCACCTTCCTCTGAGAAGATTAACCCTGCATTGCCTTAATACACTGTAAAGGCCTCCACTGAGGCAGTTGCCATAAAAGACCATGCTGAGCCTGCCAGGACCCACCCCCACCACCCTTCTTTGCTTCTAGACCTATAACTAGACTCAAGTCTCAGCAGTTCCCTAAAAGTGAGTTACAATGTGTGACCCATGAGCAGGTCCACTACATTCCAAAAGAACTACTAGAGTTTTCTAATTTATACAGACAGAAATCCAAGAAGCATGTATGGGAATGGATTGTAAGGCATTGGGGTAATGGCAGAAGGAATATAACATTGGATCAGGCTGAATTTATTGATACAGGCTGACTAAGTAGAGATTCTGCATTTAATGTTACAGCTTGGGGAATCATAAAGGGCTCTAAAGGTTTGTTTTATTTGTTGGCTGATGCATGGGCCAAAAGGTGGCCCACAGTGGGCAAATTGGAAATGCAGAATATGCCTTGGTTTAATGCAGAGGAACAGATTCAAAGGCTTAAGGAGATTGGAACATTAGAGTGGATTTGTCATTTAAGATCTACTCATCCACACTGGGAGGGTTCAGAAGACATACCTATTGCCAATACCATGAGAAATAAATGTATGAGGGCAACTCCAGGATCCTTGAAGTGCTCTGTATTCTCTCTTCTCTGTAGACCAAACCTCACACTGGGAATTGCAGTTACTGAACTGGTAAACCTAAATGCAATGGGAGTAATTGGATCATGGAGTGGAAAAGACCAAGTGGCAGCACTAACCACCAAAGGCAAGGTGAGCATATTTATCATAATGGGCAGCAGAGTCAAAGCAGCAATCAAGATAGTCTTGACTCATGCAGACCTATGGCATTGGCTAGTTAGTCATGATGCTTCATTTCCTAGTAGTGAAATAGATAGGAAATCTACTTGATCTGTTATAAGCAGAAAATGTCTGGGACAAGGGAACAAAAGCCTAACTCAAATCACCAAAATAGAAAGTCATAGCATCTCAATCAATTTCCAGACTTGAGCCAGTTTATAGACCCAGTACTTTTTTAATGAAGGGGATGTTGTATCACCTCAAGGAAGAACCCTGGTACACTACCAAAAATTTATACTATTAATCTTGCTCTCAGCCTTCCCTAAAGGGACCTGCAGCCTTTTACCTGGGTAACTGTACACTGGGGAAAAGGAAATAATCAGAATTTGGGGGCCTACTGGACACTGGTTCTGAACTGACACTACTTCCAGGAGACCCAAAACATAATGTGGCCTACCAGTCAGAGTAGGGGCTTTCAGAGGTCTGGTGATCAATGGAGTTTTAACTGAGGTCCATTTCACAGTGGGTTGCATGAACCCATGTGGTGATTATTTCACCATTGTCAGAATGCATAATTGGAATAGATATACTCAGTAGCTAGCAGAATCTTTAATATTGGTCCTCAGACATGTAGACTGAGGGATATTACGGTGGGAAAGGCCAAGTGGAAGCCACCAGAATGGCATCTACCTAGGAAAATAGTAAACCAAAGGCAATGCCATGTTCCTCAAGGGATTTTAGAGATTAATGCCACCATCAAGAACTTCAAAGATGCAGGGGTGGTAATTCCCACTACCTCTCCATGCAATTCTCCTCTTTGGTTTGTGCAGAAGACAGATGGATCTTGGAGAATTACAGTGGGTTATCATAAATTTAACCAGTTGATGACTCAAATTGCAGCTGCTATACCAAATGTGGTTTCATTGCTTGAGAAAATTAACACATCCTCTGGTATCTGGTATGCAAGCTATTAATCTGTCAAATGCCTTCTTCTCCATTCCTGTCCACAAGGCAACCAGAAGCAGTTTGCTTTCAGCTGGCAAGGCTAGCAATATACCTTCACTGTCCTACCTCAGGACTATATCAACTTATTAGCCCTGTGTCATAATTTTGTTCACAGGGATCTTAATCACCTTTCCCTTCTATAAGATATCACACTGCTTCCTTACATTTATGACATTATGCTGATTGGACCTAGTAAGCAAGAAGTAGCAACTACTCTAGACTTCATTGGAAAATATTTATGTGTCAGAGGGTGGGAAATAAATCTAAAATTCAGGGCCTTCTTCCTCAGTGAAATTTCTAGGGATCCAGTGATGTGGGGTATGTCGAGATATGCTCTCTAAGGTGAAAGATAACTTGTTGCATCAGTCCCTCTTACAACTAAGAAAGAGCCACAGCATTTAGTCGGCCTCTTTGGATTTTAGAGTCAACATAGTTTTCCTTTGCATGTGTTATTCAGACCCATTTAACCGAGTGACCTGAAAAGCTGCTAGTTTTGAGTGGGGCCCAGAGCAAGAGAAGGCTTGGTGACAGGTCCAGGCAGCTGTGCAAGCTGCTCTGCTACTTGGGCCATATGATCCAGCAGATCCAGTGGTGCCTTAAGTTTCAATGGCAGATAGGGATGCTGTTTGGGGCCCTTGTCAGGCCCCTATAGGAAATAGCAGCACAGGACTTTAGGATTTTCTAGCAAGACCCTGCCATCCTCCACAGATAACTACTCTGCTTTTGAGAAATTGCTCTTGGCATGCTTCTGGACCTGAATAGAGACTGAACACTTGACCATGGGCTACCAAGTTACCATGCAACCTGAGTTGCCCATCATGAACTAGGAGTTATCTGACCCACCAAGCCATAAAGTTGGACATGCATGGCAAAGCTCCATCATCAAATGTAAGTGGTATATATGTGATTGGGCTGGAGCAGGACCTGAAGGCACAAGTAAGTTACATAAGAAAGAGGCCCAAATCCCCATGGTCCCCACTCCAGCTACACTTCTCTCTCCCAGCCTGCACCTATGGCTTCATCAGGGAGTTACCTACAATAAGTTCACAGAGGAAGAGAAGACTCAGGCCTGGTTTACAGATGGTTCTGCACCATATACAGGCACCGCCCAAAAGTGGAAAGTTGCCACACTAAAGGGACATCCCTGAAGGACACTGGTTATGGGAAATCATCCCAATGGGCAGAATACTGGGCAGTGCACCTGGTTGTGCACTTTGCTTGGAAGGAGAAATAGCCAGACATGTGATCATATACTGATTCAGGGGCTGTAAACAATTGTTTGGCTGTGTGGTCAGGAACTTGGAAGAAAAATGATTGGAAAATTGGTGACAAAGAAATTTGGGGAAGAGGTATGTGGATATATCCTTGTGAATGAGCCAAAAAGTGAAGATATTTGTGTTCCATGTGAACGCTCACCAAAGTGTGATTTCAGCAGAGGAGGATTTGAATAATCAAAAGGATAGGATGACTTCTTCTGTGAATACCACTCAGCTGCCTTCCCTGGCCACCCTTGTCATTGCCCATGGGCTCATAAACAAAGTGGCCATGGTGACAGGGATGGAGGTTATGCATGGGCTCAGCAACATGGACTTCCATTCACCAAAGCCAACCTGGCTATAGCCACCACTGAGTGCCCAATCTGCCATAGCCAAGACCAACACTGGGCCCACAATGTGGCACCATTCCCCAGAGTGATCAGCCGAATACCTGGAGGCAGGTTGATTATATTGGACTTCTTCCATCATGGAAGAAGTATTGTTTTGCTTTTTCTGGAATAGACACTCTAGATACAGATTTGCCTTCCCTGCACACAATGCTTCTGCCAAAACTACCATCTATGGACTTACGGAAAGTGTTGTCCACAATTATGATATTCCACACAGCATTGCTTCTGATCAAGAAACTCACTTTACAGAAAAAGAAGTGCAACAATGGTGCTCGTGCTCCTGAAATACACTGGTCTTACCATGTCCCCTACCATCCTGAAGCAACTGACTTGATAGGCCTCTTGACTGGCCTTTTGAAAACTCAGTTACAGTACCAGCTAGGTGGCAATAGCTGAACCCAGACCTGCAAGGTTCTCCAGAAGGCTATATATGTTCTGAATTGGCATCCAATATAAGTTGCCATTTCTCTGATAGCCAGGATTCACAGGTCCAGGAATCAAGGGGTAGAAATAGGATTGGCACTAGTCACTATTATCCCTAGTGACTCACTAGCCCAACTTCTGTTTCCTCACCCTGCAATTTTGTACTCTTCTGGCTTAGAGATCTGGCCTAGAGATCTGGCTTCAAAGGGAAAAATACTTCCACCAAGAGACATGACAATAATTCCATTGCACTGGAACTAAGACTGCAGCCTGGCATTATTCACAATAGCAAAGACTTGGAACCAACCCAAATGTCCATCAATGATAGACTAGATTAAGAAAATGTGGCAGATATACACCACGGAATACTATGCAGCCATAAAAAAGGATGAGTTCCTGTCCTTTGCAGGGACATGGATGAAGCTGAAAACCATCATTCTCAGCAAACTATCACAAGAACAGAAAATCAAACACTGCATGTTCTCACTCACAAGTGGGAGTTGAACAATGAGAACACATGGACACAGAGAGGGGAAAATAACACACCAGGGCCTGTTGGGGGATGGGAGGCTAGAGGAGGGATAACATTAGGAGAAATATCTAATGTAGATGATGGGCTGATGGGTGCAGCAAACAACCATGGCATGTGTATACCTATGTAACAAAACTGCATGTTCTGCACATGTAACCCAGAACTTAAAGTAGGAAAAAACAAAACAAAACAGACTGCCGCCTGGCCACTTTGGGCTCCTCTGAGTCAACAGGCAAAGAAGAGAGTTACTATGCTGGGTGGGGTGATTGGTACTACCAAGGGGAAATTGGACTACTACTTCACAATGGAGATAAAAAAGAGTATGCCTGGTATACAGGAGATCCCTTAGGATGCCTCTTAGTATGTGTCCTGTGATTAAGGTCAATGAAAAACGACACCAATCCAATCCAGGGAGGATTACTAATGGCGTAGACTCTTCAGAAATGAAGGTTTGGGTCACCCTGCCAGGTAAAGAATTATGACTAGCTGAGGTGCTTGCTGAAGGCAAAGGGAATGCAGAATGGGTAGTAGGAAAAGGTAGTTATAAATACAAGCTACAGAAACAAGGACTGTAATTGTCATAAATATTTCTTCTTTTTTTAATAAATACATCTGTGTGTATCAATCAGTCAATCAATCTATATAAAGCAAATATCTTTATTTTTTTCTCTTATTTCCTTCTCATGTAACATAAGATGTATTGACTTAATATCCATTTTTAAGTATTGTTAACTTTATACCATAGCATTAAAGTAACAGAGTATCAAAAGAAGGGTCAACATCACTTAAAGACTTTACCTCCTCTTCTGGGGAAGGAATTACACATTTTTGGTTGTATGCAGGATAGTTGTATCATGTTTGGTGGAATTATCACCTTGTTATTGTCTTTATTTAGTGATTACATGTAGTTTAAGGAATGTGTATGGGTGCCAATTTGACAAGGGTGGACTTATGATGGTTAATTCTATGTGTCAACTTGACTGAGCTAAGGGATACCCAGATAGCTGATAAAACATTATTTCTGGGTGTGTCTGTGAGGACATTTTCAGAACAGATTAGCATTTGAATCAGTAGACTGAGTTAAAAAAATATGATTGTCCTCACCTATGTGGGTGGTTATCATCCAACACATTGAGAGCCTGAATAGAATAAAAAGGCAGAGGAGGGGTGAATTCACTCTCTCTGTTTGAATTGGGATATTCATCTTCTCCTGCCCTCGGACATGAAAACTTCTGGTTATCAGGCCCTGAGACTCAGATTAGGACTTACACCACTGCCTTCGGCCCCCACCCCCCACCAATTTTCAGGCCTTCAGACTTGGACTGGAACTACACCACCAGCTTTCCTGGGCCTCCAACTTGCAGACTGCAGATCATAAGACATCTCAGCCTTCATAACCATATGTGCCAACCCCTTATAATAAATCTCTTTCTGTATATCTATATATTGCCTATTGATTATTTTTCTCAGTAGAACCCTAATTTTCCCTGTGGTTTTCCTGAAGTAATTCTGTAAAAGTTTGTATTTTTTTTCTTCTGTGACCATTAAACTCTCTGCTCAGGTAGCTTAGTGGTTCATTAATGATTGGATGGAAGTTTCCTTAAACTCTTGGAATTAATAAGTCTACCAAACTTTGCTGAGGGGCTCTGTGTGTGTATTTGGGCACTCTTTCAATGCTCCAGCATGTAGTTTAAAACTCTTGTGTTAGCCTTCACATTCTGCTTTTACAGACACTCAAGGTCAGCCAGCGGTGAAAGTTTAGGACCTTCTCAAGTCTTTCCTAAGCACATGCACCACCATGGGCATGCACCTGACCTTGTAGAGTCCCAGGAATATGTCAGAGATTCTCAAAGCCTCTAAGGACATTTTATTTCCCATCTTTTTTTCTTAAAAAAAAGTATTTTGGTTAGCTTGTTGCTTTCTTCCAACTGTTATCACCTTCTCAGACAGCCAGGATGTTTAACAATTGCCTGAAATTGCTTTTGACAAATACCTCCTGGGGAAACACTTTCCACACTGGGCGAGTCCTGTGTCAGACACCTTTGCAAGTAGGTTCTTCCAGAGAACAACTGGACAGGTCAAATCATGACAATTCTTTTGGAAGGAGTGTTTGAAAGAGCTCTAGACTTGTTCTGCCCCCTCTGTTGGTTGCTAAGATAAGAAAGTAGGAAGTAATTTTCAAAGATATTAGGGAGCTGGATAAAGAGGGATGGGACTAAAGCAAATTAAGAGGATGTTAAGCTCATCATTCTTACCTAGTCAGCCATTTTTCTTGATTAAGTGCTCTTTGATTTCTGCAAACTATTGGTTAATCTCCAGTGTTCTGAAAAAAGCCAATTCTTACCTTTTTTGATATTTTCCTCATGACTTTTATGGAGGAGAGATCTTTCAGAAATCCCTGGCAGAGGCTCTGCCATTTTTGGTGACATCATTCTCTTACAGTCACTTTTGTGCCTTTTCTTCACACATTCTTTTCTTTGGGCATAAACTGAACTACAGAAGTCATCACGGCCACCGTAAACTTGAGACCTCTAGTTCTATAAAGGGGCTACTGGCAATGTTCTCAAAATGGTAGAGCCATGCATGTTGCTGAGGGATAGCATTAACAGGGCCAGAGGCAGAGAGCAGCAAAGGCCAGTGAAGAATGAGAAATGTCACAGGACAGTTCCTCTTCTACCAGTGTTTCTCAAATACTGTGGCCTGATAAGCAGAAGTGCCTATCTGGGTCAATCCTCTAAAGGTACCTGCAAATGGCTTTCCAGTACCAAACAAGGCAAGGATCTATCATGATGTGTTCACCTTAAAATGGCTACCAGTCCATTTTTTCCTTTTGATATAGAAAATGAATTTCTGGAAAAATGAAAAAGCTAATGGTATTTCCAGTCTCCAGTGTCAGTAAAGGTGGAAACATAAATGCTCAGTCTTGACCTATCAAAAAGAGAAGAGAAATTGTGTTGTGGAATGAATGATTTCCCCCTGAATTCATGTGTTGAAGTCCTAACCCCCAAAATGACTATGTTTGCAGATATCGTCTTTATAGAGGAAATTGAGTTTAAGTGAGATCATCAGGATGGGACTCTAATCCAAAAAGACTAGTGTTCTAATAAGGAAAGGAAGGGGCAACAGGAGTGCATACACACAGAGAAAAGACATGTGAAGGCACAGAGGGAAAATAGCATCTGGAAGCCAAGGAAAGAGGCCTCAGGAGAAAACACACCTGCTAACACCTTGATCTTGGACTTCCAGCCTCCAGAAGTGTGAGAAAATAAATTTTTGTCGTTTAAGTGACCCAGTCTGTGATACTTTGTTACAGCAGCCCTAGAAGACTAATACAGATTTTGGTACCAAGAAGTGGGTGCTACTGTAACAAATGCCTAAAAATGTAGTGGTTTTGGAACTGGGTAATGGATACAGGCTGGAAGAGTTTTGAGGTTCATGTTAGAAAATGTTTAGATTGCTGCTATGTTCTCAGTGTTTGTGTCTCTCCCAAAATTCATATATTGAAATCCTAACCCACAAGGTGATGGTATTAGGAGGTGGGACCTTTGGAGAAGTGACTAGGCATTGAGGGTGGAGCCCTAATGAATAAAATTGTTGCACTTATAAAAGAAGCCTAAAGGAGTTTGTTCACTCCTTCCACCATGTGAGGGGACTGTGGGAGGGTACCATCTATGAACCAGGAAATGGGCTCTCACCAGACACCAAATCTGCCTTGATCTCAGACTTCTCAGCCTTCAGAACTGTGAGAAATAAATTTTGGTTGCTTCTAAGCTACTCAGTTTGATTTTTCTTTCTTTTTCTTTTTCTTTCTTTTTTTTTTTTTTTTTTTTTTTGAGATGGAGCTTCACTCTTGTTGCCCAGGCTGGAGTACAATGGCACAATCTCAGCTCACCACAGCCTCTGCCTTGCGGGTTCAAGCGATTCTCCTGCCTCAGCCTCCTGAGTAGCTGGGATTACAGGCTAATATGCCACCACGCCCAGCTAATTTTGTATTTTTAGTAGAGACAGGGTTTCTCCATGTTGGTCAGGCCGGTCTCAAACTCCTGACCTCAGGTGATCTGCCCTCCCAAAGTATTGGGATTACAGGCATGAGCCACCATGCCTGGCCCAGTTTGATATTTTTTATAGCAGCCAGAATGGTCTAAGAAAATTGCCTGGAAGAGACTGTTGGTAGGAATATGGATGTTAAAAGTGATTATCATGAGGTATCAGACAGAAATGAAGAACATGTTATTGGAAACTGGAGGAAAGATGATCCTTGTTATAAAAGTGATTTTTAAGCCAGGCATGGTGGCTCATGCCTATAATCCCAGAGCTTTGGGAGGCCTGGGAGGGTGGATCACTTGAGCCCAGGAGTTGAAACCAGCCTGGGCAACATAGTGAAGCCCTGTCTCTTTACAAAAATTTTTAAAATTGGCCGAGCTTGATGGCAAGAGCCTGTGTTCCCAGCTATTTGGGAGGCTGAGGTGGGCAGATGGCTTGAGCCCCAGAGATTGAAGCTGCAGTCAGCCATTATTGTGCCACTGCACTCCAGCCTAGGCAACAGAATGAGATCCTGTCTCAAATAAATAAATATAGTGATTTTTTAAAACTTGGCTGAATTGCATTCTAGTGTTTGTGGAAATTAGAAGTTAAAAGTGATGAACTCAGGTATCTGGCTGAAGAGATTTCAAAGCAAAGTGTTGAAGGCATGGTCTGGTTTCTCCTTACTGTTTATAGTAAAACACAGGAGGAAAAAAGATACATTGAAATAAATTATTAAATCCATCTATATTGCAAAAAACAAGAAAACATGCTGTGGAGAAAACATGAACACTGTTGCTGGAAAACCATTTGCTGGAGGCCATTATCCTCAGCAAACTAATGCAGGGACAGAAAACCAAATACCGCGTGTTCTCACTTATAAGTAGGAGCTAGATGATGGGAACTCATGGACACATAGAGGGGAACAACACACACTGGGGCTTACCAGAGGTTGGAGGGTAGGAGGAGGCAGAGGAGCAGAAAAATCAACTATTGGGTACTAGGTTTAGTTTCTGGGTGATGAAATAATCTATACATCGAATCCCCATGACACGAGTTTACCTATATAACAAACCTTCACATGTACTCCTGAACCTAAAAGTTTTTTTTTATAAAATTCATATGTTGAAAT
The DNA here is from genome assembly GCF_029289425.2 of Pan paniscus. NCBI lineage: Eukaryota > Metazoa > Chordata > Mammalia > Primates > Hominidae > Pan > Pan paniscus. The sequence goes on from NC_073272.2 coordinate 133,535,146, forward strand.
CTTAGCTGTCAATGTGACTTTATCTGAAGATAATTTTAAAAGATAATTAAAGTTAGGCTGGGCATAGTGGCTCACGCCTGTAATCCCAGCACTTTGGGAGGCCGAGGCAGGCAGATCACTTGAGGTCAGGGTTCAAGATCAGCCTGGCCAACATGGTGAAACCCTGTTTCTACTAAAAATACAAAAATTACCCCAGTGTGGTGGTGGGTGCCTATAATCCCAGTTACTTGGGAGGCTGAGGCAGGAGAATCACTTATACCCAAGAGGCAGAGGTTGCAGTGAGCCAAGATCATGCCATTGCACTCCACCTTGGGCGACAGAGCGAAACTCTGTCTCAAAAAAAAAAAAAAAGATAATTAAGGTTAAATGAGGTCATAATGGTGGGGCTCTAATTCAATGGAACTATCATCTGTCCTCATTAGAAGAGGAAAAGACACCAGGAATGTATGCACACAGAGAAAAGGCCATGTGAGGACACAGGGATAAAAAAGCCATCTGTAAATCAAAGAGAAAGGCTTTAAGAGAACAATAGCAGACTTGGAATGAACCCAAATGCCCATCAATGAAAGGCTGGATAAAGAAAATGTGGCACATATACACATATACACCATGGAATACTATGCAGTGATAAAAAAGGATGAGTTCATGTCCTTTGCAGGGAGATGGATGAAGCTGGAAATCATCATCCTCAGCAAACTAACACAGGAACAGAAAACCAAATACCGCATGTTCTCACTCAGAAGTGGGAGAACAATGAGAACACATGGACACAGGGAGGGGAACATCACACACTAGGGCCTGTCAGGGGGTCGGGGTAAAGGGTGGGGAGAGCATTAGGACAAATACCTAATACATGTGGTGCTTAAAACCTAGATGATGGGTTGATAGGTGTAGCAAACCACCATGGTACATGTATACCTACGTAACAAACCTGCACGTTCAGCACATGTATCCCAGAATTTAAAGTAAAATTAAAATTAAAAAAAAAGACAAACTCAACCTGCCAACATCTTGATCTCATATTTCCAGCCTCCAGAAGTGTGCAAAATTAAATTTCTGTTGCTTAGGCCACCTAGTCTCTAGTATTTTGTTATGGCAGCCTTTACAAACTTTTAACATAGGTGGTGGCATCTTGGATGGGATCTTGGAATGGAAAGAGAATCTTTGGGAAAAATCAATGAAATCTGAATATAGTGTATCTAGGAATTCTCTGTGCTATCCTCACAACTTTTCTGTGCATCTAAAACTATTCTTGGCCAGGTGTGGTGGCTCATGCCTGTAATCCCAGCACTTTGGGAGTCCAAGGCAGGTGAATCACCTGAGGTCACGAGTTCAAGACCAGCCTGACCAGAACACGGCAAAACCTCATCTCTACTAAAAATACAAACATTAGCCAGGCATGGCAGCAGGCGCCTGTAATCCCAGCTACTCAGGGGGCTGAGGCAGGAGACTCACTTGAACCCAGGAGGTGGAGGTTGCAGTGAGCCGAGATCACACCACTGCACTCCAGCCTGGATGACAGAGCAAGACTCCATCTCAAAAAAAAAATAAATTAAATAAATAAATGCACAAATAAAACTATTCTTAAATTAAATGTTTATTTTAACAAAAATTGGGAGAGGAGGGCAGCAGAGGCCTGTGAACAAGATTCTGGATTTCTCAGGGCAGCAACATTTCCTCTACCACTACTTCCTCTCTCTAGACACACACCAGAGCTCTGGTATGTGGGAGCCCAAATTCTCCTTTTGGGCTGTCTTCCAGCATATGAAGCAAGGGGTGCAGCACTCTTGATCCATCTCCCTTGCAGTCAGTGCACAAATGTTTCTATTGAAAATAGATGGCACTCAAGGAAAATGCAAAATCTGACAGCATTTCCAGTCCCTGATTTCTGTGAAAACACTAAGGCAGCTGCTCTATTTTAGTCTCTCAAAAGGAGAAAAGGCAAGGTCCTCAAAACTGATGGGCCCAGGGTAGTAGAGGTCTGTGAAGGAGATGCTGGTGTTAACTGGGAAAACTTTAGGGAAAACTTTACAGCTTGTCTGAATCTGTTTGCATTGCTATAAAGGAATACTGGAGACTGCATAATTTATATAGAAAAGAGGTTTATTTGGCTCATGGTTCTGCAGGCTGCACGAGAAGCATGGCACCAGCATCTGCTTCTGGTGGGGGCTTCAGGCTGCTTCCATTCATAGAAGAAGGTGAAAGGGAGCCTGCATATGCAGAGATCACATGGTCAGGGAAAGAGCAAGAGAAAGACGGCAGAGGTGCCAGGCTCTTTTTAACACCAACTCTCAAGGAAAGGAACTGAGAAAAGAACTGAGCAAGAACTCGCTCATTACCACCAGGATGGCACCAAGCCATTCATGAGGAATCCACCCCCATGACCCAAACATCTCCCACTAGGCTTCACCTCAAATATTGGAGGTCAGTAATAAAGTTTGGATGTGTGTCCCTCCACAAATACCATGTTGAATTGTAATCCTCAATGTTGGAGGTGGTGCCTAATGGGAGGTGATTGAACCATGCGGCGAATTTCTCATGAATGGTTTAGCACCATCCCCACAATGCTGTTCTCATGACAGTGAGTGAGTTCTCACAGTGGTTGTTTAATAGTGTGTGGCACCCCGCACCCTGCTCTCTTGCTCCTGCTTTCACCATGTGAAGTGCCTGCTTCCACTTTGCCTTGCACCATAAGGAAAAGCTTTCTGAGGCCTCCCTAGAAGCAGATGCCTCTATGCTTCCTGTACAGCCTGCAGAACCATGAGCCAATTCAACCTCTTTTCTTATAAATTGCCCAGCCTCAGGTATTCCTTTATAGCCATGCAAAAATGGCCTAATACAGTCACATGTCAACATGAGATTTAGAGAGAACAAATATCCAAACCACGGCACAGCCCAGCTTTCATCTGCTCCAAACCAACATAGATAGAATTACTCTGAATACCTGTCCCAAGAACTCTCCCTCTGTAAATCTTTCATTCTACCAACTAAGGCAGAATTCAGTCATCCTCAATTTCCCTTTCTATAGATTTTCCTTGCATATAACAAGAGAAAAAAAAGGAAAGAGAAGTCATCAGGAACTTTAGGCCTCTAATTCTGTAAAGGGGCTACCAGAACAATATTTTTAAAACAGAAAAACCAGGTATCAAGTGATAAGATAGGGTCCCTAGGGCCAGAGGTCTATGAGGAAGAAGTTGGTGTGAACAGGGCAGTTTGGCTTTCATTCCTCATCTGCCACGCTGTGCACCAACACCAAGGTCCCCATCAGGGCCCATCTCCTGCCCAACGCTTTCTCACTTTGGACTAACTTCCATCCCAATGAGCAAGCCTGGGGTCTTTGGCCTATTCCTTTATGAACCATGACACACTTTCTCCAGAAAGGCAAGACAGGGAAGGAGACATTAGACACCATGAGCCCCCTACCTCTATAGAGGCACTAACACAGCAGTGCTGATGAAATGAGAGAGGAAATCCACAGGAACCAGAGGCACAGAGCAGCACTGACCTGTGGAGCAGCAACTACTGCGAACAAGGCTATGAAGTTACCTGTTCCTTTGTCCCTGCTGCTTTTACTGTGGAGAAAGCTGTTAACTTGTGTCTCAATCAGGGTGCTAGCAGACAACATGTTTGTGAAGAAGTTCTGCTGTGATTAGATATTCTGTTTTAAATTTTCTAAATTTTCTGTAATGCGATTTGAGAATATTGTTATCAGTGCTTAGTCTGATAATGGTGATGTATATTGTATTCTTTAGCAAACTATTATGTTCTTGTATAATATACACAGTGCTTTGCCATCTAATTTGTTAACAAAATAATCCATACTCCATTGTGCCTTAAAAGTGCAACATCAGAAGTCTGCTTTTCTTGTCTTGTTTTGACATGATTGGTACACAGTAGCAAGAGAAAATATCTTACATTCCAGTAAATACTTGCAGCACTCAAAACACTGTCAAGTTATAGTTATGCCACTGCAATTTGCAGTGTATAAATTATACACTAGTCATGGCAGGAGAAAAACACATGGAACTTATAGCCCTTAGAGGTCATTTTCTATTTGTATTATTATTTTGTTGGAGATGGAGTCTCGCTCTGCAATCTCCACCTCCCAGGTTCAAGCAATTCTCCTGCCTCAGCCTCCCAAGTAGCTGGGATTACAGGCACATGCCACCACGCCCAGCTAATTTTTGTATTTTTAGTAGAGACGGGATTTCACCATGTTGGCCAAGATGGTCTCGATCTTCTGACCACGTGAATGTTATTATTATTATGTTGTTGCATAGTATACACAGTGTTTTGCCATCTAATTTGTTAACAAAATAATCCATACTCCATTGTGCCTTAAAGGTTCAACATCAGAAGTCTGCTTTTCTTGTCTTGTTTTGACATGATTGGTACACACTAGTAAGAGAAAAGATCTTACATTTCAGTAAATACTTGCAGCACTCAAAACACTGTCAAGTTATAGTTATGCCACTGCAATTTGCGGTGTATAAATCAGGAGTGCAAAGCAATGACAGTGCCATATATGGTCTTTGTTGCAACTTCTAAATTCTGCCACTGCAACACAAAAGCAGCCACAGGCAATGTATAAACTAATGAACATGGCTATGTTCCAGTAAAATTGTATTTATAAACACTGAAATTTCAATTTATGTAATTTTTCTCATCATAAAAAATTCTTCTTTTGATTTTTTTTCAACTATTTAAAAACGTAAAAACTATTGTTAGCTCACAGGCCATACAAAAGCAGACCATGGACCAGATTTGTCCCATAGGACACGGTCTGCCAACCTCTGGTCTGAAGTGTCTAGAGTTGCTATGTTGGCAAACTGTTGTCCCACTTTGACCAACTTATCCTCCTTCCATATTCATGGTTGTTGAGACGATATAACCTTTCAAGGTCTGCCAAGAGATCATCTTTGAGATTAGGTAACATTTGCATAACTTGTGCACTCAAGCATGTGGGGTGTGTGAAAGAAGTCTCTGAAACAGTTCATTTCGTTGCACTTGTAGGAAAACTTGTTTCCCTACTCTAAAAGACAAGGAAAATTGGAAAGCGGTGGTGTCGGGTGGGGGAGGGGTCTTACTTTGGCAGCCTTTTTCTCATTCCAGCTCTGTTCACCAACTTCAGGTTAATTAAGGGAAGTTTGTACCCCAACCTCAGGTCTGCGGTGGGCCCCTAGTTACCTAAGGGCCATGAGACTTAGACTGGCACCTAAGTCCACGCAGCCGGCCCAGTAAATAGTGTGGAACAAGGAACTGCCTCCCTAGCCTCACAGCACTTCAAGGAGCAGGCCTGGCCAATTGATCCAAACGTGTATCAGAAATACTTGAATGCAAACAGGAGGAAAGATAGAAAACATTGGTGTTTTGCTGCATGGAAAGCCATCTCTTGGGTGAGGTTAGCTTTGGAGTGATAAAGGCTGGTCATGCAAGAAACTCCCAGCTTAGTCATAGATCTTCCTAACCCTCACCCCTCCATTGATGCCAAGGCAAAGTGCTCCCCACTGGGGATGGAAAGGGGCCAGCTCCCTGGCTTTTACACGTGCTAGGGAATGCAGGGAGCTCATCTCCTCCTCACTGTCCTGGAAGGAAAGTGGAGAGTGTAAAAAACAGGCATTTTAGAAGCAACAAAAGAAGGAAAGAAAATGTGAATTGAAGCACAATAACATACCATGCCACAGCAATTTCTATATGCTATATTTAGCAGAAGCCCACAGTCCCATCTTTGTTATATTTGTGTGAATCATCCAGACCTTCAAACTATCTGTATTATTCACAATTATTATCCTAGCTCATCTACGTGTTCATTTTCCCAGGAGGGGGAAAAAACTTCTCTTGATACTTGGTTTCTGAGTTCTGGGAAATTTGACTGGGAGAGATGTGGAAACGCAAACAATTGGTAAGGCATACAATTATCACTTTCAAAGAAAACATTCACCTCCAGCTGGCCTACTTGTGTAGGTTCTAATGCCTGAAAAGAGAATTAATTAACCCAGGCAGGTCTCCAGTGCTTGCATGTACTCCTTCAAACCTATTGACAAACCTGCTTAAAAATGCTGGGTTTTTGCAAGCATAGCGTTCACTATAAGTACAGCTGCAGATGGAATTCTTTGAAAATAGAAATGGAAAATTCTGAACAGGAATAACTTGACATTTGATTCTGAAACAATAGTAAACTGTCAACATCTGCCATAAAAATATAGAACTATAAAATAATGAATAAAAGTCCTTTCAGTTAGTTAAATACATTGTATTTAACTAAATACACTGTAATACAATGTAAATACACTGTTTTGGTTTGGTTGTTTGACAAAGCTCTGTGCAGTATCACTTTGCTTCAACAAATCTCCATTAAAGTCATGCTATTTAAGCAATAAAATATTGAAACAGGCATGCTGTAGACTTTTAATTTTATTGGAAGATAAGAATAGTCTCATTCTATTAGAATATTCCCTCTTTTCCATGTAACAGAAGCTAGTTTGTTTGACAGCCTAATGATCCCCTCTGTAGTAATCCTTTTAAAGATCTGAGGTGTCAACCAAAACATCCCAAGTTTGGTTAAAAAATCGCTCATAACTGTAGACAGACCTTTCTTAAACTTATTTACATTTTGAACCTATACCAGCTCTTGAGTGGCTAATAATGTCCTTGAGTTTGCTGCCTGTAAAGTAGAACCTCCATTTATTTTCTCTTTCCTTTTAAAGATTTTAAATTGTGGTTGAAAAAAAACACAACATAAAATTTTCCACCTTCACTCTTTCTAAGTGTAGTTTATTCATGTAAAGTATATTCACATTGTTGTGCAAGCAATCTCCAGAACATTTTCATCTCACAAAATTGAACTACCACCACCTCATAGTCCCCTCCCCCCAGCCCCTGGGCAGCCACCATTCTACTTTCTGTCCTTATGAACTTAACTACCTCAGATGCTTCATATAAGTAAGATCATGCAGGTATTTGTCTTTCTGTGACTCGCTTATTTTACTTAGTATAATGTTTTGAAGGTTGATCCATATTGTAGCATGTATCAGTACTTCACTCCTTTTTATGACCAAATAATATTCCACTGTATGAATAGACCACAATTTCCTCAGCTATTTATCCATTGATGAACATTTGAGTTGCTTCCATTTTTGGCTATTGTAAATAATGCTGCTATGAACATAGGTGTACAAATATCTGTTTGACTCCCTGCTTTCAATTATTTGGGTTATATACCCAGAAGTATATTTTTTGGATCATATGTTAAGCCTATGTTTACTTTTTATTGATAAATAATAGTTGTACATATTTTGGGGATACATGTGATATTTTGATACATGCATACAATGTGTAATGATCAAACCAGGGCAATTGGGATATCCATCACTCCAAACATTCATTTCTTCACTGTTGGAAACATTCTAATTCCTCTCCTTCAGCTATTTTGAAATATAGAAAAAATTATTGTTAACTATAGTTGCCCTACTGTACTATCAAACACTAGATCTTATTCCTTCTACCTAACTGTATTTTCGTACCCATTAACCAACCTCTCTTCATCTCCACAATCCTCTACCCTTCCCATTCTCTGATAACCACCACTCAACTCTCTACCGCCATTACATCCACTTTTTTTTAGCTCTCACATATGAGTGAGAACATATGATATTTGTCTCTCTGTGCTTGGATTATTTCACTTAGAATAATGACCTCCAGTTCCATCCATGCTACTACACATGACAGAATTTCATTCTTTTTTGTGGCTAAATAGTACTCCATTGTATTTATGTACACATTTTCTTTTTCCATTCATCTGTACATGGACACATGGGTTGATTCCATATTTTGGCTTTTGTGAATAGTGCTTCATGGGAGAGCAGATATCTCTTTGATATACTGATTTCCCTTCTTTTGGGTATATACCCAGCAGTGGGATTTTGCTGGATCATATTGTAGTTCTATTTTTAGTTTTTTGAGAAACCTCCCTACTGTTTTCCACAGTGGCTATGCTAATTTACATTCCCACCAACAGTGTATGAGTGTTCCCCTTTCTCCACATCCTCGCTAGCTTCTGTTATTTTTTTTCTTTTTGTTAAAATCCATTTTAACTGGGGTGAGATGATATTTCATTGTGGTTTTCATTTGCATTTTCCTGATGATTAGTGATATTGAACATTTTTTCATATACCTGTTAACCATTGTATATCTTCTCTTGAGAAATGTCTATTCAGAGATTTTGCACATTTTAAAATCAGATTATTTTTGCTGTTGAGTTCCTTATATATTCCGATTATTAATCCCTTGTCAGATGGATAGTTTGCAAATATATTTTCCCATTCTGTAGGTTGCCTCTACACTTTGTTGACTGTTTTCTAGCTTGATGTAATCACATTTGTCTATTTTTGCTTTTGTTGCCTGGGCTTTTGAGGTATTACCCAAACATCTTTGCCCAGACCAATGTCCCGAAGCATTTCCCCAATATTCCAATATTTTCTTCCTGTAGTTTTATAATTTCAGGTCTTAAGACTTAAGTATTTAATCCATTTCATTTGATTTTTTATATAATGAGAGATGAGAGTATGACTTCCTTCTTCTGCATATAGTTATCCATCTATGTTGAATTCTTTGAGGAACTGCATGCATTTTCCACAGCAGCTGCACCATTTTACATTCCCACCAGCAGTGCACGAGGGTTCTAATTTCTCCACATCCTCACCAATACTTATAGTTTTCTGGGTTTTTTAAAATAATAGTCATCCCAATGAATGTCAACTGGTATTCATTGTGGTTTTGACTTGTATTTCCCTAATGATCAATGGTGTTGAACATCTTTTCATGTGCTTATTGGCCATGTGTATATTTTCTTTGGAGAAATGTCTGCTGAAGTCCTTTGCCCATTTGTTAATCAGGTTGTTTGTTCTGTTGTTGTTGACCTGAAAGTGTTCTTTATATATTCTGGATATTAATGCCTTATCAGACATAGGCCTTTCGCATATTTTCTCCCATTCCATGAGTCGCCTTTTTATTCTGTTGATAGCATCCTTTGGTGCACAAAAGCTTTTAATTTTAATGAGGTCTGATTTATCTATTTTTCCTTTGTTGTCTGTGTTTTTGGTGTTATATCCAATAAATCATTGCCAAACCCAACGTTATGAAGATTTTCCCCTATGTTTTCTCCCAAAAGTTTTATAATTTTAGGCCTTATGATTAGGTCCTTGATCCATTTTGAGTTAGTTTTTGTATATGGTTTAAGGTAAGGATCCAACTTCATTCTTTTGCATGCGGATATCCAGTTTTCCCAACACTATTTTTTGAAGAGACTGCCTTTTTCTCTTTGGATGCTCTTGGCATCCTTAATGAAAATTGTTTGAATATATATGCAAGAGTTTATTTCTGGGCTCTCTTTTCTATTTTACTCTTCTATATGTCTGTCTTTATGCCAGTACCATACTGTTTTGACTACTGTAGCTTTGTAATAAATGTTGAAATCAGGAGTTGTGGGACTTCCAGCATTGTTCTTTCTTAAGATTGTTCTTCTTTCTTAAGACTATTCATGATCCCTTGAGATTCCATATGGATTTTAGTGTCCATTTTTCTATTTCTGCAAAAAGTATCATTGGGATTTTAAATAAGGATTTCATCAACTCTGTAGATTATTTTGGATAGTATTGACATTTTAACAATGTTAAGTCTTCCAATCCATGAACACAGGACTTTTTTTTACTTGTTTGTGTCTTCTCTTTTTTAAAGTAGCTTTATTGAGATATAATTCACATACCATAAACTCCACCCTTTTAAAGAGTACAATTAAATGTTTTCCTTTTTCACTGTTAACAGCTTTATTGGGATATAATTAATATACCATAAAATTAACCTGCTTAAAGAACAGAAATCAATATTTTAAAATATATTCACAGGCTTGTGCAACCATTACCACAATTTTAGAACATTTTAAAACCTCTTAAAATAAATACTCATACCCCATTGGTAGTCATTCTGCATTCATTCCTTTGTCTTCCTAGACATAAGCAACAACCACTAAGCTACTTTATGTCTCTGTAAATTTGCCTATTCCGGACATTTGATAGAAATGAAATCATATAATATGTTTTTTTGTGACTGGTTTCTTTCACTTCATGTTTCATTTTTTCAAGCTTCATCCATGTTGTAGTATGTATCAGACTGTATGTCTGATTATTACTATTATTAATAATTACTACTATTAATACATAATAATTGCACATACTTATAGGATACATGTGATATTTGGATACATGTATATAATGTGTAATGTTTAGATCAGGACAGTTGGGATATCCATCACCTCAAAGATTTCTTTGTGTTGAGAACATTTCAAATCTTCTCTTTAGCTATTATGTAATATACAATAAATTATTGTTAGCTATAGTCACCCTACTGTACTACCAAACACTATAACTTATTTATTCTAACTGTATTTTTGTACCATTAGCCAATTTTTCGTCATCTCTCCCTCCCCCTGCCCTTCCCAGTTTCTAGTAACCATGTACTCTTTTTCTTGATGAATAATATTCCATTGTATAGCTATACTATGTTTTATTTATCTATATACCAGGTGATAGACATTAGGGATGTTTCTACTTTTTGGCTATTGCAAAGTAGTCTAATTTACCTCCTTTTTCTCTTAAGTCTAATCTTTTCAAAATTGTGAAACTGGACCAAAATAAAGTGGGAAATGAGCAACACAACTCATTGTGCTTGTACTTTAAGTGAATCTATATATGTGAAGTAGAAAGACTGCAGGGAGAGGAGGAAGCTGTGAACAATGGGGCTCAGGTTGGGAAAACTAAATCCACTGCTGGACTTACTCCTAAAGGTGCTAGCTAACAATTTAAATTACTGGCCAAAAGGTCAAGATAGTCTAGGTCTTGATCTATACTAGCATCAGCATCTAAGGGAGTCAGTCTAGAAGGTGAAGAATGGCAGCAAGAGCCTCCCAACTGAAATGAATGAGCCTGTGAATACAGTGAAAGTCAGCAATGTGGTTTGGAGTCAGCAATGTGATTTGGAGTGGCCCATCCAGTTTAGAGCAAAACTCCAATCAGCACCTTAGAATATGGAGAATGGGGGAAGGAGCTGGTGAAGGAAGCAGGAGGGCAAATCCAGGAAATCAAGGTACAATCCCAGACATGCAGACTAGCAAAAGATGGTACAGGAAACAGAAAAACATGAGGAACTGAAGAAATGAAGTGTTTAGAGCTCATTTGCTATATGACAGGCTTAGGGAAGCCAGACTCTGCTAGCCTTTGGGAGCTCCTAGATAGCCTGGCTACTTGCAGAATGCCTTACATATTGGATAAGGCTGAGCTTTCAAGTTCAAAAGTGTCAGTATATGTTACAACATGGCTGGAGAAGGTCAGGAATGAAAAATTCTAATATTAGGAGGTGACAAGCCTACAGTCACCATGCTGATTTCATAGCAAACAATAATATCACTTCTTGGCCTTCATTTTTCTAGCCTGAAAATTATATAATGTTATTTATTTAGCATGGTCTCACATAACCATCACCTCTATTTGCTTGATTTTTGAAATTTTCTTCTCTGGCTTTTCTTTTCTTTTTTCTTTTTTTTTTTCAGATGGAGTCTCACTCTGTCTCCAGGCTAGAGTGCAGTGGTGTGATCTTGGCTCACTGCAACCTCCACCTCCCAGGTTCAAGCGATTCTTCTGCCTCAGCCTCCCGAGTAGCTGGGACTACAGGCACGCACCACCACGCCCAGCTAATTTTTGTATTTTTAGTAGAGATGAGCTTTCACCATGTTGGCCAGGATGGTCTCGATCTCTACCTCGAGATCCACCCACCTTGGCTTCCCAAAGTGCTGGGATTACAGGCATGAGCCACCACACCCGGCCTTCTCTGGCTTTTCTTTAGCTCCATTCAGTCCTTCTCAAGGTAAAGAAATCAGAGCTTGCAATAGTGTTCCAGGTACAGAAATATCTTGGTTATGTGCAGGAAGAGGAAAATATTTTTGTTTTCTTACCCATAGACTTCTCTGTGTTTCTCACCATATTGTTGGCCTTTATTCACTATGGTTGTCTCAGGTCGGGGTGTGCTCAAAGTATTCCTGCTGAGCCTGTGTAGTAGTGTTAATTCAAACAATAGGCTAGCACAAGAACACGTAATTGGATTAAGGTGTTTGATTAAGGTGTTTTCTGCTTTTTCTTTGATGACTCATCATTTAGGTGCTCCCAGAGGATTGGTCTTCCAGAATCCTTTCATTACTACCTTACTGTACCATAATACTTCAAAGGTGAAGGTACACTTCACCAAAGGGATGTTTGAATTTCTCCATAACTTCAATTTACCTTCTACCTATCTCATTGTCTACACTGAACAAACATCGAAGGAACAAAGATGAATAATATATTACAATGCCCTTCTTTCACCCCAGTAGCCTAAGATCCTATAATGGCTTTTGTAAAATCAGAATATGGTTACCTGGGTAACTATAATTCTATGTAAAAAGCTCATATTCTCTCTCCTTTCTATATGATTCACTCTTCTGCTTCCATTTTCTTTCAAATAAATCAACCTTTAACATGCAATGAAAATTCTCAAATATGTAGACACTGGTGATTTTTAAGCAATTGCAGCTCTGTTTAAGGAGGCTTTTCCATTTTTGGTCAGGTGCAGTGGCTCACGCCTGTAATCCCAGCACATTGGGAGGCTGAGGCAGGTGGATCACCCGAGGTCAGGAGTTCAAGACCAGCCTGGCCAACATGGCAAAACCGTGTCTCTACTAAAAATACAAAAAAATTAGCCAGGCATGGTGGTGGGAACCTGTAATCCCAGATACTCGGGAGGCTGAGGCAGGAGAATTGCTTGAACCCAGGAGGCGGAGGTTGCAGTAAGCCGAGACTGCACTACTGCACTCCAGCCTGGGTGACAAGAGCAAAACTCCATTTCAAAAAAAAGAAAAAAAAGAGAGGCTTTTCTATTTTTAAAATTTTGAAGAGAGTGACACAGTTTTCTTGCTTGAGAAGATGAATGGCAAATATGTAAACAATATTTAAGCATATTCTCAAAAAACATCATTTACTATCCCATTTGAATTTCACTTGAAGGGAAAAGAATAATTTTAAGAGGCATCAGGACATAGTCTTTCTGCCTCTTCCTGTAAATCCAAGAAAGTGAGTTGCATTCACATCTCAGCCCCTAACTTGGTAAGTGGAGCTCTCGATAATTAGATCATTAGAACTTCTGTTTGTATTTGTTTGCAATGAAATAGTAAGCAGTTTTACAGATCTGAGATTTTTTGAGGTATAATTCACATACCAAAACATTACCATTTTAAAGTATGCAATTTAGTGGTTTTTAATGTATTTACAAGGTTGTGCATCCATCACACTACCTAATTCTAGAACATTTCATCACACCAAAACAACCCCCGTACTCATTACCAGTCACTCCTCATTCCTCCCTCCCACCAGCCACCAGCAACCACTAATGTACTCTCTGCCTCTAGAGATTTGCCTGTTCTGAACATTATATATAAAAGGGATCATATAATATTTCATCTTTCTGACTGGCTTTCTTCATGAATTATAATGTTTTTAAGGTACATCAATGTTGTAGCAGATGTCAGTACTTCATTTCTTTTTATTGCCAAATAATATTCAATTGTGTGAATATATACTACAGTCTATCTATCTATTTATCAGTCAACAGACATTTGAGTTGTTTCTACTTTTTGGATATTATGAATAACGCAGCTATGAATATTTGTGTATAAGTTTTTTGTGGATATATATATATATATGAGGGGAATTGATAAATCATATTATAACTTTGTGTTTAACCATTTCAGGAATTGTCAGACTGCATTCCAGAGCAGCTGCCCCATTTTATATTTTCACCAGTGTGGATAAGGGTAATTATGCTGGGGGTGGAGCCCAGATGGCCGAATAGGAACAGCTCCAGTCTACAGCTCCCAGAGTAAGTGACGCATAAGACGGGTGATTTCTGCATTTCCAACTGAGGTACTGGGTTCATCTCACTGGGGAGTGTCCAACAGTGGGTGCAGGACAGTGGGTGCAGCACACCGAGTGTGAGCCAAAGCAGGGCGAGGCATCACCTCACCCAGGAAGCACAAGCAGTCGGGGAATTCCCTTTCCTAGTCAAAGAAAGGGGTGACAGACAGCACCTAGAAAATCGGGTCACTCCCACCCTAATACTGCACTTTTCCAACGGTCTTAGCAAACGGCACACCAGGAGATTATATCCTGCACCTGGCTCTGAGGGTGCTATGCCCACGGAGCCCCACTCATTGCTAGCACAGCAGTCTGAGATCAAACTGCAAGGCAGCAGTGAGGCTGGGGGAGGGGCGCCTGCCATTGCCCAGGCTTGAGTAGGTAAACAAAGCAGCCAGGAAGCTCAAACTGGGTGGAGCCCACTGCGCTCAAGGAGGCCTGCCTGCCTCTGTAGATTGCACCTCTGGGGGCAAGGCATAGCCAAACAAAAGGCAGCAGAAACCTCTGCAGACTTAAATGTCCCTGTCTGACAGCTGTGAAGACATTAGTGGTTCTCCAAGCATGCAGCTGGAGATCTGAGAACAGACAGACTGCCTCCTCAAGTGGGTCCCTGACCCCCGAGTAGCCTAACTGGGAGGCACCCCCAGTAGGGGCAGACTGACACCTCACATGGCCAGGTACTACTCTGAGACAAAACTTCCAGAGGAATGATCAGGTAGCAACATTTGCTGTTCACCAATATCTGCTGTTCTGCAGCCTCCGCTGGTGATACCCAGGCAAACAGGGTCTGGAGTGGACCTTCAGCAAACTCCAACAGACCTGCAGCTGAGGGTCCTGACTGTTAGAAGGAAAACTAACAAACAGAAAGGACATCCACACCAAAACCCCATCTGTACGTCACCATCATCAAAGACCAAAGGTAGATAAAACCACAAAGATGGGGAAAAACAGAACAGAAAAACTGGAAACTAAAAATCAGAGCGGCTCTCCTCCTCCAAAGGAAAACAGCTCCTCACCAGCAATGGAACAAAGCTGGATGGAGAATGACTTTGACGAGTTGAGAGAAGATGGCTTCAGACAATCAAACTACTCTGAGCTAAAGGAGGAAGTTCGAACCCATGGCAAAGAAGTTAAAAACCTTGAAAAAAAATTAGATGAATGGATAACTAGAATAACCAATGCAGAGAAGTCCTTAAAGGACCTGATGGAGCTGAAAACCACAGCATGAGATCTACGTGATGAACGCACAAGCCTCAGGAGCCGATTCAATCAACTGGAAGAAAGGGTATCAGTGATGGAAGACCAAATGAATGAAATGAAGCGAGAAGAGAAGTTTAGAGAAAAAAGAATAAAAAGAAACGAACAAAGCCTCCAAGAAATATGGGACTATGTGAAAAGACCAAATCTACGTCTGATTGGTGTACCTGAAAGTGACAGGGAGAATGGAACCAAGTTGGAAAACACTCTGCAGGATATTATCTAGGAGAACTTCCCCAATCTAGCAAGGCAGGCCAATATTCAAATTCAGGAAATACAGAGAACACCACAAAGATACTCCTCCAGAATAGCACCTCCAAGAAACATAATTGTCAGATTCACCAAAGTTGAAATGAAGGAAAAAATGTTAAGGTGAGACAGAGAGAAAGGTCTGGTTACCCACAAAGGGAAGCCCATCAGACTAACAGTGGATCTCTCAGCAGAAACTCTACAAGCCAGAAGAGAGTGGGGGCCAATATTCAACATTCTTAAAGAAAAGAATTTTCAACCCAGAATTTCAGATCCAGCAAACTAAGCTTCATAAGTGAAGGAGAAATAAAATACTTTACAGACAAGCAAATGCTGAGAGATTTTGTCACCACCAGGCCTGCCCTAAAAGAGCTCCTGAAGGAAGCACTAAACATGGAAAGGAACAACCGGTATCAGCCACTGCAAAAACATGCCGAATTGTAAAGACCATCAATGCTAGGAAGAAACTGCATCAACTAACGAGCAAAATAACCAGCTAACATCATAATGACAGGATCAAATTCACACATAACAATATTAGCCTTAAATGTAAATGGGCTAAATGCTCCAATTAAAAGACACAGACCGGCAAATTGGATAAAGAGTCAAGACCCATGAGTGTGCTGTATTCAGGAAACCCATCTCACATGCAGAGACACACATAGGCTCAAAATAAAGGAATGGAGGAAGATCTACCAAGCAAATGGAAAACAAAAAAAGGCAAGGGTTGCAATCCTAGTCTCTGATACAACAGACTTTAAACCAACAAAGATCAGAAGAGACAAAGAAGGCCATTATATAGTGGTAAAGAGACCAATTCAACAACAAGAGCTAACTATCCTAAATATATATGCACCCAATACAGGAGCACCCAGATTCATAAAGCAAGTCCTTAGAGACCTACAAAGAAATTTAGACTCCCACACAATAATAATGGGAGACTTTAACACCCCACTGTCAACATTAGACAGATCAACGAGACAGAAAGTTAACAAGGATATCCAGGAACTGAACTCAGCTCTGCACCAAGCGGACCTAATAGACATCTACAGAACTATCCACCTGAAATCAACAGAATATACATTCTTTTCAGCACCACACCACACCTATTCCAAAATTGACCACATAGTTGGAAGTAAAGCACTCCTCAGCAAGTGTAAAAGAACAGAAATTATAACAAACTGTCTCTCAGACCATAGTGCAATCAAACTAGAACTCAGGATTAAGAAACTCACTCAAAACTGCTCAACTACAAGGAAACTGAACATCCTGCTCCTGAATGACTACTGGGTACATAAGGAAATGAAGGCAGAAATAAAGATGTTCTTTGAAACCAACAGGAACAAAGACACAACATACCAGAATCTCTGGGACACATTCAAAGCAGTGTGTAGAGGGAAATTTATAGCACTAAATGCCCACAAGAGAAAGCAGGAAAGATCTAAAATTGACACCCTAACGTCACAATTAAAAGAACTAGAGATGTAAGAGCAAACACATTCAAAAGCTAGCAGAAGGCAAGAAATAACTAAGATCAGAGCAGAACTGAAGGAAATAGAGACACAAAAAACCCTTCAAAAAATCCATGAATCCAGGAGCTGGTTTTTTGAAAAGATCAACAAAATTGATAGACTGCTAGCAAGACTAAAAAAGAAGAAAAGAGAGAAGAATCAAATAGACGCAATAAAAAATGATAAAGGGGATATCACCACCGATCCCACAGAAATACAAACTACCATCAGAGAATACTATAAACACCTCTATGCAAATAAACTAGAAAATCTAGAAGAAATGGATAAATTCCTCGACACATACACCCTCCCAAGACTAAACCAATAAGAAGTTGAATCTCCCAATAGACCAATAACAGGCTATGAAATTGAGGCAATAATTAATAGCTTACCAACCAAAAAAAGTCCAGGACCAGATGGATTCACAGCCGAATTCTACCAGAGGTACAAGGAGGAGCTGGTACCATTCCTTCTGAAACTATTCCAATCAATAGAAAAGGAGGGAATCCTTCTTAACTCATTTTATGAGGCCAGCATCATCCTGATACCAAAGTCTGGCAGAGACACAACAAAAAAAGAGAATTTTAGACCAATATCCCTGATGAACATCGATGCAAAAATCTTCAATAAAATACTGGCAAACTGAATCCAGCAGCACATCAGAAAGCTTATCCACCATGATCAAGTGGGCTTCATCCCTGGGATGCAAGGCTGGTTCAACATATGCAAATCAATAAACGTAATCCAGCATATAAAGAGAAACAAAGACAAAAACCACATGATTATCACAATAGATGCAGAAAAGGCCTTTGACAAAATTCAACAACGCTTCATGCTAAAAACTCTCAATAAATTAGGTATTGATGGGATGTATCTCAAAATAATAAGAGCTATCTATGACAAACCCACAGCCAATATCATACTGAATGGGCAAAAACTGGAAGCATTCCCTTTGAAAACTGGTACAAGACAGGGATGCCCTCTCTCACCACTCCTGTTCAACATAGTGTTGGAAGTTCTGGCCAGGGCAATCAGGCAGGAGAAGGAAATAAAGGGTATTCAATTAGGAAAAGAGGAAGTCAAATTGTCCCTGTTTGCAGATGACATGATTGTATATCAAGAAAACCCCATCATCTCAGCCCAAAATCCCCTTAAGCTGATAGGCCACTTCAGCAAAGTCTCAGGATACGAAATTAATGTGCAAAAATGACAAGCATTCTTATACACCAATAACAGACAAACAGAGAGCCAAATCATGAGTGAACTCCCATTCACAATTGCTTCAAAGAGAATAAAATACCTAGGAATCCAACTTACAAGGGATGTGAAGGACCTCTTCAAGGAGAACTACAAACCACTGCTCAATGAAATAAAAGAGGATACAAACAAATGGAAGAACATTCCATGCTCATGGATAGGAAGAATCAATATTGTGAAAATGGCCATACTGCCCAAGGTAATTTATAGATTCAATGCCATCCCCATCAAGCTACCGATGACTTTCTTCACAGAATTGGAAAAAACTACTTTGAAGTTCATATGGAACCAAAAAAGAGCCCACATTGCCAAGTCAATCCTAAGCCAAAAAAAGCAAAGCTGGAGGCATCATGCTACCTGACTTCAAACTATACTACAAGGCTACAGTAACCAATACAGCATGGTACTGGTACCAAAACAGAGATATAGACCAATGGAACAGAATAGAGCCCTCAGAAATAATGCCGCATATCTACAACTATCTGATCTTTGAAAAACCTGACAAAAACAAGAAATGGGGGGAAAGGATTCCCTATTTAATAAATGGTGCTGGGAAAACTGGCTAGCCATATGTAGAAGGCTGAAACTGGATCCCTTCCTTACACCTTATACAAAAATTAATTCAAGATGGATTAAAGACTTAAATGTTAGACTTAAAACCATAAAAACCCTAGAAGAATACCTAGGCAATACCATTCAGGACATAGGCATGGGCAAGGACTTCATGTCTAAAACACCAAAAGCAATGGCAACAAAAGCCAAAATTGACAAATGGGATCTAATTAAAGTAAAGACCTTCTGCACAGCAAAAGAAACTACCATCAGAGTGAACAGGCAACCTACAGAATGGGAGAAAAATTTTGCAATCTACTCATCTGACAAAGGGCTAATATTCAGAATCTATAATGAACTCAAACAAATTTACAAGAAAAAAACAAACAATCCCATCAAAAAGTGGGCAAAAGATATGAACAAACACTTCTCAAAAGAAGACATTTATGCAGCCAAAAGACACATGAAAAAATGCTCATCATCACTGGCCATCAGAGAAATGCAAATCAAAACTGCAATGAGATACCATCTCACACCAGTTAGAATGGTTATCATTAAAAAGTCAGGAAACAACAGGTGCTGGAGAGGATGTGGAGAAATAGGAACACTTTTACACTGTTGGTGGGACTGTAAACTAGTTCAACCATTGTGGAAGTCAGTGTGACAATTCCTCAGGGATCTAGAACTAGAAATACCATTTGACCCAGCCATCCCATTACTGGGCATATACCCAAAGGATTATAAAACATGCTGCTATAAAGACACATGCACAGGGATGTTTACTGCAGCACTATTCACAATAGGAAAGACTTGGAAAACAACCCAAATGTCCAACAATGATAGACTGGATTAAGAAAATGTAGCACATATACACCATGGAATACTATGCAGCCATATAAAATGATGAGTTTATGTCCTTTGCAGGGACATGGATGAAGCTAGAAACCATCATTCTGAGCAAACTATCGGAAGTACAGAAAAACAAACACCGCATGTTCTCACTCATAGGTGGGAATTGAACAATGAGAACACATGGACACAGGAAGGGGAACATCACACACCGGGGCCTGATGTAGGGTGGGGGGAGGGGGGAGGGATAGCATTAGGAGATATACCTAATGTAAATGACGAGTTAATGGGTGCAGCACACCAACAATGCACATGTATACATATGTAACAAACCTGCACCTTGTGCACACGTACCCTAAAACTTAAAGTATAATTAAAAAAGGGTTAGTATGCCAACATTTATTGTTGTCCACATATATAGATTGATATAGATATATAATATTTCTTAACCATTGTAATCATATCATTATTGTGAGTGTGAAGTGATAGCTCATTGTGGTTTTGATTTCCATTTCCGTAATGATTAATTATATTAAGCATCTTTTCATGTGCTTATTGGCCATTTGTGTATCTTCTCTAGGGAAATAAATACTCAAATCTTTTGGTTAATTTCCAGAGTTCTAAAAAAGTTGTTTTCGAAATTTTTTGGCTAGTGTTCTTATTGTTTTTATATAGGAGTGTTTTTTTTTAGTTCCTTACTCCACCATTCTTGAAGTCATCTAGATCTGAGATTTAATGTCCACGACTATCTCCTCCTTTGCACCAAATGTTGTTAGACCAACTTGTGCTATTTTTTTTTGGAACAGAATAGATAACAATATCACAAATTATCACATGCATTATAACTCAGTGTAAAACTGTGGGGATTTTCAGAAGATTAGGCTATGTGAGCCAGGATCCCTGTTGTTTTGTGTTTTCACTGTTTGTGTTTGTATCTCTTGCCCGTGAAGCATCATGTTAACATGGGAATTTTTGTCTCAAAATTGTTACTGAAAAATATACATGGCAAATACTCATCATTCTAAATGGAAATATTAGATTATCTAATAGAGGGTATGTTTAATACACTATGAAAAATGTTCTGTAAGTCCTAGCCCACTACCAGCCTCCAGTGTAATCAAGGGAAGCTGTGAGTGATCAGGAAGGATAACTGGTGAGTGAGAAATACTTTGAAGTTTGTTTTAATACTATGCATTTCTCTCCCCTCTCCCCCAATCTTCAAGCCATCAAGAGAACTAACTATTCTGAGCTTGTTATGTGTCCTCTGGAATTTGGACAACACTTGAAATGTGCCCTTTGAAGCTAAGAAAGCCCAAGGGGTAGTGACTGAGGCACACCTAAAAAAATAATTTGAAGACTGGTTGGAGTTGCCCATGACTGCAAAGCAGAGAGAGGGTTGCAATGGGAGCAGCCTACACTTTAAATTTGGTGGGGCAAAAGTACAAAGTGTTTACCATATGCCAAAAGATGTATCCACGCTTGAAGCTTCTTGAATGGCCTCCACTGAAGAGGCATGCATGTGGCAAAGTGATCCCAGCCTTCAGAGCATGGGTGGAGTGTACAACCGGAGGTGGGAGCAGAGGGGAAGAACAGTAAGCAAAGAATAATGGTATCATCAACAGAAACAAACAATGAGTGAGAAGACTGGTAGGAAAGAGAGAAGTTTTGAGTTTGAGTTTAGACATTATGTTGTGATTTGGTTTCCCAAAGATTATTTCACATGAGTTAAAGGGGTCTCTGCTACCTTCTTTGTATACATGTAATATTTCCAAAGTATTTTTAAGAAGTTAGCACTATTTTCATTAACCTGGGATGCTTCACTAAAACTAAGACTCAAAGCCCAAGTTCTAGTCCTAGTTGTATAACCGAGTTGCATGGAACTTTAACTGCTGTGTCTCTCATTTTCTCCACTATAAAACACAGATAATACCTGCCCTACCATCTCACAAGGTTGTGATGATGATGATAAAGGATATAGGATAATTTATGTGGAAGTTCTTTGAAAAGAACCAAATGCAAGATTTATTCCAAAACTATTTCTCATAATGAGTATATACCAGTGATCTGGCAGGAATAGGACAAGAAGCAACGAAGTTCCAGTTTGTATTCCAGGACAGGAACCTAGCAGGCCCTGGTAATCTGTAAAGAAACAATGATTGTAAGCTATGGCCAGTGCTCACCTGGAACAAAGTGCTGACTGAGGGTGAGGCTCTGGGGAACTGCATAGTTTTTGCTCTATAACATTAAGGAAAGGAGGGACCTATCGGGTAGAGATGCTGAGTTTAACAGCACTGGATAATAATAAAAAGTGAAACAAACGGAAGTTCCTAGTTTGTCACTTCAGAAAGTTCCTAATTTGTCACTTCAGAAAGTTCCTAATTTCTCACTTCAAAAAGTTCCTAATTTCTCACCTCAAAGTATCGACTTTCTGAAACTCAAGAGGGACCCTGCTGAAAGAAACTCATCCCTGGACAGAGGAAGCAGCTCTTTCCCTGCCACCCCTTGGGCTAATGAATCTGTTCCTCCTTTCCTGGGGGCGTTCCCTTTCTAGAGGAAAACAATTATCTTCATGTCCCACCCCTTATTCACAGTAGACCTGTAACCAGCGTTAAGCTTCAGCGGTATGCTGGAGCAGGCAAATTGAAGAGTCAGTGTCAAAGATTCCAAAAGACTTCCAAGAATTTGTTACATTATATGTACCAGAAACCTGCGTATTAAGGATGCTGTACCAAGGGCAATAAAGTTTGTCCTTATGTTTGTTAGCTAGAGCATCAGGGTGTTTCCTTTTCTTTTCTTTTTTCTTCTTTTCTTTTCTTCTTTTCTTTTCTTTCTTTCCTTCCTTTCCTTCCTTTCTTACAGGGTCTCATTCTGTTGCCCAGGCTGGAGTGGTGCAGTGGTGCAATCATAGCTTACTGCAGCCTCAAACTCCTGGGCTCAAGCAATCCTCCCACCTCAGCCTCCCGAGTAGCTGAGACTACAGGCAAGCACCACCATGCCTGGCTAATTTTTGTATTTTTTGCAGAAACGGGGTCTCACTGTGTTGCCCAGGCTGGTCTTAAACTCCTGAGCTCAAGTGATCCTTGGCCTCCCAAAGTGCTGAGATTATAGGTGTTAGCCACTCTGTGCCCAGCCCAGGGTGTACTTCTATTAGTTTACTGATCTGATTAACTCATATCTAGACTAGATGCTGGGATCCTAGAAATCCCCCAGCATGATACAGAGGAAGGAATTCACAGACTTTGAGATAAAAATATGCTAGTGTAAATTTATCACCTGTGATTCGCCTGTTCATCCCCTAATAATGTCCTCTGAAAGACCAGATGACTTGAGACAAATTGATGAGTTAACCTATGATATCTTCTTTTTTCTTTGAAAATAATGTAAAACTTTTAGAAGAATTGCAAGAATAAGAGTGGCACAAAGAACATTCATATGCCCTTTACTCAAATGTATCTATTGCTAACAGTTCACCTTATTTGCTTTATCATTTGTACACACATTCTTTTTATGTGTGTGCATGTACACACACATAATTTTTCTGAACTTTTTGAGAGTACTTTGCATATCCCATAAGCCATTCACTGTGTATTTTCTTTCTTTCTTCTTTTTATTTATTTATTTTTTTGGCAGAGTCTCGCTCTGTCTCCTAGGCTGGAGTGCAGTGGCGCAATCTCGGCTCACTGCAAGCTCCACCTCCCGGGTTCACGCCATTCTCCTGCCTCAGCCTCCTGAGTAGCTGGAACTACAGGCGCCCACCACCACTCTTGGCTAATTTTTTTTTTTTTTTTTGTATTTTTAGTAGAGATGGGGTTTCACCATGTTAGCCAGGATGGTCTCGATCTCCTGACCTTGTGATCTGCTTGCCTTGGCCTTCCAAAGTGCTGGGATTACAGGCTTGAGCCACGGCACCTGGCCCCACTGTGTATTTTCTAAGAATAAGAATATTCTCTTACATAACCATACTATAGCTGTTAACTTCATTAAACTTAACATGAATACAAAGCTTTGATCTAATTGAACATTCATATTCCAATTTTGCCAATTGACCAATAATGTCCTTTACAGTACTTGTTTATGCTTTAGCACAGGATCCAGTCTAGGACCAGGTATTGCGTTTAGGTACCACGTCATTTTAGTCTTCTTTAGTCTAGAACATTTACACAATTTTTCTTTTAGAACACTGAGGTTTTTTTCCATCTCTAATGGTCTTTTTTTAATTTTTAATTTTTAGCTTAAGTTCTGGGATACATGTGCTGAACGTGCAGGTTTGTTACATAGGTATACATGCGCCATGGTGGTTTGCTGCACCTATCAACCCGTCATCTAGATTTCAAGCCCCACATGTATTAGGTATTTGTCCTAATGCTGTCCCTCCCCTTGTCCCCCAACCCCCGACAGGTCCCGGTGTGTGATGTTCCCCTCCCTGTGTCCATGTTTTCTCATGAACATTGAGATTTTTGAAGAAACAGTCTCCATTCCTTCTGTTTCAATAGAGTATTCCTCATTTGGAGTTTGTCCACTATTTCCTCATTTCGAGATTCATATTATGCATTCTTGGCTAGAAAACTACATAATTGATGCTGTGTCCTTCTTGGGGCATTGTATTTGAAGGCAGAGGATGATGTCTATCGGCCTCCCGCCATGGGCAATGATAATTTTGATTACCCAATCAAGTTATTTTCTGATTTTTCACTTTATAGTTACTATTTTTTCTCTAGCAGCTAATAAGCAGTCTGTGGAGACACACTTTAAGAACAATGCAAATATTTTGCTCCTCACCAAAAATTTCCCTTTGTCTTAGCATCAGTTGATGATCCAATCTTTACTATGATGGTTGGAAAATTATGATACTCAATCCCTATTATCTTTTAAAACAACTTTATTGGCTTGTTCTTTCTAGGTGGAGATGCTAGTGTGACATACTACGTCACAATGAGCTTGCCAATTTCAATTGGAATAATGAGTCTTGGATAGCAAAGACTAGCTGAGGACACTGAACCAGCGTAGACATGGGGATGCTGTGAGTGCTAGAACAGGCAGCAGGGCCTGTATGGTAATCAGGAATGTGTTTCACAGGGATCTTTGGCATTGTGTAATTGAACAGGGACCCAAGCACAGAAATAGCTGGGCAGCCTGCTGAGGTCCTTTTACAACGGACAAAACTCCTGGTTTAGTGGACAGAGACCTGACTTGATTTGCCACAACAGAGAGGCATGGCCTTTTAGCCAATTACCAGACCTGAGCAAATGAAGGGGAGGATGAGTTACCTTGAGGAAGAACACCACAAGTGTTTGCATCATTCCTCTGTGCATTCCTGTTGCATTTTCCTCTCTGCTTTTCCCCCAGTGAACCTATAGCCATTTTCCCTGGGGAAGAAGAAATACCCCCAAAGTTTGGAAATTAGTAGAGCCTATCTCTGAATTAACACTAATTTCTAGACTGCCAGAATACTATGGTCACCAGTCAGACTTTTAGAATAGGGATTGACAAGATATCAACTCAGTTTTGACCCTAGTCAGTCTCACTAGACCAATGAAACTGCCAAACCCAATCTAGTGGAAACATCTTCAGTTACTGAAGGTATAAATGACATGTATATATAGCAAATGACAGAATGCCTCTCTGGGCTCCTTGAGCCACAGACAGGGCTTTTAAGACTATGTTGGCAAAAGGACCAAGTGAAATCTCCCAGACTTCCTCCTGCCTAATAAAAGAGCAATACTGCCTCCCTTGTAGAACTGCAGAAGTAAATGTCATTAGCAATGACCTGTAGGATGTTGGAGTGATGACTTAATTCATATTTGGCTACTTTAAAAGGCAGGTAGGTTTCAAAGTAACCTTAGATTGCTGTTCATTGTATGTCAACTCTAAATGTGGCTACTGTTTCAGCTATGATCTTATAGGCACTAAACAAGTAGCTATTGATCTAATGAAAGCATTTTCTTTATATATCAACCAAGGAACCAAGGTGAGGCAAGTAAAGCACTTGCCTAAGGCACAAAATTTAAGGGAGTACCAAAAAACTCAATCACCAAGATAAATAATATTTAATGCAATATTTTATAAAACCAAAATTTATGCAAAAAAATTATGAAACACAAAATAGCAAAATTTTAAATAGAAACAGGACCAGCAATAAACAGAGAACACCAGAAGCAGAACACACCTTCATTATCTTGCCACAGTGTATGTCAACTCATCAGCCACATGCCACTCACTTGCAGGGAATCTTCATCACCTTACCATCCCACTATCATCATAAACATCATAATGCTAGTCTACCATTGATGACATCATGTTGATTGAAACCAGAGAGCAAAAATTAGCAGGTTTCCCAGATGCTAGAAAACAATCCTCTAGAATATAGAGGAGCCTGCTGAAACTGCAGTAGTCTCAGTGGTGCAATGGTGGAAGGGGTATGTGTGTCTAGCGATCTGAGACATACTGGATATACCTTCCAAAGTGCACAAAAAGTTGTATCTTAGACTCCCTACCATTTAATGGGCTTCAGTGGGTGTTGGAAAAAACATATGTCACATTTGATTGTTGCTTCTTTCCATTTACTGGGTACTGTTAAAATCTTCTATCTTTAGGAGGACCCAGAGCAAGAGGTGGTGTTCCAGCAGCCCCAGGCTATAGTGGGTATGAGTCTGCCACGTGGCCCTTATCACCCAATAAAACCAATGCTACCCAGAACATCTGTGGCAGATTGGGATATTGTGACAGCTTGTGTAAAGTCCACAAAGCAGAATCACAGCAAGAAGCTCCTGGAGCTCTGAAACAAACCCATGTTCCCTTAAAGGAAATAACTTCTGTCCTTTAAAAACCAATTCCTCTCTTGCTTTCAGTTTCTGGTCTAGATTGAATTTCTAACGTAGAACTTCAAATGACCATGTAACCCAAACTGTCCATCATAAATTGGGTGCTGAGAGCTACCTAACTATAAACTTGGGTGTGCCCTGAAGCATTTCATCTCCAATGGAAGCTGTGTAATTGGAATGTGACCTAAGCAGATCTTGAAGGTAAAAGCCCCAGCATACCTAATCCTGCCACACAGCCATTCTTCCAATGGCTCACCCTACAACCTCATGGGGCGTTCAAGTTGTGTTTATAGCTAGCTCTGCATAATATGCTTGCAGCACCCAGAAGTGAACTGTTCTAGAATTATAGCCCTGAAGGGTACCCCTGAAGGAGAGTAGAGAAGTAAAATTTTCCCAGCGGACTGAAGTTCAAAGAGTGCAACTTCTGGTCCACATTGCCTGCTTTACTTTTAGGCCAGGATCTATACCAGGGATCAACAAACTTTTTCTCTGAAGGACCGGATAGTAAGTATCTTCTGCTTTGCTTGTCACATACAATCCCTGTTCCAACTGCTCAATTCTACCCTTGGAGTGCAAAAACCACCACAGAGAGTATGTAACTATATTGGTATAGCTGTGTTCCAATAAAACTTTATTTACAAAAACAGGCAACAAACTGGAGTTTGCCAATCTCTGATCTATACCAATCCATTGGCAGGAGCTAATGGTTTGGTCAGATGGTTATGGATTTGGAAGAAATGAAAAGGAGAATTGGTAACAAGGTTGATCTCCTAATTTTGGGTTCATAGAACCCTAAGTGGCCTGAAGATAGAACTATATAATATTATGTAATAGTGATTTCCTTAATAACCTTATGTATTCTGTATGTTACACATAAAATACTACTCTGAGAAGGGATCCATAATCTTTGCCAGACTATCAAAGGCTTTGTAAGATGAAAAGAACTTCTCAGAATGGACCTAGAGAGTGAGAATTTTCATATCTCAAGTAGAATGCTTCCCAAAAGGCCCTAGTCTCCATTGCAGAGGAATGGTACCAGCAAGGTCAGGAAGAGCAAATCCAGAAATAGTTTCTATTCTAGTGAGGGGAAATTACTACCCCACCTATAATGGAAGGGGTTTAAACCAATCAACCTGCCACAAGATTATGGCTTGTCACCTCAAAGTATAGTACCCTACGAGGAACTCAGAGTTTGTTGCTGCTGCTGATGAATTGGGTTAAAGTCCATGAGATTCTCTGATCTTATCATATACATTATTGCAGAAGCAGCAAACCTCATAGGTTGTTGGAAAGGCTTAATGAAGACTCAGTTATGACACCACCTGGGAAGCTAACACATTGCAAGGTTGAGATGCTGTGCTATAGGATGTAGAATCACTCTGAAAGTGCTCTCTTTCTCTCTCTCTCTCTCTCTATATATATATAGCCATTTTCTCATCATCAGAATACATGGATCTGGGAACCAAAGGGCAGAAAAGGTTCCTAGCACCTCTCAATAGTAAACCTAATGATCCACTGACAAAACTTTTGTTTCCCATACTTGAAACTTGGAAGTTGAAGACAGTAACCCCTGGCAGTAATGACTTCATCAGTATCAAAGGCCTTGGCAGTAGATGGCCAGCTAATGGAGGAGAATGAGTGAGGCAGCTTGATAATTGTATGAGTTACATTCCTGAGAATCCTTTTTTTTTTTTTTTTTCATTCCTGAGAATTCTAAGAAATAACAGGGCGGGGACTCAGTATAGAGGGAACTGGAGATTCTTCAAGGCTGGATGGAAGTAAATCCAAAGAAATGATGTGTGTGACTTATTCTAACCACACTGTGATTACTTAGACATAACAGCAGTTTTGTCCACGAAATCTGTGAATTTTACAGTCATGCAACTGGAAGAATCATGACTTATGTTTTTTGTTTGTTTGTTTGTTTGTTTTTTCAGAAGGAGTTTCGCTCTTGTTGCCCAGGCTGGAGTGCAGTGGTTCGATCTCGGCTCACCACAACCTCTGCCTCCCAGGTTCAAGCGATTCTCCTGCGTCAGCCTCTGGAGTAGCTGGGATTACAGGCATGCGCCACCAGGCCCGGCTAATTTTGTATTTTTAGTAGAGACAGGGTGTCTCCACGTTGGTCAGGCTGGTCTCCAACTCCCGACCTTAGGTGATCCGCCCACCTCGGCCTCCCAAAGTGCTGTGATTACAGGCGTGAGCCACCGTGCCCGGCCGACTTATGTTTTATAATTCATATATTAATAGCTGTTTTCATTTACTTTTGATACTTTTAGTTGTTTTAGCTGTTAACATTTGTTTGCATCCTTGGGAACTTAGGTATGTACTCCCCTATCCATGTTATACCCACGGTTATCTGGAAGAACATGGCTCTTAAGTTACTCCAGGCTGGTGTGGTCTGGGGAAGCAAGAGTTACCATACAATTTGGTACTTTGTTACATGTACTCTTCTGGTGTTCACTCTAACAGGATTCTAAGTTCCTTAAGGACAAGGACTATCTTTCATAACAATGCTACTCCAAGTGTGATCTGTGAACTGTTTTCCAGTTCCTGCCTAAGTAAGTATAGGAATTGAAATTAAACTTTTTTAAACTTTCATAGAAATTTGACAGGATAATGTAGAAACATTTTGGGATTTATACTTTCTATATTTCAGTGGTGTTTTAAAAAATGTTCTAGTATTTTAAATAACATTTTCATTTTTATTGCATTTTATACAAGTATTGGTCCACTACGATTGGAAGTTTGTAGAAAAGTCCTTCACTACATATTTTGAGAAAGAATTCTTACTATAACACTTTTTCTTTAGATGTGAAGTTTTATTTTAAGTTTCTCTTTGAGGACAATCTTTACAGTTTAATGAGAATGACTGAACTACAAGTGACAATTTTGGCAAAATATTACCAATGAAATAAGAGGCAGAATTTAAAATAGAAAAATAAATTATTATGTATACTGCCAGTAGCATTATAGATACCATTAGATATATCTTTTAGTTAATTTATTTCAGATGAGGGACAAATGATGACTTGTAACATCTTTTGATTCTAACAAGAATTTTTTTCTTTACAAAGAAGAAAAAGATTTTATGTTTCTATTTGTTCACAATAAATTTGTTTTTATGAAACCCTAGTTTTTAATATATATACAAGTTTACTTTGAAAGACGCTTTGTAAAACACTTTTTTCACTTTTCACTTAATGGCTTTTAAAATCTATTTTTAATTTTTATTTTATTTTAATTTTTTTTAGACAGGGTCTCACACTGTCGCCCAGGCTGGAGTGCAGTATCTAACATAGCTCACCACAGCCTCAACCTCCTGGGCTCAAATGATCCTCTCACCTCAGACTCCTGAGTAGCTGGGACTACAGGCACATGCCACTACGCCTGGCTAATTTTTTAACTTTTTGTAGAGATAGGGTGTCCTTATGTTGCCCAGGCTGATCTCAAACTCCTGAACTCAAGCAATCCTCCTGCCTCAACCTCCCAAAGTGCTGGGATTATAGGTATGATTCACCATACCCAGCCTAAAATACATTTTTAAAATCATGGACCTTATACTAATTTTGCCTAGTATGGTGCTGGTTCTTAAATATATGACATATACATTAAGGTAGTCTTAATGTTGTATTTCAAGCATGTGGTCTAGAAAACCAAAAATTCTCAGAACTGAGTTGTATCACCTGAAAAATGAATAAAAATTATATCGAATAACTAGACCATTAATTCATTCAACATGTCCTGGACACCTGTGTGCCATGTATCCAAAGATAGACCATGGTATTAAAATGTAATTTTAACTTTCTTGCAACCAGGGGTCTTCTTATTTTGTACTCCCTTAATAGCCAAGTAATTATACCCTTAAAAAGGCTTATTTTTTTTTGTCTAATACCAGAAGCCTAGTTCTGAATTCATAATTATTTAAGAAGGAACTATTCTGGTACACTGAGGATTAACCCATTTCCATATTATAATACACTATAAGGTGAAAAAAGTAGGAGATAAGACTATATGTGCACTACAATTACAAAAGAGAAAAACATGCATATGAAAATAGCCTAGAAGGCAATAAAAATGATAATAGCTGTGTTGGAGTATGGGTGGTTTGTAGTTTCTCTGTGTTTCAAACCTTTTATAATATATTACTTTCATAATTTAAAAAAATATGGGCAGTGGACAGGAACAGACCACTCACAAAAGAAATTCAACTAGGAAGCAAACACAGAAAACCATTCACGCTCACTAATAAAGAAATATATATTAAAACAACACTAGGGTGCAATTCTTCACGTAATTAACAAAAAGTAATTTTGTAACATAATACCATTAAGGATTATTATTAGGAATATAGGAGAACGGGAACTCTTATACATTGTAGGTGATACTGTAAATTGGTTTGACCCTTGTTATGGGTTGAATTGTGTCTTCCCTAACATGCATATGTTGAAGTCCTCACTACGAGTACACCAGAATGTGACCTGATGTGAAAATAGGGTCATTGGAGATGTAATTATTTAAATTAGGATGAGGTCATACTGGAATAGGATGGGCCTCTCATCCTATATGACTGGTGTCCTTATAAAAAAAGGATATTTAGGGACAGTCACACACACAGGAAGAATGCTATGTGAAAACAAAGGCAGATATAAGGAGATGCTTCTACAAAGCAAGGAGTTTCAAAGATTGCCAGCAAACCACCAGAAGCTGTGGAAGAAGCATTGAACAGATGTTTCCTCACAACTCTCAGAAGGAACCAACCCTGCCAACACATTGATTTTGGACTTCTAGCCTCCAGAACTGTGAAACGAATTTTTGTTGTTTAAGTCACCCAATTTGTGGTACTTAGTTATGGCAGCCCTAGCAGACCAATACAACCATTACATACTGAAAACAGCCTCCAAAAAGTCTCTATATAATATAAATATCTATGAAAAACCATATAAAAATGATGTGGTGGAACTGTTTTTTCTTTCTCTTTTACCATTTTATTTAATGTGTTTATATTATTTTTATAATGAAAGAAACATTAACAAAATATAAAAATAATTTGTTTCTTAATTCCCTTGTTGATTCATGGGCCATTAATTGAGAAATATATCTGTTTAATTTCTTTCTTTCACTCTTGTTGCCCAGGCTGGAGTGCAATGGTGTGATCTTGGCTCACCGCAACCTCTGCCTCCCGGATTCAAGCGATTCTCCTGCCTCAGCCTCCCACGTAGCTGGGATTATAGGTATGTGCCACCACGCCCAGCTAATTTTGTATTTTTGGTAGAGACGGGGTTTCTCCATGTTGGTCAGGCTGGTCTCAAACTCCCGACCTCAAGTGATCCACCCGCCTCAGCCTCCCAAAGTGCTGGGATTACAGGCATGAGCCACCACACCTGACCTATCTGTTTAATTCCTAAGGGGCATTTCAGCTCTGAAATTTTTGATTCTGCAAAACATACAAGACAATAGAGTTTCCCCGTTGATGTGTTAATATTCCTTGTGGTTAAGAAAACCTTTCAAGGAAACATGGATGGAAATTAAATATAAATCTTATTGGCATAAGGGACTCAAGTCAAATATACAGCAATTGTAAGAATTGCAAGACTCACTGAATTCCGTGTGTCAACCCTGACAGATGCTCATCTGGCCTCTGTCCCATCACTGGCCTCTGCCCAAGTACTTACAACGATAGAGAGGTCACCGCTTGTTCATTTAGGCCAGACAATTGTTGCAGAGCAATCAGATTAAAAAGTCTTCAGTATACTGAGCTGAATTCTGCTGCTTTTTCTAGTTTCTAGGGTTCTCCTTGAAGCAACACAAAATAAATTTATTACCTTACTCATATGGCTCCCTTTAAAATATATGAAGTCTTTTTTCTTCGGGTCAAATGCTTAATTCTTGAAAATTATTCCTTATGCGATATTGCTTCCAGATTCTCTTTTCATGTTTATCCAGTCATTCTCTAGTCTATTGGTATACCTCAAAATATGGTACAAAAATTAAGTTTCTCCAGTTTAAGCTGAATGAAACAAATTATTGTGGAAAAATTATCACCTTTGACCTAATACTAGCCTAAACACTAAAAATTATTATTGCTATAAATACTGTTCCAGGCCCTTTGCATATATTATGATATGGTTTGGCTCTGTGTTCCCACCCGAATCTCATGTCGAATTGTAATCCCCAGTGTTGGGGGAGGGGGCCTGGTAGGAGGTGATTGGATCATGGGGTGGATTTCCCCTTTGCTGTTCTTGTGATAGTGAATTCTCAGGAGATCTGGTTGTTTAAAAGTGTGTAGCACTTCCCCCCTCACTCTTTCTCTCCTGGCCATGTTAAAATGTACCTGCTTCCCCTTTGCCTTCCACCATGATTGTAAGTTTCCTGAGGCCTCCCCAGCCATGCTTCCTGTACAGCCTGTGGAACCATAAGCCAATTAAACCTCTTTTCTTTATAAATTACCCAGTCTCAGATAGTTCTTTATAGCAATCGGAGAATGGACTAATACATATTATCTTATTTTCATCCCCTTAATCACTGTGTACTATTATTAATCATATTTTACAAATAAGAAAACAGAGGCACAGAGAAAAAATGTGCCCAAAGTCACAAAGATCAAACTAAGATCAGTTGAAGCCCAAAGCCCATTCTCTTAACCAGCTACCAATATGCATTTGCTGAATAAGAGGTTAATAGATTCTTGTGGAATGAAGGAAGGATTTATATATTTACATTTTTCATAATTTGTAGGCTTGTCCTAATCCTGCCATTTATGTAATTAGCATTTAACTGAAATCCCCAGACACTGTTCCTATAAACAGCCTTTAACCCTCATTCCAAACAGCATTAGCTTTCATCTCTTTAACCTAAATGCAAATTGGGAGATATACCTAATGCTAGATGACGAGTTAGTGGGTGCAGCGCACCAGCATGGCACATGTATACATATGTAACTAACCTGCACAATGTGCACATGTACCCTAAAACTTAAAGTATAAAAAAAAAAAAGCCTACATTTCTCTCGATTCCATTTCACCTTGTTGTTTTGGGCTCGTTATTATAGTCCGTGAAGATACTTCTGTATGTTGCCTATCATGTCAGTGCTCTCCTACCTTTGTGGCAACCAAAAATTTAATGAGTACACCTTCTCCAATCATTCTACAGTTGAAAACAGAGAGATAAATGCTTTGCCCTAATTTTCTATGACATAAACTATCGCTTTTATAACTATACATTTCTATGAATAAAATAAACGTGTTAATAGAAAAATTCAGTTTTCAATCTATAATTCAGTTTTAATTATTTCATGTTGATGTTCAGCTCCAATAGGACTGAATCTAAGACATTTTGGTGAAGTGTTAGGAAACGGGGAGAATGACAGCATGTAATGCAATATAAGAACCATCAGCTTTATGGAGTATGTCAGTTAAGATGCCTGAATGCAAGTAATAGAAAACCCAACCCCAACTGGCTTCAACAATAAAGTCAGTTTATTAAATTATGACAAGGAGAACTGAGATAAGGCAGTTTTGGTAATTCACTGTCTCGACAATTTTATCAAGGATTCGGGTCCTTTCCATTTTTCTGCTCTGAGGTTCTCAGTTTGTCTGTTACTCTACTCATAGTTGCAGAATAGCCACAACAGTTCCAGTCACGATGTCCTCAAACAACAACTTCCAAAGGCAAGAAGAGAGGACATCCTTTTCTGGTATCCCTTTCTCAGAAAAAGGCTTCTGAGAAAATCTCAAATAAACTTTTCCACATGTGTTATTGACCAGAATCGTATTACATGTCTGTGCCTAAGCCAGTCATTAACAGGAGTGATAAAATTATCATGGCTCATTTAGCCTGGCTAAGGGTTGGAACTGGAGGAGGTCTAGCCTCTCATAAGACCCATAGTGCCTCATACCAGTACAAATTAGGGTTATGTTATCATGGAAGAGGGAGTGGTGCTAAGCAACCAATGGTGTCTGTGACATGTAACAGGGTATGTTCAGATATTTTAAAATGTGGAATGAATAGAAGACATCCAAATATACTTGCACAATTATGTACAGAAAAGTTAAATACTATTTAACAGTGGAACAAAATTGTTAAAATCCAAACCAATTGGAAAAACTAAAATAGTACAATACTCTTGATGGGCATTATTATGGATAAAAGGTGTGGCTGATAGCAAAATGCTAGAAATAAACTGCCACACATTTCATCCATTCAACAAGGATTGTATCAAAAAGGAAGAGGAAATTTCTTTCAGAAAATCCAAGTAGAATTGAGTAAACGCACATTGAAGTAACATGATTTTGCATTTATTTCATAGAAAAATAAGCAATATACTTCAGGCTTCCTTATGTTTATACAAGTATACGCCATAGTTTCTTTGATGTCTTCAGTATAAAAGCACACTAATACCAGTTTTTAATAAGGAATAAGAGTGATATAGTGAATATTTCATTTTGAGGAGTTGGCAAAAAGATTATTTTTAAGTTTACTTCAAAGGAAAAGGATGAAATAATAAAAGATGAAAGACTGATTCATGTTCTCAGAGCTAGTTAATTCAGAAGACTCCATGGTCCCATTTTTATCTGCTGACTGCAATCTTTCCAAGATAATTGATCTAGGTTTCTGTTTTATTGCATTTGCTGTCACTCATTGCATTGTTTGCCAGATTAGAAGTGTTTGATACGAGTTTACGTACTAGGTATAATTTCAATATGTCATCCAGTCTTTGTTCATCTTTCACTGCCAGTTGAAGGCTTACAGTTGGCTCTCCAGGAAATCTTAATTCACTATTATCTAACTGCTGCATTTAAAAAAATGAGGGAGGGATTTCATCAATTGCCGTTTCCAAGATAATTCCATAAACCCTACATACTTAGAGCGACAGCAAGATAAGTTTGGTTGAAGTTTAAATTATTGAGTCTGGTTCATAACAATTTTACAAAAATAATATTGCAAGTCCCATGAGTCAGTTCCATTTCCTGGAATCAGGAAAACAGGAAGTATTTCTAAAACTATTCTAAGGACGTCAGTGGTATTCACAGGATAAAATGGGTACGGAGTACAATATTATCAAATCCAATAACATATAGAAAAGTTTTCTTATTTGGTGACCTTGGTAACTTTTGTGTTTGGGACATAGTAGAACAGACAATAAATAAGAGTCTAAATACCTGTTACAGAGCTAACGGAAGGGATGTTTAGCCATGGGCACTGCAGAGTACATATGCCTCAACTGAAAAGCGGGAGGAAATACTAGAGTAGGTACACAGAAGGAAATTGGTTCCCAGCTTTCTCAGTGATGTTGTTTTTCATGCATTCGGGGGCAGGGGGTCCCCAAGAGGGGAATGACAGGTGGAATTCAAGGAACAGAGCAAAGATATCTCAAAAAGTAATAATTTGCATCAGAAGATATTTCTAAGAAGCTCTGGTGAGTAATGTATTACTCAAAAGTCGTTAGCCTACAATTCCCTCTGAGGGCAAGGCTGCTGGGAGCCCCCCATCAAGTTACAGAACAGGGAACTTTTGTGTTTAAATTCAAACAAGCTTATCAAGACTGCTGCGGCTCAGGAAATGGGCAACAAAGGAAAAGACAATAAATAAAGTGCTCTCCACAATGAAATTTGTAAAAACCTTTTAAGAAAAGTAACTATCAAAAGAATTTTGCATAATACCTTACCCCAGGGGGTTTAAATCAAAGTTTCACAAATTCCTTATCTTCCTACAAATTGGAAAAGAAGAAAGAGCACATAAACAATGCAAGAGAGCGACATCATTCACTCACTCAATAAAACATTCATTTAGCACCTACTCATTTAGCACCAACTTTAAGCATTAAAGCATTAATACTTTAGTATTTAATTAGGATTAAAGTGCTCTACTAAAGTATTTAATTTTACTTCAGTATGAATTTTATTTTAGTGTTTTAGTATTTAATTTTACTAAAGTATTTAATTCCTATGAAAAGGAAAAGGTAGGATGGCTGGGATTTGCTTTCAAGTGATCCCTGACAGGAGGGAAATGTGCCAGGGTATAGGAAAATGAATAGCTATATATTGATGATTGTTGAAGGTGGGTGACAGTTACATGGGTAGTTCATTATATTATTCTCTCTGTTTCTGTGTATGTCTGTAATGTTCTATATTAAATAAATCAACATGGGGAGTCAGAGAATGCTTCCGAAAGAAGTTTGAAGGCAAATTTGAAGGCGGACAAGAGCAATCTAGCTAAAAGGAACACCTATCTTCTCATCTCAAAGAACTGGGGAATAATATTAGATGTTTAAAATAAAACTTTAAAAATCATGAAGTATGTGGCACATAATGGTGTATTTCATGTAACTACACAGTTTAAAGATAACAATGAAATTAAATCTGTGTACCCACCACTCTTCTTAAGAAATACAACACCTTCAAAGCTCTCTATGCCCCTCCTGCACCTACCATCCTCAGCTCTCCACCTCCAAGACTAGTCATCCTCCTGAATTTTGTGCTAATTGTTCCTTGCTTATCTTTATAGTTTTATCACATGCGTATTTATCTCCAACCAATATGGTATGACTTAATTTTGCCTGGCTTTGAACTCCACATAAATGGAAGTATACTGCATGTGCTCTCTGACTTACTTTTTTCAGCATTGCTTTTGAGATTTATCCATGGTTTTGTATGTGCCTCTAGATCATCTTTTTTGTTGTTGGTATTCTATTGTATAAATATACCATAATGTATTCATCCTTTCTACTATTGATGGGCATTTGGGTTGTCTCCAGTTTGGGACAGTTTGCTACTGTAAATAATCTTTTACATGTCTTTGGAGAGCATGTACAAGAGTTTCCCTAGGGTATAACAGCCTAAGAGTAGAATTGTCTGGTAGCATTAAGATTGCTTTTTTGAAATGTCAGCTGATTAAATCAACTCATATTGGAGGCAGGCACTGTCAACTCTACTGTGGCTTAGCCAATTGTGTCAACACACTCAATAATGTTTCTCAGTCAATCTCAGCATTGGAAAAAAAAAAAGGTATTCCAAGAACATAGTTTGGTAATGTGTTTCTTGTTCCATATGGGGGAGAGAAACGTTGAATCCAGGGGATGTAATCCTTTCCTTAGAAAGGTACCATTTGCTACAGATCAGGGTCCATTCCTGGGGCTTCATCACAGCTGAAATAAAATATCCCTCAAGACCATTTTCCTCCCTATGCTTTAAATCCTCACTCACCATGCAGATTTCTGAATTGTATTTCTCAGCAATCTTGATATCAGACAAAGGGAATACTCTGGGTAAAACACCATATGCAAAGATCCAGAGGGCCCAAACAGCCTATTCACTGGAAACAGATTGCTTCCACTGGAGAACAAGATGCTGAAGTATGAACCTGGTTGATGGCAGTGAGAACGGGGTTGTGGAAATTGCATGGTAATTCCTTAGAACCCTAAGAGGTTGAGGTTTTTAAGGCCATCATCTGAGAAGATAGTGAAGCCATTAATAGATATAAGACAGTCAAAAGGAATAGGTTTAGGGTGGGGATGGGGAGCAGAGTTGGAAATGATGATGATGGGGTTCAGGATATGCTACCCCAAAATACAGCACGTTGCTTGGCATTTGAGTAAACAACAGAAGCAGGAAGGTCATTCTCACTTTCCCCTTGCCCTTCTCCTCTAAAACAGGTACAAAGGATTTTCTGACACTGCCCTGAAGCAGGTCATTAGACTCTCATTTGAGCGGTATCCTCTCTATACCTGGGAGAAAGGAACATCATTTTCTCTGAAGACACAGCGTCACAAAGAAGAATCTGAATAAACAGGCCTTGTTAAATTCCCCTGCCAGTTGATTACCATTAGATTATACTTTTGTATGTAATCATCCTTCACCACTATCCACTTCTTCATGAAATCTAGCATTAAGAATGCACAGGTTTACCTGTTTCTCTGAGTCTTCATTTCCTTAGGAAGGCTCCTGTATCATGTAAAACTTCTTAAATAAATGTGTCTGTGTTTCTCTTGTTAATCTGCCTTTCTTATAGGTGCCTCAGCCATGAACCTAGCCATGGATGAGAAAAACATATTTCTCCTCCCCTACAATGACTTTAGCATATACTAGGTGTGCAGGGCCCTCAAGACATCCAGGTGACAATGGCAAATCAGGAGTCTGGAAACCAGGTCTGGAGCTCAAGTGAAAAGCTGGGACCAGAGATACACATTTAGAAGTTATTCATAGGCTGGACATGGTGGCTCACGCCTGTAATCCCAGCACTTTGGGAGGCAGAGCCAGGCAGATCGCTTGAGCCCGGGAGTTCAAGACTAGCCTGGGCAACATGGCAAAAACCCCACCTTGACAAAAAATACAAAAAATTAGCCAGGTGAGGTGGTGCATGCCTATAGCCCCAGTTACTTGGGAGGCTGAGGTGGAAGGATCACTTGAGCCCAGAGGGTTGAGGCTACAGTGAGCCAAGGTCATACCACTGCACTCCAGCCTGGGCTACAGAGCAAGATACAGTCTCAAAAGAAAAAGAAGTTATTCACATATGCCTGAAATGAAATTGCCGAGAGAATGCAAGAAAAAAAGTTTTGAGCACAGGATCTTTTTTTTCGTAGTCCAGTGCAGTAGTGAGAAGGGTGGAAAGAGTAGAACAAGGAGTTTGACCTGTAACTGACGGTGAACAAGCAATTGAGGTAACTCACTACCTTAGGGCCAGCAGAGCACAGGATCTTGAAGGAATACTTTCACTTAGGAAATAGAAAAAGGAGCCAGTAAAACCAATGCAAGAACATAGAAGGCAAGGAAGGAAAGTGAGAACTGAAGGCTGAGGAAAGTGAAAAGGTTTGGAGTGGATCCTGTAGACAAAACCCTGGGGATTCATTCGCCTTCCGATAAATGAAAAGGTGTTTGATAATAAAGCCCAATTATTGAGCACGTATTAGGTGTCAGGCACTATGCCAAGAACTTTGCCTATATTGTTTTTCATCTTCACGACAATTTTGGGGGCAGGTAATATTATTACTTCTATTTTACAGAAGAAGGAAAAGATTTATGATGTTGAGTATCTTGTCCAAGGTCACAGAGATGGTAAATGGGGGAGTCAGAACTTGAATCCATGTCTGCCTGACTCGAAAACTCAGGCCCTTGCCGTATGTCATGTAGTCGAGGCTTGGCCAAGATTAGCAGGAAATTATAGCAAAATTAACCAGTGTTTGACTTTTACCTGTGAATAAGAGGAGTGTGGTTTTCCCAGGGATCAGCTAGGTATTAGGAGGCCCCACCTCCTAATACCATCACCTTGGGGGTTGGGATTTTAACACATGAATTTGGGGGAGACATAAAGCTTCAGATCATAGCAAGCCCTAAAGAGCAGTTTGACTGCTACCTGCTTTAGAAGTGGAATTACTGCACATACCTGGCCAAACTCCAACTTAACTTAGAATCATGGAACTCTTTCTAGATCTGTAAAGGACATTAGAGGTCATTGAATCAGACCTCCTTTTTATATATGTTAGCCAAACAAAAGCAAAGAAAAATTCAGTGACTTTCCTAAGGTCTGGAACTAAAATCCCTCATTTTAAAAATTGTACACATTTTGAGTGCACATTATGTGCCAGGCACCATGTTCAGCAATGGAGAAACAGAGATGAAGAAGACTCAAATCTCTGACCTCTAGTTTTGTTGGATGAGACAGAAATGTAAACGAAAGTGTGGTAAGTGTTACTGGAGATGTGGATACAAAGTATCACAGTGACAGTTCACTCTGAAATCAGGAGAGATTTCCCATAGGAGGAGACACTTGAAATGCGTGCTGCAGGCTGAAAGAATGGAATGTGCAAAGGTGGAGTACAGGTGCTAAGAGGGAGCACTGAAGATGAGGCTGCTGGGGGGTCTTCCTTCATTACACACGCTGGGCCGGTTGCCCCAGATGCCCCGCGTCTCTGTCCCTATGGCTGTAGCATTGCACTGATCACTTTTTTTTTTTTTTTTTGAGACAGGGTCTTGCTCTGTCGCCCAGGGTGGAGTGCAGTGGCACCATCTCAGTTCACTGCAACCTGTGCCTCCTGGATTCAAGTGATTCTCCTGCCTCAGCCTCCCAAGTACCTGGGATTACAGGTGCCTGCCACCACGCCCGGCTAAATTTTTTTTGCATTTTTAAAAGAGACAGAGTTTCACCATGTTGGCCAGGCTGGTCTCGAACTCCTGACCTCAGGTGATCCACCCATCTCAGCCTCCCAAAGTGCTGGGATTACAGGCGTGAGCCACCACACCCAGCCACTTGTCACTCTTTTAAGCTTGCTTCTGCCAGGAGCCTGAGAGCTCTGTGATCGGCCCCAGCCCACCAGTTTCCAGCACCACTCTTGGCCCAGGGTTAAAGTAGCCAGATTTAGCAAATAAAAATACAGGCCATCCAATTAAATTTGAATTCCAGATAAACTATAAATATTTTAAATTTAAGTATGCCCCAAGCATATGCATGGGACATACTTATACAAAAAAAAATTGTTTATCTAAAGTTCAAGTTTAACTCAGCTTTTTGTATTTTATCTGGCAACTCTACTTAGAGTAAATGCTCAATAAACAGTTATGGGAGTCAGGGAATTACAGAGGAAGGGAGAAAATAAAAAAGGAGGGGAAAGAGTAAGCCAGTGTATCCACCAGTAGACAATGAATTGGAAAAGTTGCAGGCTTAAAGAGAGTGGTAGATTTGTCAAGACCTTGAAACCGTACAAAATCTGGCCTTAACATTACTTCTCACTATTTTCAGTTCTATACAGTACAACGTAAACAGTTGTTTCCCCTTTTTTTGTTAAGAAGTCTGCCCTCATGTGGCAGGAAAAAAGTATTAGGCCTGAGGCCTTAATTTTGGTCTTTCAGCTCACTGGGGCAAAAGACTCCACAGAGTTCAGAGATCTGGAAAGGAGGGATGCTAGGAGTTTCTTTGTTTGTTTGGGTGGGTGGAGGACAGGGGAGGAAAAGAAAAATGAGCTCTATGTGTCAGATGCCAAGAGAGTATTGTTAAAATAGGTTTTAAAAAATGGTTC
This sequence comes from Pan paniscus, assembly GCF_029289425.2. Taxonomy (NCBI): domain Eukaryota; kingdom Metazoa; phylum Chordata; class Mammalia; order Primates; family Hominidae; genus Pan; species Pan paniscus. Next base: position 133,576,643 of record NC_073272.2, read on the forward strand.
AAAACAGATTTGTAACTTTGTGCAGGCCAGCATCATCTCAATTTCCAAGCTGTCGTGGTCAGAAAAGGCGTTAAGATACTGTGCCTAAAATTCATGCAGTGGAACATTTCAGTGGAGACATACTTTATAAACTGTAAAGTACATTTAAATGTTATTAGCTAAAAAGCCACCATGGTGACATTGGATGTGGAGAAAGCCTGGTTTGGATGCCTCTCCTAGTCATCAACCTTAGCAGGTACCCTAATTCTCATGCTGAATCCACCATTTCTCAAGTAGTGTCCACCTCCACAAACAGAGCTGTTCATTCTCCCAAACCATGAGAAGAGATGAGGTTGCCATCTGCCTCTGCTCTAGACCTCACACGCTGCCATCACCCTGAGTGACTTCAGAGCCTATGTGGACACCCCTCCAAAACCAGGCCTCATAATTCCTTTATGTCCTCACTTCCAGGGCCTCACTCTCAACCTCACACCACATGTCCAGGGACGTCACTTTGGCTTTGCCATCTCTGGGTTCACCTCCTCCAAAATCTCAATCTCTGACCTGACTACAACTTTCCATTCTTCCTTTCTCACTCTCCCACCGAGTCTATTCCTTAAACCTCCAGCAGACTTCCAGAACTGTGAGCAGTCTGTGTTTGCCCACCTTCTCATTCACATCTGAGTTCACATCCTTCCTTCAGCCTGGACTCCAAGTATGATCACTTTTTTTTCACGATTTTAATTCTAATTTTTAAGTTCTGGGGTACATGTGCAGGATGTGGAGGTTTGCTACATTGGTAAACGTGTGCCATGGTGGTTTGCTGCACAGATCATCCCATCACCCAAGTATTTAGCCCAGCATGAATTAGCTATTTTTCCTAATGCTCTCCCTGCCTCCACCCCAACTCACCCCCTTTTTTTTAGAGACAGGGTCTCACTCTGGTTGCCGAGGCTGGAGTACAGTGGCGTGATCATGACACACTGCAGCCTTGACCTCCTGGGCTCAATCGATCCTCCCACCTTGGCTTCCCAGGTAGCTGAGACTATAGGCACACACCACCAGGCAAACGTGTTCACTTAAATTACTTTGGCTCTAGCACCCAAACTCCTCACCCTCTCTATCCATCAGCAAGGCCTGGCCCTCAACTCTGCTTCAATCTGACCACCTGTCCACTCTTTCTCCAGTAGGGTGACCACAGCTGCAAGCTGCTGGGCGACTAGAGCCAGTCCGTAGTTAAGAGAGCCCACTTCGGCTTACTGGGAGAGCTTCCCTTCAGTTCTTTCACCTGAATCAGCTTAACAAGCTACCTCTCTTTCCATTCCTCAGGTATTCCAAACTTTGTATGCCTCTGAGTACCTCAGCTTCATCATCTATAAATGGGGTGATCATACCTAATCTGAGGGTTGTTGTGAGGAATAACTGAGGCATGTGTGTAAGTGGCCCAGCATGCTGCAGACCATTGGTACATGCCTCAGTACATGCCCCATTTATTGCTAATCTTCTCTAGCATCTAGCATCTAACACAACACTCATTCCCCCTTACTTTAAACAAATGACCTTACCTCACAGAGAAGGCATCAGGTGTAAGGGAAGTGGTAGCCCTGCCTTCCTCTACCTACAAACTGGACTGCTCCACACCCAGTTGTGCTAACTTGCCTCTGGTCTCAGAGAATGAGAGGCTGCTCTTCTTTTCCCGGGCTACGCCCTCCTCCAGTGTTCTTCGCAGAGACCCTGCTCAATTCATCCCTTCTCTCACCTGTATCTTATGTTTCCCCTTCCCCAGCTCCTCAGGTTCTACACATGGTCAGATCTATCCCATTTAAAAAAATTCTCTTGACACTAAGTCATATCTCTCATTCCTTTCACAGTCAACTTCTTCAAAGAGTTGTCCGCATTCGCTGTCTCCACTTCTTCACCTCCCAGGGACATCTCCCCACAGTGCAATCTGCCCTCTGCCCTCAGAGCTCCACCAAAACAGCTCTCCGTGACCTCACCATGACCTCTGTGTTGCTAGAGCCATCAAATACTTCTCAGTGCTCATCGTACTTGACATTGTTTGACACTGGTGACCACTCCCTCCTTGTTGACACTCTGTCATCTCCTGGCTTCACAGCACAAGTCTCAGGCAAGAGGAAAACAGACCTCATCGCAGCCTCCTTTGCTGCGGCACACCCCTTCTATGTTGAAGTCTCTGGAAGATTAGCCCTGGGCTCTCTAAGTTCCTCTATCTACACTCCCTCCCGGTGAGATCTCATTCTATCCCAGCTATGTGCTGTGATCCCCAAATATCTATCTCCAGCCTAGACCTCTGGAATCATGCAGCCCTTATCCTTATCACAGCTCAGGTGAAGGGCCCTTTAGGACCTGTAAGAGAAAACCCACAAGAAGCATGCATTTATTTTCACGTTCCTCTCACAGGGCAAGGAATATATCAAGCAGTCTGGGACTAGCTCTCCTGCTCCTGCCCCCTCTGCTGAGTTCCAAAATGGCCTCCGCCACTTCTTAGCTATGTGGTCTGGGTTAAATTAACCTCATTAGTAAAATGGGATTAGTAATGGTGTCAACCTTAATGGGTTGTAGTGAGGATGAAATGAGATAATCCATGTAAAGTGCTTAGTGCATTGCCTGGCACATACATGGTGAACATTTGCTATGTTTTATACCCTGCTGGTCAGTCTGCCTGGGTCTGAATTCTGGCTCCACCACTTCCTACTGGTATGCTCAGAGCATGTTATTTAACCTCTCTGAGCCTCAATAAAAATAGTGTCTACCACATAGAGCTGTGCTAGACATTCAGTAAGTGGACATGTATAGCACTTAGAGCAGGGCTCATAAAGTATTAAATGTTATTGTCGCTATTATCCTCAAAAAGGCAAGGAATGCATTAGTGAGCCCATCAGAACACAGCCATCTGGGTCTCATTCCAGATCCCCCTTGCAATATGCAAGACATATGTATACATGCTCCTTGAGGTCAGCCAGGAAATGGAAAGCAACATCAGGACAACAAATGTCACCTGGTGCAGCCCAGTGTCAAACTGCTTCAGGGGCAGCTCTTTGTGTGGGGATAAAAGCTTGTTCAGCAATCTCTGGCTATGTGATTTCTTACAGCTGGACATTGCTACATGACACTCCCCTGAGGTCCAAGTGCCTCTCCTGGACTGTCAGCATCCTGTTTTTTCTTATCTTGAAACTGTCTTTGAGGCCCTAAACAAGGATCTGCTGTTCTTATTTTTAAATTAAAACACACACACACACACACACACACACACACACACACTTTATTAACTCGTAACAGTCCTCTCGGCTGCAGCTGTGAATACAACTGCCTTTTCTACATGGCAAATAGGCTTTCCATACTGCCCAGCAATCCTGATTCTTTTCTCTGATCAACTTGCACTTTCACTTTCCCCAACGATGTTTTCAAACCTTCTTCATTCTCCCTAAATCTCCCACCCTGCCAACTCCCAAACTGTCTCTACCCCACCCCATACCTCAACAGATGACCATGCCTCCTACTTTACAGAGAAAACTGAAGCCGTCAGATGCAAAACAGTCATTTAATGTTGCAAAACCTAATAGGCAGTATGTTCTGTCCTCATCTTTCTGGACCTATCAGCAGCATTTGACACAGTCACTCCCTTCTCCTTGTTGTCCTTTCTTCCCGTGGTTTCTAGGATGCCATGCCATAGTCTCTTGATTTCCCTCTTCCGTTAGTGGCTGCTGCTCTCCACTCTCCATTGCTGGTTCTGAAGTAGGAGACAGGACTCTACTCCAGAGGCGGGGCTTGGACACCGGACCAGATTGAGGACTAGCTAAAACAGGGCCGAGTGGAAAGCAGCTTTCAATCAGACATGCCTACCACTGTGTGATGTCAATTTACCATTGCCATGGCAACACCCAGGAGTTACCGCCCCTTTCCATGGCAATGACCCCAAAGTTACTACCCCTTCCCTAGAAATTTCTGCATAAACCGCCCATTAATCTGCATGCAATTAAAAGTGGGTATAAATATGACTGCAAAACTGCCCTGAGCTGCTATTCTCTGCCTACAGAGTAGTCCTGCTCTGCAGGAGCAGTCACGGAGCTGTAATACCTCTGGAGCTGTAACACTGTGTCTTCAATAAAGCTGTTTTCTTCTATCTCCTGCTTGCCCTTGAATTCTTTACTGGGAAAAGCCAAGAACCTTCACTGGCTAAGCTCTGCATTGGAGCTCACCTGCCCTGCATCAGTTCCTCATCATCAATCCTACTTTTAATATTGGCGTGCCCCATGGCTCTGTCCTTGGACCTCTTCTCATCTCTACCCTCACTCCCTTGATTATTGCATTCAGTTTCATGGCTTTAACTACTGTTTATATACTAACAACTCCCAAATTTATATCTTCAGCCCAGACCTCTCTCCTGAGCTTCAGGCTCATATTTTTCTGCCGACTGCATAGATCCACAGACAGGTTGGCTTAAACAACAGACATTTGTTTTCTCACAGTTCTGGAGGCTGGAAGCCCAAGATCAAGATACCTTCAGGATTGGTGACAGGTGAGGCCACCTTCTCAGTGTGTTCTCACGTGGCCTTTCTTCCGTGTGCATATGGAGAGACAGCAAGCTCTCTGGTGTCTCTTCTTATAAGAATGCCAGTCCAGGCCGAGTGCGGGTCTCATGCCTGTAATCCCAGCAGTTTGGGAGGCCAAGGTGGGCGGATCACCTGAGGTCAGGAGTTCAAGACCAGCTTGGCCAACATGGTGAAACCCCATCTCTACTAAAAATGCTAAAATTAGCTGGGGGTTGTGGCACATACCTGTAATGCCAGCTACTCAGGAGGCTGAGGCAGGAGAATCGCTTGAACCCAGGAGACAGAGGTTGCAGTGAGCCGAGATCACGCCACTGCACTCCAGCCTGGGTGACAGAGTGAGACTCTGTAAGAACATCCATCCAGTCAAATTAGGGCCCCACCCTTATGACCTCATTTAACTTTAATCACCTCCCGAAAGGCCCTATCTCCAAATATAGTCACATTGGGAATTAGAGCTTCAACATACACAGTTTAGGGGAACAATAATTCAGTCCATAACAAGTGATTAATAGACATGTCAAACTTAACATGTCCAAAATGGAACTTCTAATCAGGGGCAAATCCAAATGTTTGGGTCCTGAAACTTATACAATTTGGGGATCACTCTTTAGGAAAAAAAGAAACTCAAAAATAATTCATTAACATATTGTTAGATCCTAAGCAAATGAGAAGCCCCGAAACCTAAGCTTCGTTAGCTTTAACCTAAATCTACTTCTGCTCCTGATCCTCACTCCCTCCCCATACAATACACACTTCTGTCTTGCCCATAGTCCTTCCTCTCCCAGTCAATGGCAACTCCAGCCTTCCAGATACTCAGGCCTAAACCCTTAGATCATCCTTGACTCTGCTCTTTCTCTCCTACCCTAAATCTAGTATGTCAGCAAATCCTGTTGGTTCTACTTTTAAAATACTCTGAATGTGACCACTTCTCACCGTCTCAACCACTACAACCCTGTAGCAAACCATGATCAACTCTAGCTTGGAATTTTAGAGTAGTCTCTGTAACTGGTGTCATGCTTCCACTGTTGACCCCCAATGTCTATTCTCAACATAGTGATCCTTTTTAAAATATAAATCAAGTCAGCTAAACAAAATCCTCAATTTTTTTTCATTTGATAAACATAATCGAGGCACTATACTAGGCTCTGGAGACACAGCAGTGAACAAAACAGATAAAAATTCCTGCTTTCATGGCACTTACATTCTCATAGTGACTTCCCTGCTCACTCAGGATAAAACCCAACGTCCTTATAATAGATTTTTAAAAATCTGTTGGTTTATTGTATCTCCTCCCACTAAAATGTAAATTCCATAAGGTTAGGAATTTATTGGTCTGTATCCTTAATGCCTGGTGCATATTAGGTAATTAATAAATATTTGTAGAATGAATGAATGGATGGATGGATGGATGAATTTCCCCATACCAAATGAATACATCTCTCCATATCTATACTCTTTCTCTCCTGTTACAGTAAGGAGATATCCTTCTTTTTGTCCATGGCACAGTGGCTCTTGAACTTGAGTGTACATCTGAATCCCCTGGAAGTCTTGTTAAAACACAATACTCTAGGCCACACTGCCAGAGTTTTTGATTCAGTCAGTCTGAAGTGATGCCCAAGAATTTGTATTTCTAACTCAATTCCAGGTGATGGTGATGCTACCAGTCCAAGGGCCATGCTTGAGAACCACTGATCTCACCCCTCCCTCCTGCTTTCTCAGGAAGCTTACACCATCAGCTACCATTTCTTTCTAAATATATTCAGTAGCTATCTTTCAGCTGAATCCTTCTGTCTTAGTTTAGTGTTGCTATAATGGAATACCTAAGGCTGGATAGTTTATTTTTTAAAAGAGGTTTATTTAGCTCGTTGTTCTGTAGGCTGTAGAAGAAGCACGGTGCTGCTTGGCTTCTGGTGAGGGTTTTTGTACTGTGTCAAAACATGTGGAGAAGATCAAAGGGGAAGCAGGCACATGGGAAGAGGGGGCTAAACAGGAGAAGGAATCTTGCTTTCTCACAACTTTCTCTCTCGATGGAACTAATTAATCCATTCCCTCCAGAACTAATCCCATCTAGCCACAGTGAGAGCTCACTCACTACCTCGAGAAGGGCATCAAGCAATTCATGAGGGATTTGCCCCATGACCCAGACACCTCCCACTAGCCCCTACCTCCCAACACAGTGATACCAGGGATCAAATTTCAACATAAGATTTGGTGGGGACAAACAAACCATATCCTAACCATAGTGCCTTCCATTCCCTTCCTACTGCTACTCTAGCTCTATCCTTTTGATTGTAAGCCAAATTTCTAAAAAGTTTTATCTATGCTGAAAGTCTTTATTTTTCACCTTCCACTCACTCTAATAGAGCTTTTGTTTCCATAACTCCACCAAAACATCTCTCAGCTGGGCACGGTGGCTCATACCTGTAATTCCAGCAGTTTGGAAGGCCATGGCAGGCAGATCACTTGAGGTCAGGAGTTCGAGACCAGCCTGGACAACATGGTGAAACCCCATCTCTACTAAAAATACAAAAATTAGCCAGGCATGGTGGCGGGCGCCTGAAATCCCAGCTACTCAGGAGGCTGAGGTGGGAGAAGCGCTTGAACCTGAGAGGTAGAGGATGCAGTGAGCCAAGATCATGCCATTGCACTCCAGCCTGGGCGACAAGAGCAAGACTCCATCTCAAATATATATATATATATATATATATATATATATATATATATATATATATCTCATTTGGGTCACAAATGATTTACATGTCCTCAGGTCTAATAGACATTATTTTAGTCATCGTCTTATACACACTCAAGACAGAAAACCATTTTCTCCTTCTTGAAATGTCACTTTCCTTGGCCTCTTCCTCTTGGCCTCCATGAAACTACAGTTTCCTTGTTTTCTCCCACTTCTCTGGCTGCTCCTCCTCAGCCTCATCTTCTATCAAACCATTAGATGTTGGAGACCCTGAAGACTTGATCATAGGTCCTCTTCTATTGTTAGTCTGTATTCTTTTAAAGGAGGTCTCGTGAATGACCAAGGCTCAATTTCTAGATGTTAGTGATGCCCAAATTTATATCTATAACGATATATTTATATATTGCTAGCCCTAAACTTCTATAAGTGACTACCTACTTGAGTCATCTGCTTATTTGTCTAACAGGGATCTCAAACTTAACATAACCAAAGTAGAATTCTTCATTGTTTCACCAAATCAACTGCTCCTCTTACAGTGTTCCACCACTGAGGGTTGGAACCAGCGTGAACCCACTTGCCCAAGCAAAAAATCATTCTTGACCCCTCCTTTACTTGCACAGGAAACCAGGTGCTACCCTTATCACCCGTAAATGTCTTTCAAACTCATCAAATTCTCTCCATCTTAGTCCGGGCCACGATCATCTCTCACTTGGACTATAGCTGTACAGTCTTAACTGATCTCTGTGCTTCCCCTTCTGCCTCACTCTCCATCCTCTACCCAGCAGTGAAAGCAACCTATCCAAACACAAATCTGACCATGTCCTTCTCTTGTTTACACACTTTCCATGTTGCTCCTTATACATCCGATAAAGTTAAAACTACATGGACAGGTGCACAAAGCCCGCTGAGCTTGCAGGCATTACATATATGTCAAGGCCTTTATAATCTCTCCCTTGCCTAACTCTTCTTCACCCTGACTCCTACAAAAATCCTCACTCTAGTTATTAGGTTGGTGCAAAAGTAATTGCGGTTTGGCCATTAAAGGCAATGGCAAAAACTACGATTACTATTGCACTAACCTAAACATTTCAGTCTACCTGCAATTCCCAGAATATACTCTCTCTTCCAAGGAGCCCTTTATTTCCTCACCTACTTGGCTTACTATTGCTTATCTTTAGAAAGAAAGCTCAAGCATCATTTTTTCTTTCTTTCTTTTCTTTCTTTCTTTTCTTTCTTTCTTTCTTTTTTTTTTTTTTTTTTTTGAGACAGAGTCTCACTCTGTGGCCCAGGCTGGAGGGCAGTGGCATGATCTTGGGTCACTGCAGCCTCTGCCTCCCTGATTCAAGCAATTCTCCTGCCTCAGCCTCCCGAGTAGCTGGGATTACAGGCACGCACCCCCACTCCTGGCTAATTTTGTATTTTTAGTAGAGATGGGGTTTCGCCATGTTGGCCAGGCTGGTCTCAAACTCCTGGCCTCAAGCAATCCACCCGCCTTGGCCTCCCAAAGTGCTGGGATTACAGGCATGAGCCACCGCCCTGGGCCTTCAAGTATAATTTTCTAAAATTTTCTTCAATTCCACATTACCACCTACTCCTGTGCTTTCAGATGCTCTCGTGCCTTCCCTGTCATGTCACTTACTACTCTGTATTTTAAACATTCATTTTATTTTCTGTTTCCCTCAAAAAATCATGAGCTTCTGTAGGGCAAGAACAACTGCAATTAATTTATCTCTACATCATCAATATTTATAGCAGTGCCTGATGCATACTATGCATTCAATAAAGGTCTATTGAGTGAGCTATTAATTAATTAACTTATAAACAAATGGTGACCTTGAGAAAGCAAGTTTAGGAGAAAACCTGGTTTCCAATGGGATAAAAAATACACAAAAGGGGAGGAAATGAAGAAGATGAGTGTAGACTACACTTTTGAGAAGTTTGGCTATGAAGGAAATGAAAGAAAAGGGAGAAGAGTTAAGGGAAAGGCCGTGAATGGTGGCTCATGCCCATAATCCCAGCATTTTTGGGAGACCAAGGAGGAAGGACTGCTTGAGGCCAGGAGTTTGAGACCAGCCTGGGCAACATAGTGAGACCCCATCTCTACAAAACATTTTTAAAAATGTTAGCCAGGCATGGTGATGCACACCTACGGTCCCAGCTGCTCTGGAAAGCTAAGGTGGGAGGATTGCTTGAGCCCAGGAGGTCAAGGCTGCAGTGAGCTGTGATCATACCACTGCACTCTGTCCGGGTAACAGAGTGAAACTCCTTCTCAAAAAAAAAAAAAAAAAAAAGGTTAAGGGAAGGCATAACAGAAATTTCTAGTTGCCTAACCCAATATTCATTCTCTCCTTTGTAGAAGACTGATTTTTTTTTAAGCTGACTTATGATCATCTGGGTTAGAATGGACTGCATTTCCTCTCTTTTGCAGCTCTGCGTGGCCAGTGGGGTGTAAGCAAAAATGTTGTGTCATAGCATTTTGCTGCGTGAAAAATGGATACAAAGGTTTGCACTTCATCTTGGAGCCTGGTTGCGGGGGGGCACGCTCTGGAGATAGCAGAGCAAAAAGCTGGAAGAAGCCTGAGTCCCTGATAACTGTACAACTGCCGCGTAAGCCTGGGATTGCCCACTTCAGGACTTCTGCATGAGAAATACACTTCTATTTTGTTTAAGACATGGTTAAATCAGGTTTTTCTGTTACTCATAGCAGAACCCAGTTCTAAGAAATGCAAAGGTAGTTTTATTTAGGATGGGGTAGGTGAGGTCATATTTATAGCTAGAAGGAGTCAGTAGAAAGTGAGATTTGGAATGTTCACAACACAAACAAACGATAAATGTTTGAGGTCATGGATATCCTAAATACCTTCATTTGATCATTACACATTGTATGCATGTGTCAAAATATCACATGGACCCCTTAAATATGTACAATTATTATGTATCAATCAAAAATTATTTATGTTTATTTTTACAAAAGGGAAATAGAAGACCCAGTTGATGGATGAAAGTTAATGAGGGCATGGGAGGGATAGAGACATGGGACACTGATAGAGGGATTTGCTTCAGATAGGAACAGAGCCATCTCATTCTGTGAGCTCTAGGGAAAAGGACAAGAAGTGACATTTGTTGAGCACACTCTATGTACTAAATATTTTATAAATACTACCTAATCCTCACAACACTTTAAGGTAGGTATTATAGAAAGTACAATTTGTGTTCAGTTGTGCACAAAATGAGACTTTATTATTTCAATAAGAGTTTAGTCTCTGAAGTCATAATCAGGTTTCAGTTAAGTCAATATTAGTTAGTTAGTGCTAATGAGTTAATACTAATCATTAGTTAGTGCTAATGATAGCAATAGATTGAAAAAAACCTAAATGTCTATCATGGGGGTTGATGAAATAAATTATGGCCCATCTTCACAATGGGACACACTATAACTGCTAACAAAAGAATGAGGTAGCCTGATACAGAATGAGCTCCAAAACACCTTGTAAATGAATAAAAACACCCACAAGATGAACATCGGGTATAGCATGTTATAATTTGTGTAAAAAAGAAGAAGCAAAACAAAGGACCTACATGTTTGCATATATATGCATTTATATATTAATAGATATTAATATATTATATTTTAATTTTATGTTATATATTATATTATAATTAATTTATATATTAATATATAAATGCATGCATATGTATGAATTTATAATATATGTACTTATATATTATATATTATAAATGCATACATATTATACATGCATATTATATATTAATATATAATATACATATATAATGTATATTATATATAAATATACTAATTGTGTTAATATATACAGATCTATTATATTTATTAATATAAATGGATATATATGCATTTATGTATTATATATTATCATATATGTATTATATCTCTGAAAGGATATACAACAGGTAACAGGCAGATGTCTCCTGGGAAGGGATGGAGTGGTGAGATGGAGACTTGATTTTCACTGTATACTCTTTGGTACCTATTGAACTGTAGGTGATCTACCATCCACATATGTTACCTATTTAAAAATGAAATTTCACTTAAATAAATAAACAAACAAACATAGTGAGTTCAGGATTTTTCTGTCATCTTCCTTCCTCCCAGAGTGGTATCTCAGTTCTAGCAGGCTTACACAGCCCCATGGCTGCAGTGGGAAGCAGCTATTTGAGCTGGTAGCACTTAGATCAGAGGTTGATCCAGGTTTGATGGGGCTCAATTTATGCAACTTAGAGAACCTTTTAAAGAAAAATAATACACAATTAGGAATACAAAATTAAGTAGAAATCCTTGGAATTCATTTGTGCAAATGAGGGGCCCTGAAGCTGAAACTTCATTAGCTTCAAGGTAAATCAGCCTCTGACTCTATTACTCCATCGGGGCTTAGCCAGTGTTACTCCTCCACAGTGCTGCACTGAGATAAAAAGATGCTCATATTATTTCCAGCCTTACAGCCATGCCCTAAATGCATACAATCATTAGGGGCAGATTTCTTCAGATCTGCCAGCTTCCACTCTCAGATCACTTACGTGCCCTTCTTAGAGGTTACAGGAAAATTCAGCTGCTGTCCCAAGCCACAGATATGAGAAACTTGGCAAAATTAGGATGTGGACAGTTAAAAAGCAGCATTTTGGGTTCCTCAGAGACCGTAGTGACATCAGTTCCCACTTGGTTGTGTCATGTTCTCTGGCAGTGTGCAGCCGCTCAAGTGCAGGAGCAGAGAAAAGGGGACTATTGGTATCCAGAAAGGGACAAGGGAGTTGGGATATGGTAAGACAGATGCTGAAATTGACAGAATTGAAGTCAACTTACTGTGAGGCTGTGGTGCTAAGAAGTTCAGCAGTGATTTCCGTGACACCACTATCTCCTTGTCCTTTTCCTATCTTTGTGGTCACTCATTTACAGTCTTCTTTATTGGACCCTCTTTCTTTAATTATCCTTTAAATATTAATATGTCCAGGGCTCTGTCTCCATACTACATATCTCTACTTGGATATCCCATAGGCACTTCAAGTCAAACACAAACTCATTTTCTTCCCCACATCATGCTTGATCTTCTGATTTATTGGGATCCTATTTTACAAGCTTCATTTCATTTCATTTCCATAACAACGTGATCAAGTTTGGAGATATTCCTATAGAATATTATATATATTATATAAGATATATTCCTATAGAATATTTATATACAAAATATTATATTTATATATTATTTTATATCAAATATAAATATGTAAATATTTATATAAAATATAATCCAATATTATAGTATAATATATAATATAAAGTATATTTATATAAATATATTTATATAAATATTATATAAATATTAAATATTATATAAATATTATATAAATATTAAATATTATATATTTATATAGATATATTTATATAAATATATCTATATAAATAAAATATAAATATTATATAAATATTAAATATTATATATTTATATAAATATATTTATATAAATATATCTATATAAATAAAATATTTTTATTTTATACATATTTATATAAAATATGTTTTATATAAATAAAATAATATATAAATATGTTATAATTATATATTACAGATAATTATATTATATTATATTTATATATTATATTATTTATAATATATATTACATTATATTTAATATATAATGTAATATATATTACATTATATTATATATAATGTAATATATATTACATTATATTATATATAATGTAATATATATAATACATTATATTATATATATATTATTATATTATATTATTATATTATATATATAATACATTATATTATATATATAATATATTATATTATATATATAATACATTATATTATATATATAATATATTATATATAATATAATATATTATATTATATATATTATGTAATATATAATATATTATATTATATATATTATGTAATATATAATATATTATATTATATATATTATGTAATATATAATATATTATATTATATATATTATGTAATATATAATATATTATATTATATATTATGTAATATATTATATATTATGTAATATATAATATATTATATTATATATTATGTAATATATAATATATTATGTTATATATATTATGTAATATATAATATATTATGTTATATATATTATGTAATATATAATATATTATGTTATATATATTATGTAATATATAATATATTATGTTATATATATTATGTAATATATAATATATTATGTTATATATATTATGTAATATATAATATATTATGTTATATATATTATGTTATATATATTATATATATTATGTAATATATAATATATTATATATATTATGTAATATATAATATATTATATTATATATATTATGTAATATATAATATATTATATTATATATATTATGTAATATATAATATATTATATTATATATTATGTAATATATAATATATTATATTATATATTACGTAATATATAATATTATAATTATATATTTTATTTAGATAATTACATATTAATATACATTATCTCTATATTCTATATATATGTGTCAAATCAGAATACCTGTTGTCTCTACCACATACAGATATTATGAGAATGTATAAAATACTAGACATGAAAGGACTTTGTGGGAAAAAGTGAAAAGTACCATACAAGCACAGGGTATTATTTTCACACATTCATATAGTTAAATGAGTTTCCATCATCAAACACCTGTTGAAACATATCATTCCCGCTTTCCTCTGTTCTCTCTCAAGATGTTCTGGTATTTAACTCCTGGGCTGGCTCTCCCAGCTTCTTTGAACCTTTCTTGTGTGAGAGTCAGGAGAAATCACTTGTTTTAATAAAGCTGGCTATAAAGTATGCTTCTATAAAGTCAATTTTGAAAATCTATGGAGAAAATGATAAAATCAGAGATACATTGCTACTGAGGCAAAAAAAATCCCAATTTG